>NC_139957.1:37634015-37829015 GCF_963454915.1 Gymnoscopelus microlampas
TACATACCTACCTGATCAAACTCCACAAAAAGGAAACGATGGAAACCACAAAGCCTCCCTCCCAGCCACAGGTTGTGAGACCAAAACAACCACTTCATGAAAAATCTGCCAAAGCTCATTACCTGACAACTCTAATGCAATACTCTCTCCCCAGGCAAAATGTTCAAACCGAAAATATAATAAATCAAAATGTGCAAACTGAAAATGTACAGCTTCATGGGAAAAAGAATGTTCAAGGTCATGTCACTCACACTACACCCCCTGCAGGTGATATTTGTAGAGACACAAGAGACATTCCAAGAAGCAGTTTTGCCACAACAGTAACACCCATAGAAACAGTCAAATGGAGTGGAAAGAAGTGTCTTCATCAGCTATCATAATTATTGTCTTTTCTGCAATAAAAGTGGTCACACATTGGAGCGGTGTCCACAGATGAAAGAGAGAAGACACAGAGAGAAGTTTGAAATGAGGACACTTAAGCAGAGACTGCACAAGTTGTTTAACCTGTGATACGTGTGAACAAAACCATCCTGATATACTCCACATTGAAGAAACAGAAAAGAAATCAATAGGAAACAATGCTGTCGTCTCACCTCACACATGTGGTCATATTGGGGCCGGTGATGAAACCTCCATCTTTTCCATAGTACCCGTTCAAGTGAAGAGCCACAGGGAGACAGTGTTGCAAACATATGCATTTTTGGACCATGCAAGCACATCCACATTCTGCACTGAAAACTTAATGAGAAGGCTAAACATTACCGGACAAAAAAAAAATATTCTTCTCCGCACAATGAACCAAGTGAAGCCTGAGACCAGTCACCATATCTCAGGTTTGGAAATAGCCAAGTTGGACAAAAATGATTTCATACAACTCCCTAATGTGTTCACTCATAAAACCATGCCTGTCTCACAACACAATATTCCAAAAACAACAGGGCTTGTCACCATGGCCTTATTTGAAACACATCAAACTGCAAGAAACTGACTCTGGTGTTGACCTACTGATCGGCAGAAATGCTTCAAAGTTATTGGAACCTTTTGGAGGTGGTTAACAGCCAGGCAGATGGACCATATGCTGTGAGGACCCTGGGTCATCTAGGGGTGGGTCATCTATGGTCCCTTGATAGGAGACAGCAATGTCAGGGATGAGACTGGCTGCACTGCTGCGGCTGTCAATCATATCATATATCCAGAAAAACAATCAGGACTTCAGTGAAAGAACAAGCAAGGAAATGGAAGCCAAGTCAGGGTAGGATGAAAGATGGACTACTGCGTGAAACGGATCTGTTCCGCAAGGTGGCTTGCCTCCCACAAGAAACGTTGGTGGTTATGTCCTCATACCCTTTCGCCATGGTCTGGAACAGCAATATTAAAGGTTACATTTTCTTTTTCTTTCAGCTAGTTCCCATCACGGCTGCACCTTCCTCGATCATCAACTGCTTGTTTCTCTCAGTCTCTCAAATCTGCTATTTGTCTTGCGTTTCAGCATCCTTCTCCCTCCGCCGCAGATAAACCATCTCTACCTCACCTCTCGCTTTATCCACCTCTCTTGCTTTATCGTCTAACCTTCTAACCTGGGCTTATACTCAAATGTAGTCATTTCTGTTCTCATCCCTCCATGTTGCTTCTAATGAGAATCGTAGCATTTTCAATCCGGCCGCCTCTAGTTCTTTGCCCTCTACTAACATGACCACTTGCCCGGTGATTTATTGACTATGGTTCACATAATTTATTTTCTGATATTGCACTAACATGTTTGTGCTGTCTTTTTCAGGTCATGTATGCCAGGGATGTGTGGTTGGAGGATGGAAAGGAGACAGAGGGTACAATTCCTAATAATTGGATCGACAGGGGTAAGGGAACCATTAGATGGCCAAATGCCAAACAAACACAACTTACAAGATGAGAAAGGACCCCCAGGAGGACTGGCTGACTTCCCAGTTAGTCAAGATAATGATGACTTCAGGCAGGTTTGGATCATTTACTCAATAATTCAAGTACAAATAGTTGAATCAATGTTTACAGTTGAATTGTATAACTTCTAGTTAAAGCTTGTGAATGTGACAACTACAACCTGACCAGCCAAGCAGAGGAGGAAGAGGAGGATGTGGATGTGGTGATAAGAGGGAAGAGGAAACCTATTAAAAGACAAGATGATGACTGATGTAGAGTTCATAGGTTTCTCAAGTAACTTCTAAATATGAAATGTGTTAACAGAAACTGGGCCTCACGTTGTAGACCATTCATGTTTTATATGACATTTTGGAGCATTATGGGTAACTTTCTTCTATAATCAATTTATAAGTCCAATGTCAAAAATGACAATCAAATGCTTTAATAAGGCTGTCTATTTTAGATATGGATATGTTTATTTTTTACTTTATATTGCAGCCGTATAGGTGCCCTTTTTCCTATCGCACCAAGGAAGTTGCAGTCCAGCCAGGACAACAATGTGTTACTCAATGCTTGTTGAGTATTGATGTCAATTTATGAAATATGATAATGATGTATTGGGTACACACAACATGAAATCAGTTACAAGCTGATTGTTATGTTTCAGACTCTGAAAATCAAGCCCTGGATGGCCTGGTGGATGTCGTGGTGGACACCATGTCTGTCGAGTTGGAGCATGCTGAGGGGTCTTGGCACAGGGAAATGTCTACACACAGTGAGTATGAAGCACATTTAAGCAGTCACCTTTTGTTTACAAATCAATATTTGGTATCTAAGAACATTCTTTGTCTTTTCCAGGCTCCCGACATGCAAGTGTAGCACCTCGGAGCGGAGAAATGTCCACACCCCGTGAGTATTCACTTTCTCCATTGCACCAACACATTTTAAGTACAGTCAGTACAAGGTGTTACATGTTGTGCATACTAAAGAAATCATTACCATACCTAATTCACAAGCAATGAGTAAGTAGTTACAGGCTCAATGTGTTGAACTATGTGTATCAGAGGAGATGTGTGATTGTCAACATCTAAGACCAACCAGTAGGGGTAGTCTTTTTCAGTGTGACATGGTATTGTAGTAGTATTATGTCCAAGTATTAAGTCTTTAGTGATGGCTCCAGCCATCAGGCACAGTGATGGCTCCAGACACAGTGTCAGATACCGGCACAGCATCAGGTCCAGGACCAGCCACGACTCCAGGTACAGCAACAGCTCGGAGGCACTCTGTCAGCTCCAGACATGATGACAGGTCCCACCGCAGTGATGGGTCGAGGAACACGGTCAGGTCCAGACATGACAGATCCAGGGACACGGTCAGGCATGGTGAGTTGTCCAAAGGCCCCAAGTAATCAAAACCTTTACAATTCAGCAAGTAGTATCGTGCACCCCTAATTGTTACAATATGACATATTTATTATTTCTCATCTAATGTATAGTCATCTGTCTTGGAAAGTTTTAATGCAAAAATATCACTTTGTAATTACTAAAATGTACTTTTGTTCTTATTACAGGTGCTATGCAGCGACTGAGAGGCCAACATGGGCATTCCCATTGCCAACACAAGGTAAGTTCTGAGCTATTTCAATGAAGACCCCCAAAAAACTGGGGGACACTTAATTTGCAACCCTTCTCTCTTCTGCCCATTCTCTCCTTTCTTCCTTTACTGTTCTCTCTGTCTCCTCTCCTATCGGGACACAAAAACTGCTCTTCAATTATATCAGTGTTTTGTATCATTGTAGGGTGGTGTCTATAACATTTCACTGTGTTAATGTACACTTACTTATTTTTCAGTATACCAGAAGAAAGTCCTGACCATATCAATATTCATTAAAGAACCTGCCTCTTCAGCGGCCAGTCATGTTGAGAGAATGGAGGACTTCCAGAGAGAGGAGCAACTCCTCAGTGATGTCCAAGCTTTTAATACCCTGGTAGGCTTTTCAAGAGTCTGGAAGTAATGAACAGCATAAGATGCACTCGCACACTTTTTACGTTCCTCTGGGATATGTCAGTGAAAGTTTTCATGAACTTATTCCAACAGGTGCTGCAACATTCCCGTTATAGAGGGAAGGACGTTAAGGACGGTGTCCACAAAGTTCTTGACAGGTATGTTTCAACATACACTATGAATTAACCCCTGTGTGATGTTTGGGTGCGCTGTGATTTTCAATGTCTGAACACTTATTTGGTTAATTCTTCTAGACGAGCGCCTGACTGCATGTTTCCATTAATTTGCCTTTTTTTTTTTAGCTTAACACCTGAATCCTCTGTTATGTCATGTCAATGACATAATGGTTGAACATTAAGTGAAAATTAGTAGTATAAAGGGTTTATACCATGTTTTACAATAAATCCTAATCCTACTACATTATTAAATGTAATTTGTTTTTCTTAAGGCTCTTCAGTAACAGTCTGATGGCACAGTTGGACATGAAGGGGGAAAAAGAGAAGACTGCGACTTTCAGCGCAATACAAGGTAAGCCCATATTTCACGTTGACCAAGGACAAATCTAAATGTAATTGGGTAAAACATGTCCTTCCCTGTTGACATAAAAAAATACAATGCCAACTGTCTACCGTTACCGTTGCTATAACATTTTAAATAACTGGTGGTTAGGTGTAGACGGGAGATGGCTTTGTATTAAACTAGTTGTGGATGTACAAGCATTTTTGCATGTCAATATGGAGACTCACAATCAGTTTTATTGTCACTTCCACAATACACACTAGGCAAACAGGGGAGCAAAATACCATTCTCCACAACTCATGGTGCACATTAAAAAGAGGCAAACATTAAAAAGTAAAGAGCAGACAACATTGGTAAAAAGTGCTGATGCATTCAAAGTGCAATCCATCTTTCAAGGTGTTGGTTTTGGGGGCAATACATGGCGAGCATGGGTTCAGGGTTCTGATGCTTTGGGGCAGCTGTTGGATGACCTGCTGGTGCTTCCCCCTGAGCTCTTGAACCTCCTACCAGATGGCAGGAGTTCAATCGAGCTGTGTATTATGTCAGATAGGGACTAGAACAGCATGTTGCCGTTGCACATTTTTTATTGTCTTTTTCTACCATGCAGATGCAGTCATGAAATTCGACCCAGAAGCCACAGAGGACCTCATAAGGCAGCATGCCGCAGACCACCTCAAGCATGCTCCAGCGAGAAGGGGAGGCGGAGGACACACAGCAGGCACTCAGGACTGATTTAACTTGAACTTTCACTGTCCATTGTGGGGGATCTTAGTGTCACAGTATTGTACAGTATTGTGTAATTTGAACTTGTGTTCTGTTCAACGAAGTAGCTCTGGTTGGACCTTACCCTGGTAGCTCACTGGCTATTCAGTACAGCACTTGTTTAATATTTTTCAGTTGTTGTGGAACCGGCCCAAGCAAAAAGGGTGTCCCTGCAAAGTAGGCTGTGCTATTATGTTTTATTATTATTTTATTTTCATTCGACTAGTGACGTGGACTTGGACTTGACTTGGACTTAGCCCCCCTCGGACATACCTGTGGACTACACCAGGTACAAATGACTTTTTTGTTGCTCTCCCTCATGGAGCTACTTGCGGATTATACCAGGGTCAGTCCACCCTAGGTGGACACGCACTGACCTTTTGCACCTTAATCCCATGTATAACGCACTGACTTTTTTGTCTTTTTTTAAATTGTGCTCTTTTTCTCTAAGCACCTTAACGTCCATAAGTATATCATGCACAGTATACATACATTGCTGCTATGCTCAGGCACCTTAGTTTTTATTATCTCTGGTACTTTGTAAATATATAGATAACTTGTTTGGCCTTCTGTTGTTCTCTTGTTTGATCTCCTTCCCACTTGCCCCCACCCCTCTTCTCCCCCCCCCCCCCCTCTTCTTTCTATGGAAATTAACGTTGCGATGGGAACGATGTACAAAAACGAATTTCACCCACTTTTGTACCTTGTAAACCTGTGATGTGACAATAAACCTGATTCTGATTCTGACGTGTACAAAAAAAAAGAGAAGTTAACTGTTATGGATCAAGTTTAATCAGCCCTATTGACTGCTGTGTGTGTGTGTGTGTGTGTGTGTGTGTGTGTGTGTGTGTGTGTGTGTGTGTGTGTGTGTGTGTGTGTGTGTGTGTGTGTGTCCTTCTGTATGACCTTCTGTATTCAGTCTTGAGCTAGACTGCATGGAACAACATTGTGGGAGTTAAGTGGCTGTCCCGCTTCTGTTCTGTCAAAAATAATTCAAAGCTGGCTTGATCTGCTGTTTGTTTGAATACTTAATTAGTCAGAAAGGTAAACGTCATGAGGTACGTTAAGGCTAAAAGGATAACACAAGTCCTGGGGACTTGTTTCCATTGTGGTCCTATGAACTAGATTCCATTTCAGGGGGTCTAGTACCAGTCCACAAATATTCCACAATCATATGGAATATTTGTGGAATACTGTAATTGTGGAACATTTGTTTGCGCAGCTGTGTATTCACAAGAAGAATAAAGAGATAATAAGGAAATAAGTGTGTATTGAATTGTGATTTATTTGTAAACCTCTGTGTACTGTATTCCCAGTTTTCAGAAGGTGGCATAACCATTTGATCCTGTTCATTTTCCTGTAGCTTTGTTTGATTAGCTTAGCAGCATGTTAACTACTATGTTAAAGCTACAGGAAAATGAACAGGAAATGGGGATTACAGTTATGCACCGAGCCTAGAAGAAGTGTACAAAAGATGTCTATAATTAGTCTAAATTTGACGTAGAAAAGATGAGCACATTTGGACTAGAATAAGCCCCTATGTAGAGGTTTGGACGTTCAGAAGACGTCAGACAAAGACGCAATTAAAACTTTCATTCTGCACCCTCCAGGGACCAAAATGGGACGTTCAAAAATGACCTCTCATTGCACAGTGTGAATAAAGTAATATACTGTATATGTGAAAACATCTGTTCCATTCCTGTTGTCCCCTGAAGATGAAAAGGTCAAGCTCGTTTCCCTGACCCCCAATTGTTATAATCGATCGTTCCTTCCGACCGACCGAGAGGCATACCGGACCGAGGTGGAAGGGCAACACTGCCCTCTAGTGGATACATCCAGTTTGTACATGCACATGTTAACCCAGAGTACAGAAGTCCTGACGTCACTCGTCCATCCCCTGGGTCGTAAAGTAATTTCCCTATGGAGAATAACATTGGTCATCATAGAATCGTCTCATAAGAATTGTGGTCCAAAAATAAACAAACTGCCTCGGCGATATTGTCAGGGAGGAGCCTCTGCATCGTTTATGATAGTCAGTCACTCATATTTGAAACAGTCCGTTTCTGGCAAATTTAACTAATTCGACAGAAGTAACATTAGCGTTTCCTCACCGTCAGTTGATGCTTCATATCCATAAGAGTACAACTGCCGGGGTCATTTGTTTATGTTTGGAACACAGTTCTTATATGACGCGATATTAAACACGTCTATGGGAATTCAGAACAGGGGGGAAAAGGTTTTAAAGGTTTACGGTTCTAGAGGTTTTAAATCTTCTAAAGCTCTACGGTATTCTCTTAAATTCAAATGGTAGCCGATATGTCCTAAGTAGGCCGAACGTTGTAGAGTTGGAACGGAGTTTGTAGCTAAAAGTATGAAGGACTAGTTAGGGGTCAAAAAACGGGCCGAATACGTAGTGACAATAACATCAGTGTGCTTGCTAAGTATATACTGTTAGGCACATACGTGAAATGTGTCCTCTGCACTTTAACAACCAACAGCCTCAAATCACTCTAAGATTGCCACATTGTTGACCTGACCTGGAATCGTACCCAGGACATCCAGGACCTCTGGTTCACCAGGCAGGCCCACTAACCACTCAGCTATGGCACTCTGATTAACATCATGTCAGAAAATGAAAGGAAACAAAAGTCTGACTATACTGAGTCAGAGTCAAGCTTTACAAAATGTAAGTTGTGTAAAAAAAAGTCTGACTATACTAAGTTGTTATTTGTTTGTTTAAGTCAGGCTATACTCCACTCAGAGTCATAAGTTTACAAAATGTACTAAAGTACAGTGAACGTCTGTGCGGTTTGTCTTCATCACTGAAAATAACGTACATGTAAACATATATAAAACTGCTGTCATGTAAAGTTGGGGTGAAGAAACACAACCATTTCACTCCTAATAGTACCTATTTGATTTGACATCCTGACTTGCTGCTGTGGCTGAGGCTTGAACCTGTTACCTGCAGCTTACTAGTCAGTGACTCTTATCAATTCACCTACAGCTGTTTCCTTGTAATCTGTGGTTCTAAAACGTTTTGTTGTCAACCCCCCAAATTGACATGTATTTGGGCAGTGGACCCCAATGTGAAAAGATGTAGTGTCAGGGCCCCCCATGAAAAAGATTTATATTTATGCTGTAACACATTTTAAAGTTATTTGTCTTGTTTGTTGTTCAAGTCAAAGCACCAGGAAGGCTGTACTTGACAGCCATCTGTTAGCTCAATGGGTTGAGACGCAGTATTCATGATCCAGAAGCCATGAGTTCAAATCCCATTGATGTCTTTCCTATGAGTCTTTCCTTTGCAGACTGGCTTCCAGAAGATCAAGTGAAAACCACCAGGAAGGCTGTATTTGTCATCCAACTGTTAGCTCAATGGGTTGAGACGCAGTATACATGATCCAGAGGCCATGAGTTCAAATCCCACTGGTGTCTTTACTGTGATGCTTTCCTTTGCAGACTAACTTCTAGAAAAACAAGTTAAAAGCACCAGGAAACCTGTAACTCTCAGCCAACAGCATAGCTCAACTGGTAGAGCGTCTGTCCAATAACATGACTTGACTTCACTTGAGTGGGTTCGATTCCCACTCGAGTGAAGTTTCCCCGGTATCTTGGGGCAACGGATAAATTGACTGATATCCTTAGTGATGCTTCCCTTTGCAGACTAACTTCTAGAAAACAAGTTATAAGCACCAGGAAACCTGTAACTCTCAGCCGACAGCATAGCTCAACTGGTAGAGCGTCTGTCCAATAACATGGCTTGACTTCACTTGAGTGAGTTCGATTCCCACTCGAGTGAAGTTTCCCCGGTATCTTGGGGCAACGGATAAATTGACTGATATCCTTAGTGATGCTTCCCTTTGCAGACTAACTTCTAGAAAACAAGTTATAAGCACCAGGAAACCTGTAACTCTCAGCCGACAGCATAGCTCAACTGGTAGAGCGTCTGTCCAATAACATGGCTTCACTTCACTTGAGTGGGTTCGATTCCCACTCGAGTGAAGTTTCCCCGGTATCTTGGGGCAACGGATAAATTGACTGATATCCTTAGTGATGCTTCCCTTTGCAGACTAACTTCTAGAAAACAAGTTATAAGCACCAGGAAACCTGTAACTCTCAGCCGACAGCATAGCTCAACTGGTAGAGCGTCTGTCCAATAACATGGCTTGACTTCACTTGAGTGGGTTCGATTCCCACTTGAGTGAAGTTTCCCCGGATAAATTGACTGATATCCGTAGAATAACTTGTAGGAGTGTGCTGGTTCAAATCCAGTTCAACCCACTGGGTTCGATTCCCACTAACGTCAAGTCCCCGGTAAATTGGGGCAGCGGATAAATTGACTGATATCTGTAGAATAACTTGTAGGAGTGTCCTGGTTCAAATCCAGTCACCACCTTAGTAACTGAAACCGAATCTGGCCAATTCGGTCTCAGTTACTGAGATAGATAGAGGGTGTGTAGAGTAGGGGTAGAGTAAAGAGGGAATATAGTCGGGGAGGAGTAGGAATAGGGGGAGGAGTAGGGGGAGGAGTAGGAATAGGGGGAGGAGTAGGAATAGAGGCCAGAGTAGGCGGAGGAGTAGTGCCCAGAATAGGAGGAGGAGTAGGGCCCAGAATAGGGGTCGGGGGAGGAGTAGGGCCAGAGTAGGGGGAGGGCCCAGAATAGGGGGAGGAGTAGGGCCAGAGTAGGAGAAGGGCCCAGAGTAGGGGGAGCGCCCAGAATAGGGGGGGAGGAGTAGGGCCTAGAGTAGGGGGAGGAGTAGGGCCAGAGTAGGGGGAGGGCCCAGAATAGGAGGAGGAGTAGGGCCCAGAATAGGGGTCGGGGGAGGAGTAGGGCCAGAGTAGGAGAAGGGGGAGGAGTTGGGGGAGGGCCCAGAATAGGGGGAGGAGTAGGGCCAGAGTAGGAGAAAGGCCCAGAGTAGGGGGAGCGCCCAGAATAGGGGGGGAGGAGTAGGGCCCAGAGTAGGGGGAGGAGTAGGGCCAGAGTAGGGGGAGGGCCCAGAATAGGAGGAGGAGTAGGGCCCAGAATAGGGGTCGGGGGAGGAGTAGGGCCAGAGTAGGAGAAGGGGGAGGAGTAGGGGGAGGGCCCAGAATAGGGGGAGGAGGAGTAGGGCCCAGAGTAGGGGGAGGAGTAGGGCCCAGAGTAGGGGGAGGAGTAGGGCCAGAGTAGGGGGAGGGCCCAGAATAGGGGGAGGAGTAGGGCCAGAGTAGGAGAAGGGGGAGGAGTAGGGCCCGAGAAGGGGGAGGAGTAGGTGGGAGGAGTAGAGGCCAGAGTAGGGAGCCAGGAGAGGGATATGGTTTTGGTTTATGTATGGAGGTGAAATTTTATTAGAGATTTGCAATATCGCGTGTGTGGAGATTTGCAATAAGAGGACAACTAGAGGGAAATACTTCCTACTCCTCCCCCTATTCTGGGCCCTACTCCTCCTCCTATTCTGGGCCCTCCCGCAACTCCTCCCCCTATTCTGGGCCCTCCCCCTTCTCCTACTCTGGCCCTACTCCTCCTATTCTGGGCCCTCCCCCAACTCCTCCCCCTTCTCCTACTCTGGCCCTACTCCTCCTATTCTGGGCCCTCCCCCAACTCCTCCCCCTTCTCCTACTCTGGCCCTACTCCTCCCCCGACCCCTATTCTGGGCCCTACTCCTCCTCCTATTCTGGGCCCTCCCCCTACTCTGGCCCTACTCCTCCCCCTACTCTGGGCCCTACTCCTCCCCCCTATTCTGGGCGCTCCCCCTACTCTGGGCCCTTCTCCTACTCTGGCCCTACTCCTCCCCCTATTCTGGGCCCTCCCCCAACTCCTCCCCCTTCTCCTACTCTGGCCCTACTCCTCCCCCGACCCCTATTCTGGGCCCTACTCCTCCTCCTATTCTGGGCCCTCCCCCTACTCTGGCCCTACTCCTCCCCCTACTCTGGGCCCTACTCCTCCCCCCTATTCTGGGCGCTCCCCCTACTCTGGGCCCTTCTCCTACTCTGGCCCTACTCCTCCCCCTATTCTGGGCCCTCCCCCAACTCCTCCCCCTTCTCCTACTCTGGCCCTACTCCTCCCCCGACCCCTATTCTGGGCCCTACTCCTCCTCCTATTCTGGGCCCTCCCCCTACTCTGGCCCTACTCCTCCCCCTACTCTAGGCCCTACTCCTCCCCCCCTATTCTGGGCGCTCCCCCTACTCTGGGCCCTTCTCCTACTCTGGCCCTACTCCTCCCCCGACCCCTATTCTGGGCCCTACTCCTCCTCCTATTCTGGGCACTACTCCTCCGCCTACTCTGGCCTCTATTCCTACTCCTCCCCCTATTCCTACTCCTCCCCCTACTCCTAGTCCTCACCCTACTCCTCCCCCTATTCCTACTCCTCCCCGACTATATTCCCTCTTTACTCTACCCCTACTCTACACACCCTCTATCTATCTCAGTAACTGAGACCGAATTGGCCAGATTCGGTTTCAGTTACTAAGGTGGTGACTGGATTTGAACCAGGACACTCCTACAAGTTATTCTACAGATATCAGTCAATTTATCCACTGCCCCAATTTACCGGGGACTAGACGTTAGTGGGAATCGAACCCAGTGGGTTGAACTGGATTTGAACCAGCACACTCCTACAAGTTATTCTACGGATATCAGTCAATTTATCCGGGGAAACTTCACTCAAGTGGGAATCGAACCCACTCAAGTGAAGTCAAGCCATGTTATTGGACAGACGCTCTACCAGTTGAGCTATGCTGTCGGCTGAGAGTTACAGGTTTCCTGGTGCTTATAACTTGTTTTCTAGAAGTTAGTCTGCAAAGGGAAGCATCACTAAGGATATCAGTCAATCTATCCGTTGCCCCAAGATACCGGGGAAACTTCACTCGAGTGGGAATCGAACCCACTCAAGTGAAGTGAAGCCATGTTATTGGACAGACGCTCTACCAGTTGAGCTATGCTGTCGGCTGAGAGTTACAGGTTTCCTGGTGCTTATAACTTGTTTTCTAGAAGTTAGTCTGCAAAGGGAAGCATCACTAAGGATATCAGTCAATTTATCCGTTGCCCCAAGATACCGGGGAAACTTCACTCGAGTGGGAATCGAACTCACTCAAGTGAAGTCAAGCCATGTTATTGGACAGACGCTCTACCAGTTGAGCTATGCTGTCGGCTGAGAGTTACAGGTTTCCTGGTGCTTATAACTTGTTTTCTAGAAGTTAGTCTGCAAAGGGAAGCATCACTAAGGATATCAGTCAATTTATCCGTTGCCCCAAGATACCGGGGAAACTTCACTCGAGTGGGAATCGAACCCACTCAAGTGAAGTGAAGCCATATTATTGGACAGACGCTCTACCAGTTGAGCTATGCTGTCGGCTGAGAGTTACAGGTTTCCTGGTGGTTATAACTTGTTTTCTAGAAGTTAGTCTGCAAAGGGAAGCATCACTAAGGATATCAGTCAATTTATCCGTTGCCCCAAGATACCGGGGAAACTTCACTCGAGTGGGAATCGAACTCACTCAAGTGAAGTCAAGCCATGTTATTGGACAGACGCTCTACCAGTTGAGCTATGCTGTCGGCTGAGAGTTACAGGTTTCCTGGTGCTTATAACTTGTTTTCTAGAAGTTAGTCTGCAAAGGGAAGCATCACTAAGGATATCAGTCAATTTATCCGTTGCCCCAAGATACCGGGGAAACTTCACTCGAGTGGGAATCGAACCCACTCAAGTGAAGTCAAGTCATGTTATTGGACAGACGCTCTACCAGTTGAGCTATGCTGTTGGCTGAGAGTTACAGGTTTCCTGGTGCTTTTAACTTGTTTTTCTAGAAGTTAGTCTGCAAAGGAAAGCATCACAGTAAAGACACCAGTGGGATTTGAACTCATGGCCTCTGGATCATGTATACTGCGTCTCAACCCATTGAGCTAACAGTTGGATGACAAATACAGCCTTCCTGGTGGTTTTCACTTGATCTTCTGGAAGCCAGTCTGCAAAGGAAAGACTCATAGGAAAGACATCAATGGGATTTGAACTCATGGCTTCTGGATCATGAATACTGCGTCTCAACCCATTGAGCTAACAGATGGCTGTCAAGTACAGCCTTCCTGGTGCTTTGACTTGAACAACAAACAAGACAAATAACTTTAAAATGTGTTACAGCATAAATATAAATCTTTTTCATGGGGGGCCCTGACACTACATCTTTTCACATTGGGGTCCACTGCCCAAATACATGTCAATTTGGGGGGTTGACAACAAAACGTTTTAGAACCACAGATTACAAGGAAACAGCTGTAGGTGAATTGATAAGAGTCACTGACTAGTAAGCTGCAGGTAACAGGTTCAAGCCTCAGCCACAGCAGCAAGTCAGGATGTCAAATCAAATAGGTACTATTAGGAGTGAAATGGTTGTGTTTCTTCACCCCAACTTTACATGACAGCAGTTTTATATATGTTTACATGTACGTTATTTTCAGTGATGAAGACAAACCGCACAGACGTTCACTGTACTTTAGTACATTTTGTAAACTTATGACTCTGAGTGGAGTATAGCCTGACTTAAACAAACAAATAACAACTTAGTATAGTCAGACTTTTTTTTACACAACTTACATTTTGTAAAGCTTGACTCTGACTCAGTATAGTCAGACTTTTGTTTCCTTTCATTTTCTGACATGATGTTAATCAGAGTGCCATAGCTGAGTGGTTAGTGGGCCTGCCTGGTGAACCAGAGGTCCTGGATGTCCTGGGTACGATTCCAGGTCAGGTCAACAATGTGGCAATCTTAGAGTGATTTGAGGCTGTTGGTTGTTAAAGTGCAGAGGACACATTTCACGTATGTGCCTAACAGTATATACTTAGCGAGCACACTGATGTTATTGTCACTACGTATTCGGCCCGTTTTTTGACCCCTAACTAGTCCTTCATACTTTTAGCTACAAACTCCGTTCCAACTCTACAACGTTCGGCCTACTTAGGACATATCGGCTACCATTTGAATTTAAGAGAATACCGTAGAGCTTTAGAAGATTTAAAACCTCTAGAACCGTAAACCTTTAAAACCTTTTCCCCCCTGTTCTGAATTCCCATAGACGTGTTTAATATCGCGTCATATAAGAACTGTGTTCCAAACATAAACAAATGACCCCGGCAGTTGTACTCTTATGGATATGAAGCATCAACTGACGGTGAGGAAACGCTAATGTTACTTCTGTCGAATTAGTTAAATTTGCCAGAAACGGACTGTTTCAAATATGAGTGACTGACTATCATAAACGATGCAGAGGCTCCTCCCTGACAATATCGCCGAGGCAGTTTGTTTATTTTTGGACCACAATTCTTATGAGACGATTCTATGATGACCAATGTTATTCTCCATAGGGAAATTACTTTACGACCCAGGGGATGGACGAGTGACGTCAGGACTTCTGTACTCTGGGTTAACATGTGCATGTACAAACTGGATGTATCCACTAGAGGGCAGTGTTGCCCTTCCACCTCGGTCCGGTATGCCTCTCGGTCGGTCGGAAGGAACGATCGATTATAACAATTGGGGGTTAGGGAAACGAGCTTGACCTTTTCATCTTCAGGGGACAACAGGAATGGAACAGATGTTTTCACATATACAGTATATTACTTTATTCACACTGTGCAATGAGAGGTCATTTTTGAACGTCCCATTTTGGTCCCTGGAGGGTGCAGAATGAAAGTTTTAATTGCGTCTTTGTCTGACGTCTTCTGAACGTCCAAACCTCTACATAGGGGCTTATTCTAGTCCAAATGTGCTCATCTTTTCTACGTCAAATTTAGACTAATTATAGACATCTTTTGTACACTTCTTCTAGGCTCGGTGCATAACTGTAATCCCCATTTCCTGTTCATTTTCCTGTAGCTTTAACATAGTAGTTAACATGCTGCTAAGCTAATCAAACAAAGCTACAGGAAAATGAACAGGATCAAATGGTTATGCCACCTTCTGAAAACTGGGAATACAGTACACAGAGGTTTACAAATAAATCACAATTCAATACACACTTATTTCCTTATTATCTCTTTATTCTTCTTGTGAATACACAGCTGCGCAAACAAATGTTCCACAATTACAGTATTCCACAAATATTCCATATGATTGTGGAATATTTGTGGACTGGTACTAGACCCCCTGAAATGGAATCTAGTTCATAGGACCACAATGGAAACAAGTCCCCAGGACTTGTGTTATCCTTTTAGCCTTAACGTACCTCATGACGTTTACCTTTCTGACTAATTAAGTATTCAAACAAACAGCAGATCAAGCCAGCTTTGAATTATTTTTGACAGAACAGAAGCGGGACAGCCACTTAACTCCCACAATGTTGTTCCATGCAGTCTAGCTCAAGACTGAATACAGAAGGTCATACAGAAGGACACACACACACACACACACACACACACACACACACACACACACACACACACACACACACACACACACACACACACACACACACACACACACACACACACACACACACACACACACACACACACACACACACACACACACACACACACACACACACACACACACACAGCAGTCAATAGGGCTGATTAAACTTGATCCATAACAGTTAACTTCTCTTTTTTTTTGTACACGTCAGAATCAGAATCAGGTTTATTGTCACATCACAGGTTTACAAGGTACAAAAGTGGGTGAAATTCGTTTTTGTACATCGTTCCCATCGCAACGTTAATTTCCATAGAAAGAAGAGGGGGGGGGGGGGGGAGAAGAGGGGTGGGGGCAAGTGGGAAGGAGATCAAACAAGAGAACAACAGAAGGCCAAACAAGTTATCTATATATTTACAAAGTACCAGAGATAATAAAAACTAAGGTGCCTGAGCATAGCAGCAATGTATGTATACTGTGCATGATATACTTATGGACGTTAAGGTGCTTAGAGAAAAAGAGCACAATTTAAAAAAAGACAAAAAAGTCAGTGCGTTATACATGGGATTAAGGTGCAAAAGGTCAGTGCGTGTCCACCTAGGGTGGACTGACCCTGGTATAATCCGCAAGTAGCTCCATGAGGGAGAGCAACAAAAAAGTCATTTGTACCTGGTGTAGTCCACAGGTATGTCCGAGGGGGGCTAAGTCCAAGTCAAGTCCAAGTCCACGTCACTAGTCGAATGAAAATAAAATAATAATAAAACATAATAGCACAGCCTACTTTGCAGGGACACCCTTTTTGCTTGGGCCGGTTCCACAACAACTGAAAAATATTAAACAAGTGCTGTACTGAATAGCCAGTGAGCTACCAGGGTAAGGTCCAACCAGAGCTACTTCGTTGAACAGAACACAAGTTCAAATTACACAATACTGTACAATACTGTGACACTAAGATCCCCCACAATGGACAGTGAAAGTTCAAGTTAAATCAGTCCTGAGTGCCTGCTGTGTGTCCTCCGCCTCCCCTTCTCGCTGGAGCATGCTTGAGGTGGTCTGCGGCATGCTGCCTTATGAGGTCCTCTGTGGCTTCTGGGTCGAATTTCATGACTGCATCTGCATGGTAGAAAAAGACAATAAAAAATGTGCAACGGCAACATGCTGTTCTAGTCCCTATCTGACATAATACACAGCTCGATTGAACTCCTGCCATCTGGTAGGAGGTTCAAGAGCTCAGGGGGAAGCACCAGCAGGTCATCCAACAGCTGCCCCAAAGCATCAGAACCCTGAACCCATGCTCGCCATGTATTGCCCCCAAAACCAACACCTTGAAAGATGGATTGCACTTTGAATGCATCAGCACTTTTTACCAATGTTGTCTGCTCTTTACTTTTTAATGTTTGCCTCTTTTTAATGTGCACCATGAGTTGTGGAGAATGGTATTTTGCTCCCCTGTTTGCCTAGTGTGTATTGTGGAAGTGACAATAAAACTGATTGTGAGTCTCCATATTGACATGCAAAAATGCTTGTACATCCACAACTAGTTTAATACAAAGCCATCTCCCGTCTACACCTAACCACCAGTTATTTAAAATGTTATAGCAACGGTAACGGTAGACAGTTGGCATTGTATTTTTTTATGTCAACAGGGAAGGACATGTTTTACCCAATTACATTTAGATTTGTCCTTGGTCAACGTGAAATATGGGCTTACCTTGTATTGCGCTGAAAGTCGCAGTCTTCTCTTTTTCCCCCTTCATGTCCAACTGTGCCATCAGACTGTTACTGAAGAGCCTTAAGAAAAACAAATTACATTTAATAATGTAGTAGGATTAGGATTTATTGTAAAACATGGTATAAACCCTTTATACTACTAATTTTCACTTAATGTTCAACCATTATGTCATTGACATGACATAACAGAGGATTCAGGTGTTAAGCTAAAAAAAAAAAGGCAAATTAATGGAAACATGCAGTCAGGCGCTCGTCTAGAAGAATTAACCAAATAAGTGTTCAGACATTGAAAATCACAGCGCACCCAAACATCACACAGGGGTTAATTCATAGTGTATGTTGAAACATACCTGTCAAGAACTTTGTGGACACCGTCCTTAACGTCCTTCCCTCTATAACGGGAATGTTGCAGCACCTGTTGGAATAAGTTCATGAAAACTTTCACTGACATATCCCAGAGGAACGTAAAAAGTGTGCGAGTGCATCTTATGCTGTTCATTACTTCCAGACTCTTGAAAAGCCTACCAGGGTATTAAAAGCTTGGACATCACTGAGGAGTTGCTCCTCTCTCTGGAAGTCCTCCATTCTCTCAACATGACTGGCCGCTGAAGAGGCAGGTTCTTTAATGAATATTGATATGGTCAGGACTTTCTTCTGGTATACTGAAAAATAAGTAAGTGTACATTAACACAGTGAAATGTTATAGACACCACCCTACAATGATACAAAACACTGATATAATTGAAGAGCAGTTTTTGTGTCCCGATAGGAGAGGAGACAGAGAGAACAGTAAAGGAAGAAAGGAGAGAATGGGCAGAAGAGAGAAGGGTTGCAAATTAAGTGTCCCCCAGTTTTTTGGGGGTCTTCATTGAAATAGCTCAGAACTTACCTTGTGTTGGCAATGGGAATGCCCATGTTGGCCTCTCAGTCGCTGCATAGCACCTGTAATAAGAACAAAAGTACATTTTAGTAATTACAAAGTGATATTTTTGCATTAAAACTTTCCAAGACAGATGACTATACATTAGATGAGAAATAATAAATATGTCATATTGTAACAATTAGGGGTGCACGATACTACTTGCTGAATTGTAAAGGTTTTGATTACTTGGGGCCTTTGGACAACTCACCATGCCTGACCGTGTCCCTGGATCTGTCATGTCTGGACCTGACCGTGTTCCTCGACCCATCACTGCGGTGGGACCTGTCATCATGTCTGGAGCTGACAGAGTGCCTCCGAGCTGTTGCTGTACCTGGAGTCGTGGCTGGTCCTGGACCTGATGCTGTGCCGGTATCTGACACTGTGTCTGGAGCCATCACTGTGCCTGATGGCTGGAGCCATCACTAAAGACTTAATACTTGGACATAATACTACTACAATACCATGTCACACTGAAAAAGACTACCCCTACTGGTTGGTCTTAGATGTTGACAATCACACATCTCCTCTGATACACATAGTTCAACACATTGAGCCTGTAACTACTTACTCATTGCTTGTGAATTAGGTATGGTAATGATTTCTTTAGTATGCACAACATGTAACACCTTGTACTGACTGTACTTAAAATGTGTTGGTGCAATGGAGAAAGTGAATACTCACGGGGTGTGGACATTTCTCCGCTCCGAGGTGCTACACTTGCATGTCGGGAGCCTGGAAAAGACAAAGAATGTTCTTAGATACCAAATATTGATTTGTAAACAAAAGGTGACTGCTTAAATGTGCTTCATACTCACTGTGTGTAGACATTTCCCTGTGCCAAGACCCCTCAGCATGCTCCAACTCGACAGACATGGTGTCCACCACGACATCCACCAGGCCATCCAGGGCTTGATTTTCAGAGTCTGAAACATAACAATCAGCTTGTAACTGATTTCATGTTGTGTGTACCCAATACATCATTATCATATTTCATAAATTGACATCAATACTCAACAAGCATTGAGTAACACATTGTTGTCCTGGCTGGACTGCAACTTCCTTGGTGCGATAGGAAAAAGGGCACCTATACGGCTGCAATATAAAGTAAAAAATAAACATATCCATATCTAAAATAGACAGCCTTATTAAAGCATTTGATTGTCATTTTTGACATTGGACTTATAAATTGATTATAGAAGAAAGTTACCCATAATGCTCCAAAATGTCATATAAAACATGAATGGTCTACAACGTGAGGCCCAGTTTCTGTTAACACATTTCATATTTAGAAGTTACTTGAGAAACCTATGAACTCTACATCAGTCATCATCTTGTCTTTTAATAGGTTTCCTCTTCCCTCTTATCACCACATCCACATCCTCCTCTTCCTCCTCTGCTTGGCTGGTCAGGTTGTAGTTGTCACATTCACAAGCTTTAACTAGAAGTTATACAATTCAACTGTAAACATTGATTCAACTATTTGTACTTGAATTATTGAGTAAATGATCCAAACCTGCCTGAAGTCATCATTATCTTGACTAACTGGGAAGTCAGCCAGTCCTCCTGGGGGTCCTTTCTCATCTTGTAAGTTGTGTTTGTTTGGCATTTGGCCATCTAATGGTTCCCTTACCCCTGTCGATCCAATTATTAGGAATTGTACCCTCTGTCTCCTTTCCATCCTCCAACCACACATCCCTGGCATACATGACCTGAAAAAGACAGCACAAACATGTTAGTGCAATATCAGAAAATAAATTATGTGAACCATAGTCAATAAATCACCGGGCAAGTGGTCATGTTAGTAGAGGGCAAAGAACTAGAGGCGGCCGGATTGAAAATGCTACGATTCTCATTAGAAGCAACATGGAGGGATGAGAACAGAAATGACTACATTTGAGTATAAGCCCAGGTTAGAAGGTTAGACGATAAAGCAAGAGAGGTGGATAAAGCGAGAGGTGAGGTAGAGATGGTTTATCTGCGGCGGAGGGAGAAGGATGCTGAAACGCAAGACAAATAGCAGATTTAGGGTGTACTGAGAGAAACAAGCAGTTGATGATCGAGGAAGGTGCAGCCGTGATGGGAACTAGCTGAAAGAAAAAGAAAATGTAACCTTTAATATTGCTGTTCCAGACCATGGCGAAAGGGTATGAGGACATAACCACCAACGTTTCTTGTGGGAGGCAAGCCACCTTGCGGAACAGATCCGTTTCACGCAGTAGTCCATCTTTCATCCTACCCTGACTTGGCTTCCATTTCCTTGCTTGTTCTTTCACTGAAGTCCTGATTGTTTTTCTGGATATATGATATGATTGACAGCCGCAGCAGTGCAGCCAGTCTCATCCCTGACATTGCTGTCTCCTATCAAGGGACCATAGATGACCCACCCCTAGATGACCCAGGGTCCTCACAGCATATGGTCCATCTGCCTGGCTGTTAACCACCTCCAAAAGGTTCCAATAACTTTGAAGCATTTCTGCCGATCAGTAGGTCAACACCAGAGTCAGTTTCTTGCAGTTTGATGTGTTTCAAATAAGGCCATGGTGACAAGCCCTGTTGTTTTTGGAATATTGTGTTGTGAGACAGGCATGGTTTTATGAGTGAACACATTAGGGAGTTGTATGAAATCATTTTTGTCCAACTTGGCTATTTCCAAACCTGAGATATGGTGACTGGTCTCAGGCTTCACTTGGTTCATTGTGCGGAGAAGAATATTTTTTTTTTGTCCGGTAATGTTTAGCCTTCTCATTAAGTTTTCAGTGCAGAATGTGGATGTGCTTGCATGGTCCAAAAATGCATATGTTTGCAACACTGTCTCCCTGTGGCTCTTCACTTGAACGGGTACTATGGAAAAGATGGAGGTTTCATCACCGGCCCCAATATGACCACATGTGTGAGGTGAGACGACAGCATTGTTTCCTATTGATTTCTTTTCTGTTTCTTCAATGTGGAGTATATCAGGATGGTTTTGTTCACACGTATCACAGGTTAAACAACTTGTGCAGTCTCTGCTTAAGTGTCCTCATTTCAAACTTCTCTCTGTGTCTTCTCTCTTTCATCTGTGGACACCGCTCCAATGTGTGACCACTTTTATTGCAGAAAAGACAATAATTATGATAGCTGATGAAGACACTTCTTTCCACTCCATTTGACTGTTTCTATGGGTGTTACTGTTGTGGCAAAACTGCTTCTTGGAATGTCTCTTGTGTCTCTACAAATATCACCTGCAGGGGGTGTAGTGTGAGTGACATGACCTTGAACATTCTTTTTCCCATGAAGCTGTACATTTTCAGTTTGCACATTTTGATTTATTATATTTTCGGTTTGAACATTTTGCCTGGGGAGAGAGTATTGCATTAGAGTTGTCAGGTAATGAGCTTTGGCAGATTTTTCATGAAGTGGTTGTTTTGGTCTCACAACCTGTGGCTGGGAGGGAGGCTTTGTGGTTTCCATCGTTTCCTTTTTGTGGAGTTTGATCAGGTAGGTATGTATTTGCATTTGGGTTGAATGGGGTTGTTTCCTTTGAGTTTGTCCCACTTGACACTCTTGATGAGTTCCTTGGCCCATGGTTTCCAGTACATGGGCCTTTGCATTTGCTGCTGCCAGCTGAGTCTCCATTTCCAGTTGCTCCTTTTGCATTCCGAGTTGTTCCTGTTATGCTTCAATTTCCTGTTTTTTTGTGTAAGGCAGCCACCTGTTCCATGAGAGCAGCCTTTTCAGCCTGAGCTATGATGAGCAGATGAAGTTGAAGATGCTTTTGATGGAGTGGATTTGTGTGTGGATTTTGATACATTTGATATACTATCATGGGGTCCAATGTCATCAGAATGTACAGTAATCAACATTTCACTTTCAGCAGTGACCGGTGTTTGTGGCTCCTTTTCAACAGTGACATGTATTGGTAGTTCCTTCTGAACAATGACATGCATTTGCTGTTTCACCTCTGATAGCCACAGGTGTACATCCTGTACAAAACCTTCCAGAATATACATTTTTGGTTGAAACCATGCATTTTGCCTTGCAATTTCCTCCTCTGGTAATGGCAAAACCACCAATGATGAATGACTTTCCCTTGCTTCATCACACAGTTTAATTAATCTGAAGATCACTGCAAATCAACAGCGAGACAAAATTAAACATATTACAAACATAAACAAACAAACAGATATTACAATACATTACAAACAGAAGTGATACTCAGGCGTCTTCTTCTTTCATGTGTCATCATCAGATGTCCAGCTCCAATGACGTGCAGCCACGCCCTCGTCTCAGGTCCCACATCAAAGAGACCGGCCTCCGATGGTGGCCTTTACGTACACATCATGATTTGATTTACACACATATAGTGTGTAAATCTGTATGTTTGTGTGTGTGTGTGTGTGTGTGTGTGTGTGTGTGTGTGTGTGTGTGTGTGTGTGTGTGTGTGTGTGTGTGTGTGTGTGTGTGTGTGTGTGTGTGTGTGTGGATTGTGTTGTTACCTTGCCATGATGTAACTCCAAAGGTCACTGAAAATCAACAGCGAGACAAAATGAAACATATATTAAAAACATTAACAAACAGATCATACATATATTACAATATATTAAAAACAGAAGTGATACTCTGGCGTCTTCCTTCTTTCGTGTGTCATCATCAGATGTCCAGCTCAATGACGTGCAGCCACGCCCTCGTCTCAAGTCCCACATCAAAGAGACCGGTGGTCTGTACAGGACACAGAGGTGATTATGTGATAGGCAGTCTAAGAAAGTCTTTACGTACACATCATGATTTGATTTACACACATATAGTGTGTAAATCTGTATGTTTGTGTGTGCGTGTGCGTGTGCGTGCGTGTGTGTGTGTGTGTGTGTGTGTGCGCGCGCATGTGTGTGTGCGTTCGTGTGCGTGTGTGGATTGTGTTGTTACCTTGTCATGATGTAACTCCAAAGGTCACTGAAAATCAACAGCGAGACAAAATGAAACTTATATTAAAAACATTAACAAACAGATCATACATATATTGCAATGTATTAAAAACAGAAGTGATACTCTGGCGTCTTCCTTCTTTCGTGTGTCATCATCAGATGTCCAGCTCAATGACGTGCAGCCACGCCCTCGTCTCAGGTCCCACATCAAAGAGACCGGCCTCTGATGGTGGTGCCTGCTGTGTGTCCTCCGCCTCCCCTTCTCGCTGGAGCATGCTTGAGGTGGTCTGCGGCATGCTGCCTTATGAGGTCCTCTGTGGCTTCTGGGTTGAATTTCATGACTGCATCTGCATAGTAGAAACAGACAATAAAACATGTGCAACGGCAACATGCTGTCCTAGTCCCTATCTGATATAATACACAGATCGATGTGTCAGGAAGGCCATGAGCATAACGACTGACTCGTCCCACCCTTCCCACCATCTTTGAACTCCTGCCATCTGGTAGGAGGTTCAAGAGCTCAAGGGGAAGCACCAGCAGGTCATCCAACAGCTGCCCCAAACCATCAGAACCCTGAACCCATGCCCGCCATATATTGCCCCCAAAACCAACATCTTGAAAGATGGATTGCACTTTGAATGCATCAGCACTTTTTACCAATGTTGTCTGCTCTCTACTTTTTAATATTCACCATGAGTTTGGAGAACGGTATTTTGCTCCCCTGTATGCCTAGTGTGTATTGTGGAAGTGGCAATAAAACGAGTGTGAGTCTCCATATTGACATGCAAAAATGTGTTGCTTGTACATCCACAACTAGTTTAATACAAAGCCATCTCCCTTCTACACCTAACCACCACAGTTATTTAAAATGTTATGATAGCCAACGGTAGACAGTTGGCATTGTATTTGTTTTATGTCAACAGGGAAGGACATGTTTTAACCTATTCAATTTAGAGATTGGCAGGTGCCAATTGTCTGTCATTGGTCAACATGAAATATGGGCTTACCTTGTATTGCTTTAAAAAGTATTAGACTTCTCCAAATCAGTCTTCTCTTTTTTTCCCCTTCCCCTTCATGTTCAACTGTGTTCAACTACTGAAGAAAAAAAAATGACATTTATGTTAATAATGTAGTAGGACTAGGATGTATTGTAAAACATGGTATAAACCCTTTATACTACTATTTTTCACTTAATGTTCAACCATTATGTCATTGACATGACATGTCTAAAATTGAAGAGCAGTTTTTGTGTCCCAATAGGAGAGGAGACAAGGACAGAGAGAACAGTAAAGGAAGAAAGTTGCAAATTAAAAGTGTCCCCCAGTTTTCTTGGCCAGTGTCCTGTCTTCATAGAAATAGCTCAGAACTTACCTTGTGTTGGCAATGCCCATGTTGGCCTCTCAGTCATCGCATAGCACCTGTAATAAGAACAAAAAGTATGTTTTAGAAATTACAAAGTGAGATTTTTGCATTAAAACTTTCCAAGACAGATGACTATAAATCGTACCCAGGAGAAATAATAAACCTGTCATATTGTAACTGATGGAGCTGTTTTTTCCTTATCACCCACACAAAGTACCAGACACTTTCATAAAAGGCGACAAAGAAAAACTAGACTCAGAACACAGGCAGCCATTGGATGTAGTGAAATATATTCAGACAATTCAGACAGAGAGACTGGGAAGGTTACAGTATCACAGGTATTGAAGGCATCATCGGTCGTGTCTCTCTCTCCTTAAACAGAGAAAGCACTGGATTTTAACAGCATCCGTTAACATAAACATATGACATCATAGGATGTGACATAGATGAGTTTCCGGGCGAAGGTGGACTTCTTGGATTGGATGAGAGTGATGATTACGTCGTCGTCAGATGAGGATGATGATGTTAGATGATGAAGATGATGATGATGGTGTGACCGTTTATCTTTGGACAAACAGCGTCCACATGTCTCAAACAACACGTTGACCTCGGCTCTGACCAGTCACTGGTCAGTGGTGACTTTGTGATACTGAAAGAAGGGTTAGCGTAGAAAAGATACGCTGAGATGAAGTGTTCTCAAAACATTCCATATTGACATAACTTGAGGAGCCAAGAGATAGCCACAGAAAGCCTGTAGCTAGTTTGACCTTGCATAGACAGAGAAATAGCAGAATAGAGTACATGACTGAATTTAGGCCAATATGACACCATTTATATTAATTTGACATTTTAAGCAGGTTTATGACCCTAGACACATTATGATAATCAAGATTAACTCTATCAGTAACAATTAGGGGTGCACGATACTACTTGTTGAATTTATAAAGGTTTTCATTACTTGGGGCCTTTGGACAACTCACCATGCCTGATGGTGTACCTGGATCTGTCATGTCTGGACCTGACCGTGTCCCTCGACCCATCACTGCGGTGGGACCGGTCATCATGTCTGGACCTGACAGAGTGCCTCGAGCCACTGCTGTTGCTGTACCTGGAGTCGTGGCTGGTCCTGGACCTGATGCTGTGCCGGTATCTGACACTGTGTCTGGAGCCATCACCGTGCCTGGACCTGATGCTGGATCTATCACTGTCTGGACCTAGAACATTTGTGGCCATTTCATTTCTGGACATAATACCACTACAATACCATGTTACACTGAAAGAGACTCACCCCTACTGGTTGGTCTTAGATGTTGACAATCACACATCTGCTCTTCTGACAGGTGGCCTTGACCAAGCTGTAGGAAATCACTAGGGCAGCGATAAGGGCTGGAGACCAACCAGTAGAAGTCAGTCGCTACTGATGCTGTGCCCTAAACTTACCTGGAGCGATAGCCAAGCCTTGGAGGACCTCTAGCTGCTTTTTGGTTTGCTTGTTGAGCTCTTGAAGAACACACATGTTCTTAGATTTAACATGGCTCCGTTAGTAAGCAAAAAGGTGACCTTTTAAAATGTGACGAATACTCACTGCGTGTGGAGGACGTTTCTCTGCTCCGAGGTGCTAGGCTTGCATGTCCAGAGCCTGGAAAAGACAAAGAATGTGCTTAGATTCCAAATATTGATTTGTAAAGAAAAAGGTGACTGTTTAAATGATATTTATACTCACTAGGTGTGAACGTTTCTCTGCTCCTAGGTGCTAAGCTTGCATGTCGAGACCCAGGAAAAGACAAAGAATGTGCTTAGATTCCAAATATCAATTTGTAAACAAAAAGGTAAATGTTTTAAGGAGACACACCATGAATTTAAAAAAAATATTTGATATTTAATATCATATGGTGTATGTCCCTCAAACCATTTTCAAAAGGTTTGAGCCTAAATCAACACTCAGATATACTCATCCCAAGTCAATTCTCTCAGGCTTATAAAGCACTTTCAGCTCCAATACCAAAACGTCCTGTTGGGCAGAGGGGTGCTGTACTGCGGTACTGAGCAATTCTGTCTGTCAAAATACATGGGCAGAAAGTTTGGTGATGTAAGCAAACTTGCCATTCTGAGATGGCCTGTTTAGACACGCCCATTCTGAAAATCTCTGAAATGAGAATGAATGACTGAATGTTAAAAAAAAAAAAATGTTTTGGGGTACAAGAGACACTGGGGAGCCCAAAAAATACCAAAAAAATAAAAGAAAGTGAAATTCATGGTGTGTCTCCTTTAAATGTGATGCATACTCACTGTGTGTAGACATTTCCATGCACCGCGATCCCTCAGCACGCTCCACCGGGCGAGGCAAGCCTGAAACACGTGATTGAGCCTGTAACTACTTACTCACTGCTTGTGAATTAGGTATGGTAATGCTTTTTTTTTAGTATACACAACATGTAACACCTGAATGTACTTTAAATTTGTTGGTGCAATGGAGAAAGGGTCGTGGACATTTCTCTGCTCCGAGGTGCTACACTTGCATGTCGGGAGCCTGGAAAAGATAAAGAATTTTCTTAGATACCAAATATTGATTTGTAAACAAAAGGTGACTGCTTAAAAGTGATACTCACAGTGTGTAGACATCCCTGTGCCGAGACCCCTCAGCATGATCCAACTCGACAGACATGGTGTCCACCACGACATCCACCAGGCCATCCAGGGCTGGATTTTCAGAGTCTGAAACAAAACAATCAGCTTATAACTGATTTCATTGTTGTGTGTACCCAATACATCAGTATCATATTTCATAAATTGACATCAATACTCAACAAGCGTTGAGTAACACATTGATGTCCTGGCTGGACTGCAACTTCCTTCGTGTGATAGTAAAGGTGGTCGCCTATACGGATGCACTATAAAGTAAAAATAAACATATCCATATTAAAAATAGACAGCCTTAAAGCATTTGATTGACATTTTTGACATTGGATTTATAAATTGGTTATTGAAAAAAGTTACAGATCAACATCAGATTCTGTTGAAGTACAAAACATGATATAAAACATGGTCTACAATGTGAGGCCCAGTTTCTGTTAACACATTTCACAGTTTCTGTTAACACAATTACTTGAGAAACGGATGAACTCTACATCAGTCATTTCTTTATGTAGTCTGGTGTGACCTCGTTCCACTGTTGTGGTTATTGTGTGTACCATGGTGTCCTTAAATGCTCTCATTTCATCCTGCATTTTGGTGTGATTTCGAGCACTCAGTGATTGTAATGTGTGAGTGAGGCTGTCTTTGACATCTCTCAGTGACTCTGTATTACGTTCTTGCTCTCTCTTTATTTGCTGGAAATTGATTTTGACCATTGTTTCCAGGTGGTGATGGGCAATACGCATTCCTTCCATAGCATCAGCCAGTTCCACCAATGTGGGTCCCGGTGCTATAGAAGAGGTTGGCCGCGACATTGCCGCAAATGTCCGTATCAATTAGACTGTAATTGATTGATTGTCCATCTGGCTCGTGGATTTTCTCCGGTTCATTGATTTGAATTATTTCACTCATTGCAGCAGAATGTCCATCCGGTTCATTGATCTGATTTATTTCACTTATTGCAGGTGAATTTCCATCCGATTCATGTATTTGAGGCTGGTTAGCTTGAGTTGACATTGTTTGAGGCTGATTTGTTTGAGGGTGGTGGGTTTGATACCAACACGGGTGTTGAGTTTCCATTTCATCAAAGTCCCGCAAGTTTCCATCATAATTTGCCATTTTGAAATTGCAAATGTTCCCTTTTCGATTGCGTTTGAATAAACAAAATTGTTATTTCCCACTGAGCTCGTTTGCACAGTTTTGCTTGTTTGTTCCTTTGTTGTTGAAAATGATCCGGTTTTGCATCCGGTTTTGCACCTCTCTGCTTGAGATTGAGGTCCTTTTAAACATCTGGGGTGCCACTTTTTGCAACGGTGTAACGGTTTAGCTTTGGATTTACTGTTTGGGGTGCCAGTTAGGCCAAAGCCTAACACCAATTTAGTCCAGTTTGGACAAAAAAACGCTTTTTTAAAAGCCAACCTTACACAGGATTTAAATGCACAATTAGTAGAACCAAATGAACCTTAAAACCTGAAACCAGGGATTGATTACCCACAAAAGAATACCTTCAACTCAATAAACAACAGAATGAATGAAATACACAGACACAAAAAACCTCAGTTGACTTTGTATTGTAAAATAATCACCAATCCAGTCCACAGTTTGTCCAATACCACACAGTTTAGCGTCAGTTCACAGAGAGTCGCTCACAACCCACTGTTCCTTCAAAACAGGTTATTCACAAATGTATTGAAACCTTGGTTAACCAAAAATAAATAAATAAAATAAAAAGACAAAATAAAAATGCCCCACGACCTTTACCGTGGTGGAATGAATGAGGCAACCAGTGGTATACCGTGTTTGTGTGAGAGAGGGGGGGGGGGGGGGGGGGGTGGCTCCAGGAATCCACTTTTTCCGGTCAGCCTGTGTGTTTTTCCGGTGTGCTTGTGTGCGGTTTGGATTGTGTAGTTACCTTGACATGATGTAACTCCAAAGTTCACTACAGATCAACAGCGAGACAAAATGAAACATATATTACAAACATAAACAAACAGATATTACATATATTACAACATATTACAAACAGAAGTGATACTCAGGCGTCTTCTTCTTTCGTGTGTCATCGTCAGATGTCCAGCTCAATGACGTGCAGCCACGCCCTCGTCTCAGGTCCCACATCAAAGACACCGGCCTCCGATGGTGGTCTGTACAGGACACAGAGGTGATTATGTGATCGGCAGTCTGCATAAGCATACTGTGCAGTCTGTCAGGCCCAAACTGTGGGAGGAGTAGTGCCATAGATATAGAAACCTAGATACCTCATTGGCCTCTGCAGTTCGTTGGAGCGACCTGTTTCGTATGGTGGCCGCCATACGTATGGCTCGTCTCCATTCAGGATGGTCCAGAGAAGTATAGCGTAGCTAATTCAAAGGAGAGGAAAACAAGTTGGAAAAAACAGTTAACAAAATAACATTAGATAACTCTGTATCAACAGCATTCCTTCAATAGTTCACCTGTAAACATCATAGGAGCGAACACGATGATAGTCATCATCAAAAGCCTCAGGGGGGATGAAGGCTAGAGAGTGCCTCCTTTGTCCCCTCTTGCAAGCAGTTTCCAAAACGCTGTGACTCTGTGTCCTATATTGGGCCAAGAAAGTGTAAAACTGAAACACATGAAATACAGAAAGCACATATTAACATAAAAATACAAACAGTATTTTCAGTAAAGTATGAAATAACAGGCAATACTGGAAGGTAAGTATGAAGTAAGTCATATGTACCATAAGCAGTTAGAATGTACTATGTATAAGGTAAGTATAAATGTTGAATATACAGGTACATTCAAAGTACAAAGAACACAAAAAAGTTGAACATATGTCACAACATGCCTCAATATCCATTGTCACAATGTTGGATGAGAAGCCTACTTACTTATTTTGCCACTCAAAGGGGTAGAACAAACTGATGGCTTTAGATTACTAACAACATTCCAAAATGATCTTTTCTTGTTGTTTACAGGTGAAAAGGGAATTCTGGTCACTTCCTGTAACATATATCCAGAAGCAGATAACAGTTGCAGCTCAACAACATAAACAGCACCCGCTGGAGACAGGGAGGCACTAACCACCAAAGAAGAAGGAACAACTATGCCCCTTGGAGGCAGTAAAGTAAAATAAGGAAAATATTCCATTACAGACACCGTAGAAAAGTCGAAATCTGTAATGAAATGAAGTGTCTAGAACAGTAATTTTAAGCATTTATGTTTTTATTTCAGCAGGACAGTGAAGAGACTCAGTCAGGTCAAAGATGTGGCAATATGCAACACGGCCTGCTAATACTTGACTACATTAAGTGTGACAGTAATAGTGCTCATTTTCAATGAAAACAATTAAAATATAAAACAATAAAATTGTTGTTTTTTATGTTTTTTTTTTATTCAGTAGAATGGGACATCACCTTGGGATGCCATCCTGGATTTGAATCAGTGGTTAATTCCCTCTTTGGAGCCCAGGCCAGGGGGACGGCCCTGGTACATCCCATGGACCAAGGGCACATGCTGCTGGTCAGCAGCTTCGATGTAATCAGCCTCTCGACACAGGGCAGCATATGATTGGCCAGAGCTGCAGTGTGGACATTTTAGGAGGAGAAGGACAGCAGTTAGAATACAGTTATATGGAGCGGACTTAGATTATGAAATAAGTCATTATTGTAAATCAACCTCATAATAATCCCATCATAATAATTTAGCTTTTTGATCATTGTCATCATACCCATCATCTTTAGGTCAAGGTCAAGGTCAAGGTCTTTATTAGTGTCCCAAAAGGGCAAATAGTTTTACAGCCGGAGTAGTGGTTTAAAACATACACAGAATACAGGACAACAAACAAACGCCATAGCATAAAACAGAAGTCTGGGCGCAACTAGTGCAAGATCTGAGACAAAGGGCCACGTTCAGAGGTATACATCAGAGATATAAAGTGCCGGGCATAAAGTGCTTGTTTCATCCTCGTCAACATCATCATTATCAAAGTGCAAGAGATAAAGATAAAGTGCAAGAGATAGAACGAAGGGCTCTATTCAGAGAATAAAGTGCCGGACATAAAGTGCTTGTTTTCGTCATCATCATCTATAGCATAATGCACGAGATAAAGTGCAAGAGATAAAACAACAGGTATATTCCGAGATATAAAGTGCCGGTCGTAAAGTGCATGTTTCATCATCATCTCAACATCATCAAAGTGCAAGAGATAAAGTGCAAGAGATACAACAAAAGGCTACATTCAGAATATAAAGTGCCGGTCAACAAGTGCTTGTTTCATCATTATCATTATCGTCATCAATATCACAAAACATTACCCTTTACCTGTTATTAGCAGCATTGATTGCTCGAATTGAGGCAGGAATAAAAGAAAACTTGAATCTGTTATTTTTGACACCGGGGGCACCCAGACGACGGCCAGAAGGCAGCATCCTATATGATGGCCTGATGGCCACTTTGCCCCAGTCCTTGTGTTCGGCACTATAAACAAATCCAAATCCCCCTGTGGCGATCCATTCCCAGTTCTCCAGGCTTTCATTATTAGCCTAGTAGCACAAACACTGAAAGCTCCATTATTAGCCTAGTACCACACACCCTGAAAGCTCCATTATTAGCTTAGTACCACACACCCTGAAAGCTCCATTATTAGCTTAGTACCACACACCCTGTGGTACTAAGCTTGTTTTTGACACAGTTATGGCCATCCTTCGGTCGTTACAAGGCTAAGATGCTGGATGTAGTATATACATGGGCAACTGTCGGCCTGGGGGCCACATGCGGCCCCCACCTTCACTTAAAGGGGAATACCACTCATTTGCAACATTGAACTATGTCTGTAATACACCCTTTTTCTTATTTACACACAACAGCTCTAAGGTGTATTAAAGACATAGTTCAATGTTGAAAATGAGTGGTATTCCCCTTTAATGCAGACCACAGGTTAATATCAGAATACTGATATATTATTGATTTCAGCTGTTACAATTCCAAACACATTTTATTTTTTAACATACCAGCCATTATTTGTGCGGAATTACGACGGTCTACAGGAACACAAATTAATTTCTGACCAAACATGACCTAAACAAACTATGGAACAACAACATGAACTCATCCCCTCATCCAAGCCATTATTTTAGACTTTTAGTCAGGGGATGCATAAGTCCTCCTTGCCCTCAACAGGACAAAACCAAAGGAGGCACATTACCAACGAGTGAGCTCCTTTTAAACCAAGGCAACACACAATGGCCAAGTGACATAAACCCACAATGCATGCAAACAGAAAAGCACCGTTTGGGCCATTTGTCACACGTTCCCAAACCAGAATTCCGCACCTAGGCTCACCGGGCCAGCTTTAACACAGATGAAACTTTTATACACTGCCTCTGATGTATACAGACAATTATTGACACTACCATGATTCATTTTACACACAACCAAGAGAACACAGTAGTGCACATAACCCAGTGTGCAACTAGCTCTCCATAAAACAGGGACCCTAGGGTCACTGAAACCATCTTGATGAAACCAAAATGTACCATTAGCTCAATTAAAAACTTCTTATTTCACCATAAGTCCCCCCACAATGCTACTGTAGCAACCACGGCAAAGGTTACTAGGAGTACCACGCTTGCTCCCTCCCCGGTACATACAAGGATCCAGACTCAATGACAGAGACAGAGCTTTCCCCCACCTGGCTAACTCACCCTAGTCTTCATGTGCCCTACTGGCGGGAGGTATTTACGCACTTGAGCCCAATGGGTAGATTGGACAACCATGAAATGGCGACCCTCTCAAAGCCATGGATGTGCCCCCAGGGCCGCACAGAAGACACAAAAATAACAAACAGTTTACCAAAATAATAAACAAATGAGTCCCCCTATCGAGGACACATTTCTTCACCCTATCAGGGGAATAGCACCACACTTCCTTGTACCACCAGGGAGACAAGCATCAATCAATCACTAAGCTCCTCTCTCCTCACCAAACTAGAAAAACTAATTTTCTCAAAAGTAGAACAAACTCAACCAAAATCAGACAATGTTTAACTTTACCAAAGTTACATACTGAAAATGTCTAACCTGCACCCGTATCTCCCATCATTTTAGCACACAGGTAGCACTAGTACTCAGCACTGGAGAACACTGCCCCTGAAGGACCCAAATTCCATTAAATGAAGATGACCAAAGAGCTAATGACCAGTTTTAAAGCGTTTTACCATTTGTTACAACCTGAATCAGGGTTGCAACAAAAGGGAGACACAGGCACAGTTAAAAGTATATAAAATGTCTTTATTTAAAGATAAACTAAATAAACAACAGCAAACATAACATGTCAGTAAATATGAATGAGCATCAGTGTGAAGGCAGTGTATGGGTGCGAGTCCATAATTCAAAATTTACTTGAGTAAAAGTACAAAAGTATTGGCAATTTGGCATCAAAACATCTTTTGTTTGCCAATCTCAGCTATTTCAACAAAAAATAAATACATATATATATGTATTTTTTTTTGTTGTGGCGTTGCATTAGTCGACTATTAGTCGACTATAGGCAATATTTGGCCAATCAGATTCGACTACAGAAATCCTTAGTCAGGGACAGGCATCGTGTGTTGTAAGGCATTCACGAATAGTGATTTTTAGCATTCAACTTATAACAATCAGAACTATAAAATTGTATGTCTGAGTTATATTAAAATAAGAGGTGCTGTACCTGCGACAGTAATTCTTAAACAAACTGTATTGTAGACCAAAAATAATTCACAAAACTGTAGCTTTTGAAATTAAATGCAGTATTTGATCTGACCCAATATTAATCAAACAAAAAAAATAATTCAATTAAACGATCAGTACACTTCAAAATACTAATGAAGAATGATCCAACTCTGATCTTTAGTCCGCAACGCAAAGTTCTTTTAAATGTCTCCAAAGAGTAAAGTTTCCCAAAAGTATTGTAGATCTTCTATTTTCCGAGAATCCAATAACCCGCAAAGTCAGGAAATAAAAAGGCAATGCATTACATAAAAAGGAAAAAATATCACCCAACCTTCAAGTCAGGAGGCCACATGGGTTCCTTTGTCCAAAAGCTTTGAATTTATTCAGAGCTAAACCCTTAGAAATGTTCCTCAACCAAACTTCTCTCCTTCCAGATCCATAAGTTCTCTGGCCACACTACTCAGTGGTTTATCAATTCCTGATTTTGGTTTAGTATAGTCTTACAAGAGTCTCTTTCTCAAACACCAACAAACACTCTTTTTCAATACCTAAAATGGAACCCCTGGCCGCCTCATTTCCTGTACTTTTATAGCTGTTCCTGATACCTCACTTCCTGTGGAACTTTTGCTGCTTTTTCCCCAACAGCTCCCCTATGAGTGAACCATGTCAACAGAAACTGAATCATAATGGCCATAATCACCTTACACAAAACAAAAACAAAAACTGTACACTATATTTAGGTGTTAAATATTCAACCGTATCTTAACCAACATATTCCCCTGTTATCACCAAGTATGTTAGGTTTCTTGTGTATCTTTTTCTTTCAATACTCATCATACCTGGACAGGAAATACATTATTTCACACATTTATGTGGCAGTGTCACATTGGTACTCCAACATTTCAATGTCACTGAAGACTAAGCTTCAAACCTCCCAAAACAAACTGATTCGACCGCTTCTCGGCCTGGGGCCCATGACCCACCTTTCTCCAAGAAGACCGGTAGAAGACCGGGTTAAACAACTAAAAATGGGATTGGTCTTCAAAATTGTAAATTAAAATTTGCCCGAAATTTCCCCTATACCCGTATATCTGACTTAAAACCTCCAAAAAGTTAGCGACACCCACAGTCACAAAACTAGAGGGAGCGTTAACAACGATCTGGTACCACCCACCCATAAAACAGACATTCTCCTTCTACAGCACTGCCACCCAGGTTTGGAATAGTTTAACCCCATCCCTCAACAAAAAAAACATCCGGCCAAATGTTGTGTGTGATGTGTTTCATCACATGGCTCCAGAGATCATGTGTGCAGGTTTTGGTGAGACTTGAGGAAATCTGTAGGAGAAAAAAAGTGTGTGTAAAAGGCTTTTGAAAATAGCAAATCTACAAGCTCACAACGCATCGCCATGTGACGCGTTGTGAGCTTGTAGATCTGCTATTTTCAAATAGCCAAAGTTTATTTGGGGCTGAAGTGGTTAATGTTTGTTTTGTAATAATAATCTAAATCTACAAAGTAACTAGTAACTAAAGTTTTCAAATAATTGTAGTGGAGTAAAAGTTCAATATTTGTATCTGAGATGCAGTGGAGTAGAAGTAAAAGAATAGAAAAATGGAAATACTAATAGGGCCCATAGGGAGCGAGTATGAGAATTCAGAAAATGATCGGGCCAACCAGTGACTGCTTTTCAACTGCTGTCCGTAACAGCGAAAAGCACTTTAAATAAAAATCTGATTTCTCATACTCGCTCCCTATCGGCCGAAGTCCAGACTGATACCGGGGAGGAACGTGAGAGTGAATCCACGTCATCAGTCTGGCCAATGCCAGGCTAGAAGAGACAAGAGACCCTCCCCCTCCCCCCAGACAGCTTTTGTCGTCCGTGTGCACATTGTGGCCTCCGTGGCTCTCAGTGGATGGTCAAAATAAGGTAAAAACGCTGGAAATAAAGGATGAATTATTTAATTAATACCTAGCAGAGAATGTATTAATACCATTACTTAGCTTAGAGCTTTATTCCAACAGTAGAATCAAGGATAACTTCACAGAATGTGGAATTTCACTGGGGGGGGGGGGGGGGGGGGGGGGTGTGTGTGTGTGTGTGTGTGTGTGTGTGTGTGTGTGTGTGTGTGTGTGTGTGTGTGTGTGTGTGTGTGTGTGTGTGTGTGTGTGTGTGTGTGTGTGTGTGTGTGTGTGTGTGTGTGTGTGTGTGTGTGTGTGTGTGTGTGTGTGTGTGTGTGTGTGTGTGTGTGTGTGTGCGTGCGTGCGTGCGTGCGTGCGTGCGTGCGTGCGTGCGTGCGTGCGTGCGTGCGTGCGTGCGTGCGTGCGTGCGTGCGTGCGTGCGTTGCTACTAACGTGATGGTCAGTGGGTGGGGGGGCCAGCAGCAATGCACACACAAGTATACTTTTCTTGTCTAAACAACCAACTGTTTGTATTGATTTTAATTCACAAAATGTAAAAAAAAAAAAAAAAGAACAGCAAAGACATTTGTGAATATATTTAATTTTCATCTGTTAGGCAACAAACCCAACTTACATAATTCTCACACACACACACACGCACGCACGCACGCACGCACACACACACACAGCCTGGCCTGAAAGAGAAACTTTACTATTGCAAGTTCCAAGGACACATAAAAAAAAGGAATTGTTATTTAATTTATTATGACAAGCCACAACATTTCCGTCTGATTTGGGCTCACCCAACATCACCATTCAGAGACTTCAATTACAGCATATTTAAGCTTGCCCTCTGAAAATATGACACTGCAAGTGGAAGACCATAATAAATCAATCTATAAAAATATATATCTTGTGAAAAAGTACAAAAGAAAATAAATAATAAATGCCATTCATTTAATTCATACTGTAGCACATATCAAAACAGCTGTGAGGCAAGCACAAGACATTAGCAAAAAGTATTGGCACGGAATACTATATGTATATTTTGTTGCTGTCGGGCAGAAACCTTGAATTTCTGAAATGTTCAACCTTTTTCCATAAATGAATGTCCTACATTGTCGTACAAGAGTATCGAAATAATTGCCTATTTTTGAAAACATTTTAACCACTTAAACCCCATTATGATTGACCGGAGTCCCTCAGGGCTCTATACTAGTATCTTTTCAGTTTGCTGTTATTGTGTGGAAGGCTTTCGTGAAAAAAGACGATCGGCAAGCTTTCATATTCATAAGGATGCTGGGGTTTAAGTGGTTAAAGGAGTAGTTCACCCAAAAAAGGTACTTACTTTCGATCAATTACACACCCCATGTAGCCTTGAATTCATGATGATTTTTGTTTGTTTTTGTCGCATTCCTAAGCCAATAATCGCATTCCTAAGCCAATAATGTGATAATCACCTGTAGGAGACTTTGCCTACTACTACGGGAGACTCCGCCGGTCATCAAATCATTGGCTTAGGAATGCGACAAAAACAAAACAATCTCCACGAATTCAAGGCTTACATTTTTTGGGGTGAACTACTCCTTTAAAGGCAAAGTGGTTAAGTGTGTCTGGGGTTTTTATACATATTAAACCAATGAAAGTACAAACAAGAGCTTGCAAGCTTTTTTCCATCTCCTGACAAGTAACGGATTTCTTCGGTGACGCAAGGTTTTTACCTGACAGTAACGGTGACACAAGGTTTTTACCTGACAGTGACGATTTGTTGAGGGCGTCTGATAAACGCCCTCAACGTCACCTTTATCAGACGAGTCTCTTAAGAAGCTTTTTTTTTTACATGCATGTGAAACATAACTTTGAGTCATTACGTAATCATCTATCCAAACAAATGAAAACGCATGCAAGACGTACAGTACGCTTTGGATACTGCAAAAAAGGAACGAAGCCTTCTATTTAGCTGGCAATGTCGACAGTTTCCTCTGGTTGTAATAACGACTAACTGGCTGCATTTAAACGGTTCTATTAATCTGCTAATTTACATCATCAATATTGAACAAGCAATTTTGTGCATACATTTATTTGCATATAAATCATGGCTTCCACCCAGGCCAACGCATGCATGTCTGCAGACACCTCCCAGCACGCCCCAGCTCTTTGGTTGCCCGTCCAACAATAGAGCACAGAAGTCCCGACGTCACTCGTTCATCCCCTGGGAAGTAATTTCTCTATAGAGAATAACATGGGGTCACCTTAGAATCGTCTCATATAAGAATCGTGGTCCAAAAATAAACAAACTGTCTCGGCGATATTGTCAGGGAGGTGGCTCTGTATCTGTTTCTGATGAAAATGTTACTAATTCGGCAGAAGTAAAAAAAAATGTACCTCTTTTTTTCTCACCAGTCAGTTGATGCTTCATCATATCCATAAGAGTAAACCCGCCAGGATCATTTATGTATTTTTGGAACACGGTTCTTATTTGACGCGATATTAACCCATTGAGACCTGAAGCCGATTCTACATGTCTCCTAAATCTCAACAGTATTCTGAAAAACGTATGTTTCTATATCAGTGGTGCTCAATCTTTTTCATGTCAAGGACCCCCAAAATGATATGTATTTGGCCGCGGACCCCCATCAAAATATTTTGTTTCAGGAACCCCCCATAAGCAAACATTTGAGTTAACACTTGGGGTGACAGAGGTTCAGTAAAAAAAATTACGTTGAGTGCCAGGATTTTTAACCATTTTTAGGAGCCGAGATACAGGCTTTTGAAGTCATAAGTTAACCAGGAAGTGGATTGGAGTCTAAATCTTCGGAAAATGATATCTCCTGGTGCTGTGAAGGAAAAAAAATATATATATATTTTTGAAAAAAAAAGAAAAAAATATTTTTTTTCAAAAAACGTATATATACGGTTTTGGCACTCCACGGTTGTATTCCCGGTTTTGGCACCCAATGTGTTAAAAATGTTCGCTTAAAAAATATATATATTCAAAGATTTGCACACATTTTCACGTTTTTTCCAAAAATAGCAGATCTACAAGCTCGTAGCACGGCACTCGGTGCCATGCTACGAGCTTGTATATCTGCTATTTTTGAATAGCCCAAAGTGTAAAATAATGCTTTTTAGCTCAAATCTAAAAAAAGACACAGTTCCAGGTCTTAATGGGTTAAACACGTCTATGGGAATTCAGAACGTGGGGGAGAAAAAAAACGCGACCCAGGTAAGATGTGTAAATTACGTCAGACTTCGGTGCTCTCTACGGGACGTTCACTGCAGTTCCACGTCACTGTCATCCACTTCCTGGATGATGAGGTCGGCCCCCGAGTCCTCCGCCAGGTCGTCGTCGTCCCCGTCGGTCCCCAGCCAGGACCTGTCGCCCTCCTCCTCGCCGTCCACTCCCAGTAGCAGCGCGGGCCCCCCGCCGTCCTCGCCGTTCTCCTCCTTCAGACTGTCCAGGCCGCCGGGCATGTTGTTGTCGCAGCCCACCTCCTGGATGCACGCCGTGCACATGCGGTAGCGCCGCGTGCCCTCGCACACCACGTGTCCCGTCTCCTCGGTCACCTGACACTTACACTTCCTGCACACCAGCTTCCTGGCCTGGTGGATCTGTAGGGGAGTGGGAGTGGGAGGGAAGGAAGGAAGCAGGAACGGGAACAAAGGAATGAGATTGGACAGAAATGTTAAGACAAATAGAAGAATCTATGATTTTGTTTTACTATGGGTTTTTGGTATCAGTTCTGGTGTATGCGCTTGTCTATGTGTGTTAACAACCCATTAAGACCGGGATGGCATCTGTGTGTCATTTTAAGATTTATTTGGTTTTTCAAAAATAGCAGATATACAAGCTCATAGCGCGGCACCGAGTGCCGCGCTACGAGCTTGTCTTTGAATATCTATATTTTTTGAAGCGAACATTTTGAACTCAAATCTTTGCTTCTGGGGGATTCTACAAATGTCTTTTAAATCCCAACAGGTTTTTTTATTTTTTTTATTATGTTGCTACTATAATATCAGTGGTTCTCAAACATTTTTCATGTCAAGGACCCCCCAAAATGTTGTTCCAGGGACCCCCCAGAAGCAAAGATTTGAGTTAAAAATGTTCACGATTAAAAAAAAAGTATAAAATAATGGTTAAAGTGGTTACGCAGATGCGTTCCCGACTTTAATGGGTTAAAGGAGAATTCCGGACTAGCCTTTTCCTTACCTTTATATGATGTTGTTATATCCTAGGATGAGTTAAGCCTGGTAAACCCTCCCTCCGGAAATCTCATTTCCATTTGATTTCAGGAGTGAGTCTGGCCTGATCGCCCATTCTGCAATATTGGCTGTGTACACCAAACGGACGAGCCTATCAGCGTCGTCGCACATCGTTCTGCGATTGACAGCGACAGTTGGCCAATCAGGTGGCGAGTTCGAGTGAGCCCGAATGGCACCGAGTGCAGCCTGAATGCAGCCGACAAAACACGAACGGCAGCCATCTTTTCTGTCCGCTATTTTCTCCGCTGTTTTTTTACTTCAAAAAGCTCTCAAACTTCTATTTTGAGGTATGGAATTTACTTATAAGATATCGTTTGGATAGAATTTAGTTGTTTAACTTCATATATGTGGTCAATTAATCATGACAGAGCCTATTTAAAAATAAAAATTCAGAGAACCGGCCGGGGCGGGCAGTGACACACATGTATCCGAATAAGGCAACCTATTTTGGGCATGGCCGTCTCAAAAGTCCCGTTGCGTCACATTAGTCTGGTGAACTGCTGATTGGCTGAAGGGGAAAAACGATCATGGGGCTGGAACAGCTCTGGGAGTACCCATTGTGATCCTGAGAAGGATATAGTCCTTGGGCCAGACGAGATATCGCTACCACAAAGTTGGCAAAACCTTACCTATACTAAATTGTTTTTTGGGCCAATATAAGTAAATAAAAATATGATAGACTTTCCATAGGAGCAGCTTTTTATATTTTTTGACATGTTGTTATTTTTCTCTATAGGCGGATTTTCATTCATAGCCAACAACATATTAAAAGTTATATAACACACTTTTTGGACATCACACTGCTCCTTTTTTTTTATAAATTAAACAAACCTGTGTCCAATTAAAGTAGTTGATGAAGTGGGTGTGGCCTATTTGGTGGTGGAGCAGTTTTTTCAGGAATCAAAGCTGAAGTAGTAGAGGCCCTAGGAGGGGTCCACGCGCGAATGCTTATTTTTTTTTCTAGTTTTGATTTTTGGCATCCATAGGACCTCTAATATTGGGATTTTGATGATCCCAAGAAAAAAAGTGGTCCCAAGTGTGTTTTTTTCAATGTTTTATTAACCCTATGAGACCTGCGGGATGGCTGGCTGGAACGCCGGCGAGACTGTCTTTCGGAGACTGTGGAACACTCAAATGTAGACGTAGCCCAAAGATAGAGATACCATTTGATTCCAGACAACCTCAGGTTTCCAATGGGACCAACCTTGTCATGCTACCTTGTCGGGAAGGGGGCTAAATACCTAATGATTCAAAGTTAAGACAACATTTTGGCGAGGGAAAAACGACCATCACCATTTTCCAAATGGTCCCTTGAGCTGTCACCTCAATATATGTGAATGAAAATGGGTTACATGGATACCTACAAGCCTCTCCTGTACAGACATGCCAAATGTATGCCTATCTCATGCAGTTCTGGGCAAGAACCATGCAGTGTTTTGCATGCAGTACAAATATGTAATTTCTGCCTATTGTAAAAAGGAGACCACTTCTAGGAGAGGAGACTGCATCTATAGCTGTATGAGACCACTGTACTGTATCTAGAAACCACTGTACTGTATCTAGACCACCCCACTGTATCTATTGCTATATGAGACCACTTTAATGTATCTAGAGACCACTGTATTGTATATATACCACCGCACCGTATCTATTGCTATATGAGACCACTTTACTGTATCTAGAGACCACTGTATTGTATATATACCACTGTACTGCATCTATTGCTACATGAGACCACTGTACTGCATATATGAGACCACTGTATTGCATCTAGACCACTGTGCTGCATCTATATCCCACTGTACTGAATCTATAAACCACTGTGCTGCATCCAATCCCACTGTACTGAATCTATAAACTACTGTACTGCATGTATAGACCATTGTACTGCATTTATAGACCACATACATTGACCACTGTACTGTATCTATAGACCACTATACTGCATCTCAACTCAACACAGCTTTAAACATGTATATATAAAGCACATTTAACATGACTATGTCGCCACAAAGGCTCGGTAGATGCAGTACAGTGATCTACAGATGCACTAGAGTGATCTACAGATGCAGTAGAGTGGTCTAAAGATGCACTACAGTGGTCTACAGATGCAGTAGAGGGGTCTACAGATGCAGTAGAGGGGTCTACAGATGCACTAGAGTGGTCTACAGATGCACTAGAGTGGTCTACAGATGCAGTAGAGAGGTCTACAGATGCACTACAGTGGTCTACAGATGCAGTAGAGTGGTCTACAGATGCAGTAGAGGGGTCTACAGATGCAGTAGAGTGGTCTACAGATGCACTACAGTGGTCTACAGATGCAGTAGAGTGGTCTACAGATGCAGTAGAGGGGAGAGGGGTCTACAGATGCACTACAGTGGTCTACAGATGCAGTAGAGTGGTCTACAGATGCAGTAGAGGGGTCTACAGATGCACTAGAGTGGTCTACAGATGCAGTAGAGGGGTCTACAGATGCACTACAGTGGTCTACAGATGCAGTAGAGTGGTCTACAGATGCAGTAGAGGGGTCTACAGATGCAGTAGAGTGGTCTACAGATGCACTACAGTGGTCTACAGATGCAGTAGAGTGGTCTACAGATGCAGTAGAGGGGTCTACAGATGCACTAGAGTGGTCTACAGATGCAGTAGAGGGGTCTACAGATGCACTACAGTGGTCTACAGATGCAGTAGAGTGGTCTACAGATGCAGTAGAGGGGTCTACAGATGCAGTAGAGTGGTCTACAGATGCACTACAGTGGTCTACAGATGCAGTAGAGTGGTCTACAGATGCAGTAGAGGGGTCTACAGATGCACTAGAGTGGTCTACAGATGCAGTAGAGGGGTCTACAGATGCAGTAGAGTGGTCTACAGATGCACTACAGTGGTCTACAGATGCAGTAGAGTGGTCTACAGATGCAGTAGAGGGGAGAGGGGTCTACAGATGCACTACAGTGGTCTACAGATGCAGTAGAGTGGTCTACAGATGCAGTAGAGGGGTCTACAGATGCACTAGAGTGGTCTACAGATGCAGTAGAGGGGTCTACAGATGCACTACAGTGGTCTACAGATGCAGTAGAGTGGTCTACAGATGCAGTAGAGGGGTCTACAGATGCAGTAGAGTGGTCTACAGATGCACTACAGTGGTCTACAGATGCAGTAGAGTGGTCTACAGATGCAGTAGAGGGGTCTACAGATGCACTAGAGTGGTCTACAGATGCAGTAGAGGGGTCTACAGATGCACTACAGTGGTCTACAGATGCAGTAGAGTGGTCTACAGATGCAGTAGAGGGGTCTACAGATGCAGTAGAGTGGTCTACAGATGCACTACAGTGGTCTACAGATGCAGTAGAGTGGTCTACAGATGCAGTAGAGGGGTCTACAGATGCACTAGAGTGGTCTACAGATGCAGTAGAGGGGTCTACAGATGCAGTAGAGTGGTCTACAGATGCACTACAGTGGTCTACAGATGCAGTATAGGGGTCTACAGATGCAGTATAGGCAGTGGTGAGCTGTGGATTTTTTAACTAAGGGTACTGTATTTTATGACGTTGCGCGCGCGCGCACGTGCGCGCACATAGCCACTCAGCTCAGTGCTAGTTGAAATACTGTATTCAACATGTGATTATTAATGTAATCATATGTATTATTATGTTGTTGTATTGTTGCATTGTTAATTTGTTGTTTTTATTTTTGTTTCAAATTAATTATTTTATTTTCCTTTTAATTTTATATAAAAGCCCTTTACATAGACTCACCCACACATAAGTAGGCCTACTTAAAATAATCAGACAACTTGTCTTTTGACACACTAGAGGGGTCTACAGATCACGACAGGGGTCTACAGATGCACTACATGGTCTACACAGATGCACTACAGTGGTCTATCGATACAGTACAGCAGTCTATAGATACAGTAGCTAGTCTATAGATGCAGTACAGTGGTCTTTAGATGCAGTACAATGGTCTATATATGCAGTACAGTGGTTTATAGATTCAGTACAGTGGGATATAGATGCAGCACAGTGGTCTAGATGCAATACAGTGGTCTCATATAGCTATAGATGCAGTACAGTGGTATATATACACAATACAGTGGTCTCTAGATACAGTAAAGTGGTCTCAGATAGCAATAGATACAGTGTGGTGGTCTGCACTAGAGTGATCTACAGATGCAGTAGAGGGGTCTACAGATGCACTACAGTGGTCTACAGATGCAGTAGAGTGGTCTACAGATGCAGTAGAGGGGTCTACAGATGCACTACAGTGGTCTACAGATGCAGTAGAATGGTCTACAGATGCAGTAGAGGGGTCTACAGATGCAGTAGAGTGGTCTACAGATGCACTAGAGTGGTCTACAGATGCAGTAGAGGGGTCTACAGATGCAGTAGAGTGGTCTACAGATGCACTAGAGTGGTCTACAGATGCAGTAGAGTGGTCTACAGATGCACTACAGTGGTCTACAGATGCACTAGAGTGGTCTACAGATGCAGTAGAGTGGTCTACAGATGCACTACAGTGGTCTACAGATGCAGTAGAGTGGTCTACAGACCACTTCCAATATATTCAGTACAGTACAGTGGTTTCTAGATACAGTACAGTGGTCTCATACAGCTATAGATGCAGTCTCCTCTCCTAGAAGTGGTCTCCTTTTTACAATAGGCAGAAATTACATATTTGTACTGAATGCAAAACACTGCATGGTTCTTGCCCAGAACTGCATGACCATCTTGGATGGCATCTTGAAAATTATGCCTTTCTGCTAAGTATATTTTCCTGGATATTTGGGATGTTCTCAAGCATGCCTAAAGGTACCAGAATCTATTGAAAACCCTTTTCTATCAATGTTTAGGGAGGTTTAGTGGTACTCTTTCTTATATGCCTATTGACCGGTCTATTTCTCATAAAAAGTGCTTGTTTAAGATAAGGCTGAAAATGACCACCCCAGAATGAAATACTATGGGTAAATTATACATTTCCTGAATCCTTAGGGTCATGTCAGTATTCCAGTTGTTGTGTTTTGTGTCTCTGATGTTTCTTGATGCCACAGAACTAAAAGAAAATATATGGTTTAGGCGGAAATTGTGAGAAAAAAAAGGTTATTAAAGGTTTGAAGAGCTCCAGTGACCACTGTACTTATCATACATAGTCACCAAAGGGCTCGAATGAAAGCTCAAAGTGTCCCCTTAAAAATGATACCAAACATAAAATATAAAACATTGTAATATGCCCTGAACGTGAGCCAATACCAAGATATGCACATGTGTCTAAAATGCCATTTTTCAATGGGGGGTGGTAACTTTAGCAGCTGATAACCCCAATTTAGCTGGGCCTCAGGAAGGTCTATCATACAAAAATAATATCTAGGGATGTATAGGAATAAAAAAATCCCAACTAGAATTTGCCATCCCAGGTGGTAGCGATATGTGAGATTTTGGGGTTTGGCCCAAGGACTAATAGGCCAAATGGATCACCGGAAACAAAAACATGGCTCCCATCCGCTTCCTGTCTATTTCCTTCTTTAAAACGCCTATATCTCCGAATCTGTTTCCGGTGGGGAAAACCGGTCATGCGCAGTGAAATGTTTTCGTTCCAGGCTGTAGCCAGGGTCCTCGCGCTACATGAATGGATGCTTTTTTTTTACGTGGATTTGCTCGTCGTGGAGCGCAGTCAATGGGGAGAATGCTGGCACCCAACGTAAGTTGTTATGAAAAAATGCTGGCACCCAATGCGTTAAGTACAGTACTTAAGTAAATGTACTTAGTTACTTTCCACCACTGACCACTATATAACTACTGTCCTAGGATAAAACAACATCATATGGATAAGGAAAAGGCTAGTCCGGAATTCTCCTTTAAGTGTGTGTGTGTGTGTGTGTGTGTGTGTGTGTGTGTGTGTGTGTGTGTGTGTGTGTGTGTGTGTGTGTGTCTACCCAGCTCTTTAGTAAACAGAAAATACCTTTTCAGGTTGGGATACATCCAATCAGGAGAGAGATTTATCATACAGGACACAGGATAAATAAGTGAAAATGGAAGTGATGGAGAAAAAAAAAACACGGCTAGGGATGTGTGTATGTCAGGCGGCTATGTTTCCACGTGGCTATGAAGGCATGTGTCTAGGTGAGCGTACCATTTCCACGTGGCTACGGAGGCGTGTATGTAGGTGAGCGTACCATTTCCACGTGGCTACGGAGGCGTGTATGTAGGTGAGCGTACCGTTTCTACGTGGCTACGGAGGCGTGTATGTAGGTGAGCGTACCATTTCCACGTGGCTACGGAGGCGTGTATGTAGGTGAGCGTACCGTTTCTACGTGGCTACGGAGGCGTGTATGTAGGTGAGCGTACCGCTTCCACGTGGCTACGGAGGCGTGTATGTAGGTGAGCGTACCGTTTCCACGTGGCTACGGAGGCGTGTATGTAGGTGACCGTACCGTTTCCACGTGGCTACGGAGGCGTGTATGTAGGTGACCGTACCGTTTCCACGTGGCTACGGAGGCGTGTATGTAGGTGACCGTACCGTTTCCACGTGGCTACGGAGGCGTGTATGTAGGTGACCGTACCGTTTCCACGTGGCTACGGAGGCGTGTATGTAGGTGAGCGTACCGTTTCCACGTGGCTACGGAGGTGTGTATGTAGGTGAGCGTACCGTTTCAACGTGGCTACGGAGGTGCTCCAGGCGGGTGAAGCGTTTGTTGCAGGCCTGACAGGGGTACGGCCTTTCCCCCGTGTGACAGCGCAGGTGGCGCTTGAGGTCCGCCTTCCTCTTCACGGTGTGCGTACAAAAGGGGCACTTAAAGCGCATGGATGGGTTATCTGTGGAGAGAGAAATTATTTTTCACCCACATTTTAAACCATTAAGACCTGGAACTGTGTCATTTTTAGAGTTGAGCTAAAAAGCATTATTTTACTCTTTGGCTATTCAAAAATAGCAGATATACAAGCTCATAGCGCGGCACCGAGTGCCGCGCTATGAGCTTGTAGATCTGCTATTTTTGAAAAATCGTGAAAATGTGTGCAAATCTTTGAATATATATATTTTTAAAGCGAACATTTTTAACTCAAATCTTTGCTTCTGGGGGGTCCCTGGAACAAAATATTTTGATGGGGGTCCGCGGCCAAATACATATAATTTTGGGGGTCCTTGACATGAAAAAGATTGAACACCACTGATATAGAAACATACGTTTTTCAGAAAACTGTTGGGATTTAGGAGACATGTAGAATCGGCTTCAGGTCTCAATGGGTTAAACCAGATTTCTATTATGTTTCAGTGAAACTGAATGACGGGTCACAGTCATTCTACCAAAGAAAAGCTTGATGAAAACTGCTTGAGCTGCAAAAATATGACTTTGCACTGCAAAATACTGACAGCTTTTTCAAACTACCTTAAAGTAAACCTACTGTTGCGTCTCATAACTTTGTCTTGTCAAAGTCGGTGTCACGGTTCTCAAATTTGATTTGACAAAAAATGTTAAGGTCCCGATTCGATTTAAAATGTTCAAATCACACTGTTTGAAAAAAGAACACAATGTGGCTGTTTGCAGGTGAGGAAACACAAGCTGTTGTAAGCAAAGTACGGTACCCTACTGCCGTCTAGTGGCCATTCTTTTAACTACAGTGTGAACTCTTCACATCAATTTCCACATTGCAGCTCCTGATAGCAATTGTCAGAGGAAAAAAAACATGGAATTCCTTTGATTTTATGAATTTATTTGAAAAGGACTTGACTTTTCTTTCTGAAAAAGAAAGTTCGCTTTTTTTAATTGTAGCAAACAAAATAAAAGGGATATTTACTCGCGGCCCATAACAAATGTTCTGCGACCCACAAATGGGTCCCGACCCAGTATTTGGGAACGACTGCTGTACATGATTGCGCCAGGTGAGGACCACAAGACAGCTAGAAGTTTGCTAAGATATCACAGATGTCCAAGGAGACATCTCTGATATCTATCTTTCTCAACATATCAACTTTATAACTAGCAATGCCCTTGCTCTGTGCTTTGCTCACTTTAGAGCCCAGAGGGTTTGCTTTCTCATATTATCGTCTCTGTCGGGTGGAAACAAACCTCATATGTCCAAAACTGTTACTTTCCAGGGTTCAAATTCAAAAACAGCAAAAGTAGCAGATCTACAAGCTCAAAACGCGTCGCGTTCGAGCTTGCGGATCTGCTACTTGTGACGATGTACTGCAGTGGTGTAAAGTAACTAAGTAAGTACATTTACTCAAGTACTGTACTTAAGTACAATTTTGAGGTACTGTTACTCTACTGGAGTATTTCCAATTGTCTATACTTTTACTTCTACTCGACTACATCTCAGAGGCAAATATTGTACTCTTACTCCACTACAATTATTTGAAAACTTTAGTTACTAGTTACTTTGCAGATATAAATTATTACATTATAAAACATACATTAACCACTTTAGGCCTATTTAATACCTAGGCTATTTGAAAATAGCAGATCTACAAGCTCTCAACGCGTCGCGGTGCGACGCGTTTAGAGCTTGTAGATCTGCTATTTTCAAACATTTTAGTCTTTTACTTTTGGTACTTTAAGGACATTTTGTTACCAATACTTTTGTACTTTTACTCAAGTAAATTTTGAATTCTGGACTTTTGCTTGTAATGGAGTACTTCTACATTGCAGTATTGATACTTTCACTTAAAGGACGACTTCACCACTTTTCAACATGTCTTCATATAATAGGTCCTCACTAATGCTCATGATAAAACGATCCAAATTTTTCTACTTGGTCTGTGTCTCATAGGAGGGCTGTGGACAGTCCAGAATCCCGTCTACCAGTGACATCATCGTTAGGCAGGATTTATTTTTCCAAAAAGATTACAATTTTTTAAATTCAGATTTTTAATAAGGCAAGAACAATGGGATCTATTATTGCATTGCAACTTTCCAGGAATACAAAGCCTGCAGTTTCTATTAGCTTGGATTCCCCATCAATGATGTCACTGGTAGACAGGTTTCTGAACTGTCTACAGCCCTCCTCTGAGACACAGACTGATTAGAAAAAAATGGTATCATTTTATCATGAGCATTAGTGAGGACCTATTATATGAAGATATGTTGAAAAGTGGTGAAGTCGTCCTTTAAGACTTAAAGGACGACTTCACCACTTTTCAACAGTGGTGGAAAAAGTACTCAAATGTTTTACTTAAAGTTTAAGTAAAACATTTGAGTACTTTTTCCACCACTGATGTACTGTAGTATAATCAAGTAGGGGCGCTAATTAACCCATTAAGACCTGGAACTGTGTCATTTTTAGATTTGAGCTAAAAAGCATTATTTTACACTTTGGCTATTCAAAAATAGCAGATCTACAAGCTCATAGCGCGGCACCGAGTGCCGCGCTACGAGCTTGCAGATCTGCTATTTTTGAAAAATCGTGAAAATGCGTGCAAATCTTTGAATATATATATTTTTAAAGCGAACCGTTTTTAACTCAAATCTTTGCTTCTGGGGGTCCCTGGAAGAAAACATTTTGATGGGGGTCCGTGGCCAAATACATATCATTTTGGGGGTCCTTGACATGAAAAAGATTGAACACCACTGATATAGAAACATACGTTTTTCAGAATACTGTTGAGATTTAGGAGACATGTAGAATCGGCTTCAGGTCTCAATGGGTCAATTAACACAAAAAGTTAAAATATGGAGATAAGGCGGTTTCCGCCCTGACAGCAACGACATCCTGTCCCCGCTACTAACCTTTGTTGAAGTTTCCGATGAACCCCAGGATGGTGGGCAGGGTGGCGTACAGCTCCTCTGCCTTCTCCACCTTCAGCGCCCGGGCCTCCTGGATCTCCCGGGACTCCTGGCTCTGGGCGGCGGCGGGGGAGGAGCGAGAGGAGTAAGGGGCCGTCGCTCTCCTCTTGGCTCGGCTCCGCCGCCGGCGCTCCGGGCCGGGCAGCGTGAACAAGGGGTCGTGGGGGTCGTGCATGTCGTCTTCGTCCCGGCCGAGGAGGTCGTGCGCGGGGCTGTTGGACTCCACCTTCATCTCCAGCGACGGCGCTCCGTCCCCGTCCGGATCCTTCACCCGGAAGCCCGGCTGGGACCTGGTGTTAGGCCTGTCACAGTTATTATATGATAATCGGACCAGTTGCCAATTATTTTTTAGCATAATCCGTTGTCTGTATAAAAACAGCTGGTTGAAATTAACAGGAATGTCAGATTTTCCACCATGTCGTTTTCCAAAGTTATCGAGTGTATGGCCTGTTTTTCCATTGTATATTATTTATTTTGATTATACAGTAATGGTAATGGTCAGTTAAGGCATTGGTTCTCAAAGTGGGGTCCGGGGACCCCCAGGGGTACTTGAGGGGGTTCCAGGGGGTCCCCAGCTAGATGGTGGACAGGAACCAAATGGACCCTTATGGGTCTGTAACTCTGAGAGTGTACAAATGGAACCAAATGGACCCTAACGGGTCCATTTGGTTCCATTTGTACACTCTCAGAGTTAAATTAACATTGGTTTTACAATGTGAATTGGGGTCCCAGAGGTATAAATGCCATTAAATGGGGGTCCGTAGCCTAATGCATGTCAAACTGGGGGTCCTTGAAATTAAAATGGTTGAGAATCACTGCTAGAGAGCCGTAAAAACCTTCTCTTATTGGGGTCCCTGGCTTATCTTTTCAAATGGGGGTCCGCGGGGTAATAAGTGTCAATTAGGGGGTCCTTGACATGAAAAAGTTTGAGAACCACTGAGTTAAGGACCACAATGGAAATAAGTCTATGACTTTATTGTGTTTTTATCCTTGACGCGTTATCCCAGTGGAAAACATATTTTTTCATGTACTTCTCTTTCTTAACATGACGTCCAAATAAATCAATCAAATAAATGTCTTTGTACAGTACTTTTCAATAATACTGTAGGCTTTGCACTTTGTTTTATTCATTTATTTAGAGTAGCCAATAATTCTTTACCACATTTTTCTCCCCAATTTAGTCGTTATGCCAATTAATTCCTCCCTACACACATTTCTGTGTTGTCAGTCACTGCTGTTGTATCCTACTGTAATGTACTGTAGCCTTCTTCCTACTAGTCTGGGAGTCTGGGCGTCGGAGCTTGGACAGCAGGGGCGCGGCCACTGCGTTGTGATTCAAATCAACAGCCAATGAAGAAAAGGGGGCGGGATCCACATGCAGTGGGTGTTGCATCTAAATAGAATCGACGGGAAGCAATTTCCCCTTGAGAAATTGCGCCCGCCATTGTTGTGTAATGCTGTTTGCCTCTCGTCGGACTTTTTAGACGAGTTGCACAGCCTCAGACCGGTAAGAGGCGTTTCCGCTCAGATTCAGAGCGTAAATTACATCCCGCCCACAAATACCAGGGCTCTGGCCCAGAAGTTCCTCGCCAGAGCTGCCTGGCGAAAACTTCTGGGAACTCAGATTATCTTCCTACTATTCCCACCCAACTATATAAACTAATATAAAATTATTATTTTGTATATAATAATTGTATATTTAGGTAATTTGTCATAATATCTGCCCTGTGCTACTTCAAAGCCTAAAAGCCAAACAGAAATGTAACTGTTATTCATAATATTCCAGGGTCCAACTACAAAACAAACACAATTAAATCGTTGATCTGCAATTATTTCTGTGACAATTAATCGTCACGTAAAATGTCATAATCGTGACAGTCCTATAGTGACAGCCCTGTACCTGCTGTTGTCGTGCGTCCAGAGCGCGGGCGGGGGGCTGACGGAGGAACACGGAGCCCGCTGTTGCTGCTGGTCCGACGCGTCGTCCCCAACGCCGCCACCGGGGGGCGTGGTGAAGCCGCAGACCTCGGGCAGGGCCACGCAGCACTCCTCCTCTTCCTCCTTGATGCTGATGTCCAGCGAGGACTTGATGAAGTTCTTACAGTAGCTGATGACGTTGTTCATCTGCAGGTAGCTGGCCGCCGACATCACCTGCTCAGCAAGGCAAAAATAAATGACTTTAACTTTGACCGTCATACTACCCCCAGTTGTGGAATTCTCTAGACCCTTGGTTCTCAAAGTGGGTTCCGGGGACCCCCAGGGGTACTTGAGGGGGTTCCAGGGGGTACCCAGCAAAATGTGTAAATATAGCATCAGAATAATTTTAACCTTTTATACTTTGGCTATTCAAAAATCTTGAAAATGTGTGCAAATCTTTGAATATTTGTTTTTTAAAGCAAACATTTGTAACTCAAATCTTTGCTTCTGGGGGGTCCCTGGAACAAAATATTTTTAGATGGGGGTCCACGGCCAAATACATATAATTTTGGGGGTCCTTGACATGAAAAAGTTTGAGAACCACTGCTCTAGACATAATCATTAACCCATCAAGACCTGAGGCCGATTCTACAAATACCTTCTGAATCAGTAGTTCTCAAACTGTTTCGTACCAAGGACCCCCAAAATGATATACATTTGGCCGCGGACCCCCCCATCTGAAAGGGTTTTGTGCCAGGAACCCCCAGAAGAGAAGATGTTCAACACTTTCAAGATTTTTCAAAAATGTTCAATAATAGCAGATGTAGAAGCTTGCGATTGCTTGTGATTAAGTACCGATATGTAATTCTGACTAATTTCTTCCATTTTTCTGTCATTTCTTTTCCTGTGTTTCTAATCTATGCAGGTTTTGAGTTGTATTTTATTTTATTTTTTATACTTTTTTATTGGGGACAATTAAATAGCATATGGCAATAGTCATTGCATGTAAAGTCACCCCCATTTTTTTCTTTTTCACATCACAAGACAAACCAAAAGACAACATGCAGTCCCCCCCAAACAAAAGACAACAAATAAACAGAACAACAAAGCAAGGCAACAACAACGTAACAGAAAATAAATACTAATACATTTTTTTTTTAAAGGTACAAGCACGGTCACGGGTCACATCATGGGTCATTGTGTCATACACCAGTGGGAGAGACACTGAAATCCACTGTCCGATACACTTGAAGCCCACAGAGTATTCTATTCTGGAGGAGTCTGGTTATTAAATATTCAATGAAAGGTCTCCATGACTCAAAAAAGGTTTGTGTTTTTACTTCTTTATGTGCTCTGACTTGTTGTTGTTTTGTCCTTATTAATCTTTGTATGCCTGTTTTTTTTTTAACAAACTCTTCCATTAACCACTTGCGTAGTGAGCTTGTAGATATTAGGCTATTATTGGTGAAGAGATACTGTATGGTGTGTAGAGGGAAACACTAACTGACCTAGTACAGAGCCCTGGGGTACTCCAGTCAACCAAGTATATACTATATAGGATTGGAAATGGTTAAGGAAAGGATTCCAAATAGGCCTATGTGCTTTCTTCCTTTTCTTGCACGGTAAACTCATTTCTTAATTGTGATATCATGCTTATAGGTCCAAAACTTTTACTTTTCAGGATTCAAATTCACAAAAAGCAATAATAGCAGATCTGCAAGCTCGAAACGCAGCGCGAAGCCTACTTTTGAGTGACGCTGTAGTACGATCAAGTAGGGCATTAATGTACGAAAAAAGTTAAAATATGAAGATAGCATCAGTGCCCAAACCCCAGGTGGGGTTGTCGAAAGGACCTTTCTGTGTGGAGTTTGCATGTTCTCCCCATGTCCCCTAGGGTAGGTACCCTCGCAAAAAACATGTAGTAATCCTGGTCTCTATACTGCCTCCCCCTGGTCAGCCGGGGCGCCTGATGGAGGGGAAAGGAACTGGTAACGTGTTCCTTCCACGCTCTATGTTCAACCGGGGAAACTCCCCCTGTCAGGTGATAAGAAGCGGCCTGCTCACTCCTCATGCATTGAAGGAAGCATGAGCTCAGTTCGGGGCTCTCCCCAGGCTGGCAGAGGGAGAGTAGCGCCCAGGATTACAGCTCAGGCAATAGAGCACCGAAGTCAAACGTCACTGCCACTAGAGGGCACTGTTCCACAGGTTTATTTTTTGTGTTGAAATCCCCATTTGGGAATCTTAGATCACGTCATATAAAAACTGTGTTCCAAACATAAACATAAACACACCACCCTGGCGTTTTTGTCAGGGGGGTGGCTCTGCATCGTTTATGATATTCATTCATATTTGATACAGCCTGTTTCTGGCGAAAATGGAATTAATTCTGCCTTAAAAGTCTTAAGAACTACTACTTCCGGGTCTGAAATCACTGTCCCCACAGCGGCCGCGTTCATGGGAAATGTAGTCTTTGGGTTGTTTGACTCGTTTCTAGTGTTTATATTGTGTTACTCTTTGGGTAAATGTGTACATTTACACCTTCAGTCGATGCTTCATATCCATATGAGTAAAAACGCCAGGGTGGTGTGTTTATTTTTGGAACACAGTTCTTATATGAAGCGATCTAAGATTGCCCAATGAGGATATCAATACAAAAAGTAAAGCCATGAACCTGCGGAAAGTGCCCTCTACTGGCAATGACGTCAGGACTTCGGTGCTCAATTGGAACTGGGTGAAAAAAAAATGGATTACAAAATTGTGGGGTTTCTGCCCAACAGCAACGATATGTATGCATGCTTCTCTTTGTATACATTGATGCTATAATAAACCAAACCGAACCTCGATCACGTTGTGGCCCGAGAGCTCCAGCTGGCCCGAGTAGATGAAGTCCAGGATGACGGCGAACGTCTCGGGGCTGAAGGCGTCGAAGGTGGCGCTGGCGGTGGCGTCGGGGAGCCCCTCCCCCTCGGCGGCGGACCCCTGCTGGGACAGCAGCATGCGGAAGTAGCCGCTGCTGGCGAACAGGATGTTGCGGTGGGCGCGGAACAGCTGGCCCTCCACCAGCACGCTGCAGTCGCAGAAGCGCTCCTGGTGCCGCTGCTGGTTCAGCTGCTTGAGCAGGCTGTTCTGATGCGCCGCCGTGATGTCAGACGTGTTGAACCACCTCTGAGCCTGCCTGGCAACACAACCAAAACAACAACAACAACGACATGTAAGCTGGATGAAAACGTTCATAACGCTTTCATTTAAAAGGCTCCCTGGCTAATAAGCCAAATATGCCTTAAAACATAATAATTGCCCTCTATAACTAAAATTGAAAAACAAAAACACCTTTAACATTTTATTCATTTTATAAATAGTTAATCTAATAAAAAACAACTTCCTATGGTTTATATGAGCATCAAAACAATATTTTAAATATTAGCACATGCATTCCATACTATTCCATAGGGCTGGAGCACACATAGACAAATTGTCAACTTGCAACGGGAGTTGTCCCTATTGAGTGAAAGATTAACTATTTATAAAATACATAAAATATTCAAGGTGTTTTTCATTTTCAATTTTTGTTATAGAGGGCAATTATAATGTATTAAAGCATATACGGCTCATTAGCCAGGGATCCTTTTATATCACTGGTTCTCAAACTTTAGTTTCAAATGTTTACAAAATGTTTACAAATATTTTGAAAATAGCCAAAGTTTAGATAGAGCTGAAGTGGTCAATGTATGTTTTGTAATAATAATCCAAATCTACAAAGTAACTAGTAACTAAAGTTGTCAAATAATTGTAGTGGAGTAAAAGTACAATATTTGCCTCTGAGATGTAGTGGAGTAGAAGTAAAAGTATAGAAAATTTAACATACTCCAGTAAAGTAAAAAAATATCTCAAAATTGTACTTAAGTACAGTACTTGAGTAAATGTACTCAGTTACTTTCCATCACTGACTGCAGCCAGGTAACATAGTGACACCTCTGCTGTCTTTGTTTCTACAGTAGAACTACAACACAGAGACCCCGCCCACCTAAACGCATTCCCGCGTTGTGACTGGCTGGCCAAGCCTTCAATCAATCTCTAACCCTTTTCCCCCAAACTAGGCAACACCCGACTCAAAAGAGAACATCGGGTGACAAAGTGACTCTGTAAAGACAACATGGGGGGTGACAACCTGACAACCCCCCCTCCTCTGTCCCCCCCAGTGGAGATGGAGAATATGAACCCGTTACATTCATCTAAAAGACAGACGAAGAAATGTGATCAAATGATCCGTGCTATCCTCCTAAATGTGAACATTTCTGCCGCACCCTAACAGAGTAAAACTGATTTCACTTGGTTGCACATTGTGTCTCGTACCAAAAAAAAGAAATCGATCTACAAGTTCACAACACATAGGGGGTTGTCATGCTTGTGGAGCTTGTAGATTGGCACTTTTCATAGTATAAATAAGTATAAATCAGGCGTGACACGGAATAGTTTTTTCAAAATAGTATTCAGCATTTAGTCATCTATATTTTTTTCCTTTGAATAAACCAATGCCCCAAAAAACAAAAACGCCCGACGTGGTGCATCATCTGATCATCTCATCATTCAGCCTGAACACCCGCAAGAGGACGCAGCAGGACTCAGATCTCTAGATCTATTCATTCCTGGTGTGTTTTGGGTCATACATTCAGTACACAATAATCTCCTCTCCACTCCACTCCAGACCTTCTAAGGCAGGGGTCTTCAACAGGGGGTCCGGGACCCCTAGGGGGTCCTCGGAGTTACTAAAGGGGGTCCGCCAAATCTTTGTGATAGGATCTTTTTCTTTTTTTACATTAATCACTTGAACCCTAGCATCTCTATTCTTATGAACATTAGCCGAAAATAGCATATCTACAAGCTCACAACTCCTTGTTATGAGCTTGTAGATCGGCTATTTTCGGCAAAGAGGTTTGGTGTCGAGGGCAAAAGGAGCAAATCAAGTACCAAGTATTTAATGTTTAAGTGGTTAAATGTCTGAAATGAACCAAAAATATTAATTTACACAGCACTGATGATAGTCAATGAAGCTATCTATGAAATCTATGAAAAAGTTTAATCTGCAACACAATTGTACGCAATGTATGGGGGTCCCTGCTTCATCTCTCTCTCTCAGCTAGGGGGTCCTCCTTGGCCTGAAAACGTTGAAGACCTCTGTTCTAAGGGATCACTGGATCACTGGATCACAGTGGATCACTGCAGCAGCAAGCAGCAGCAGTCAGATGGATCCTAAAGAGAACGCCCACTTTAAAGACCCACTAACAGCAGCTCTCCACACAATAGAACCATGAACAAGACACAATGAAACCCAACCAACGCATCGTAACACATCCACAAATACACACACACACACACACAGACAATACGTGCGTTTTGCACGAATTCACGCCCGTTCCCAAAAACAACCCCACCCACCCGTCCGTCCGTCTCTCACTCTCTCTTGAAACTAGCGGAGCTCCAGAGCACACAAAGGAACCGGCGGACCTCCCCTCCTGCCCGCTGCGGGACCCAGAGCCTCCTCAGCCGGGCACGCTGTCCGCCGAGGACCCGCTTACGCCCTAAAGCAGCTCCAGCTCTCTGCCTCTCTCTCGCTCTCCCTCCTTCCTTCCATACAATACAGCCGATCCACCGCCGTGTGACAAACGTTATCAATACTCACTGGTGACCTGCTTCACCCGGTGCCCGGTACAGTCGTCCCCTCGTCCCCAAATCCATCTTTTATTATTATTTCTTAGTATTTTTCATATAATAATCTTATTCTCTCTCTCTCTCCCCCCCCCCTTTTTTCTCTCCTCCCGTCCAGGGTTCGCAGTCACTTCCTGCTTTCAGCCCTAAAGACCGAAACCCGTTTAGAGCGAAAAAATACGACTCTGTGCTGACGTGGGTGTTGAACTGCATGGGTGCACCCACTGGGTGCCCCGGGGCCAAGGAGACACTTAAAGCCCTAGTCATGCATATATTTACTGCTCTGGTAGATTGTACATTAGACTATTCTTATGTCTACTGATAGAATATACAGAATATATACAGGATATACTATTCACGCAAGTCTGAGCTGACGTGGGTGTTGAACTGGGTGCCCCGGGGCCAAAGAGACACTTAAAGCCCCTTTTTGGCTCAGGGGCACCCCTTGTTAATAACGTTTATATCCATGGCACCACTGAATGACATTGTTACTTAACGTTTATGTCATTAACGGTATGTAAATATTTACCCCTAAAATACAGCATGTCAGGAGGAAAACTTGAGAGAATATCTGTTTCCATTATGACAGATTGAAAATAACTTTATACTTGACATTTACCACTTGAACCCCAGTATCCCCATTCTGGGGGGGGGGGGGGACATTAGCCAAAAAAATAAATAGCCGATATACAAGCTCACACAACACATTGTAGATCATGATATTTTTGGCAAAGAGATTTGTTGAGGATTGAAAAAGAACGCACTAACCAAGTACAGTGCAATTAATAAGGGTCTAGATGGTTAAACTGAGTTTAGTGATATCGATAAATTCCAAATATTATCAAAGTATCCTGCGCCACCCCTGGACTTGCATCACGGCAACCACTTTGAGAAACAATGCCCTAGTGTGCCTCCAATATAGACAATTCCATGCATACATTTACTGCTCTGCTAGATTGTACATTAATTACTTGTCTACTGATAGAATATACAGAATGTACATTCACTCAGTCTGTCCCTGTGCAGATTTCTAGGATCAAACTGTAATGTCTATTTATTAATGTATTTTAAAAAGTATTTTATATATTATCTGTCTACTTAGTACCTTAGTCTTGACGATTTCAATAGGGCATAGGACCACAATGGAAACATGCCCTCAGGGCTTTGTTATCCTTTTAGCATCATTCTATAATCGTACCGCTGTAGCCTACTTTTTTGCAAACTGTTGTTAATAAATTCAATCAATAAAAAATCGACTCTTACCTGGACCCATCCTCTGAGTTTCATGCTGCAGTTGCCACTACACCTGCATTTCTTCACACGGATCTGTCGGCCTATCTATCTAAATGTTTCAAATGGCATGTCTAGATCTGTCATTTTTAAATCTTGATCCAAAGTTATTTCATCATCATGTCATTCATTTCTGGACACCTACTATAGTCAAAAACTACTACGTTTAATAATGGTTGTGACAAAAAAGACACTGCATTAATAACATTGGAAAATATTTATTTTGTTCCCTTCTGAGTTCCTAACACATTTAAATAACAAATGTTTATGACCAACACTGGAGAGACACGACAGAGACATTAGACATGTATTTTTCCTGTTTATCTAAACAGTACGTTAAGGTAGCTACCGGTAATAATAATCAGTCTGGAATCAACATATTATTAAGACATTAAAATAGTATAAAGCATTCAGTTTGTCTTGAGGTTCCATGTGAAAATGGAAAAGAAAAAGAGAAAAAAAGGAGGATCGTTTGTTTTGGTCTGCTGACTTGGAAAGAGATGTGATTCAACTTGATGGAAGACGTAATTCGACTTGATGAAGCTGGCGTTTCATCAAGAGATGATGCCGGTGTTAAATCCATTGGGGTTTTTGGATTGCCATCGCCACAGGTCCTCACCTACGATGACACGCACAAGTACATACAAGAAAATATTTCACCATGTCAAATGAGATATTACAGTTTCATTTCGGAGTTGAATCATATAAATGCTGAAATTAAAATAAGATTAAGTAAGGATAAGTTAGACATCAATCAACGGTAACACATGAACGCTGATCAAAACGTTACTGCCACTTTTGGAAGCAATGCTGCCATAGTAGCCTGGCATGGCCAGACTAATATCACTGCGTAGATATTAGTCTTGAACTTCAGTGTGGAAGATTCATTTCCAAGGGGCGGTTACAAACAGTTAACTCTCAGGTGCTCCAGAGGCCATAGCTATTCATCCGATGATAATAATTGTTTTGGGATTGCTTTCAATTATGAAAAGACATGGAGCTACGGTATATGGGGGTGTTTAACAGAGATGTGATTATGTGATGACATAAAAGTTTGATAAAAGCTACTTAAAACAAATTCGCTTTAACTTTGGATTCATTCAAACCTGCTTCTTGGACAAAGTGACAGATCTCCTGCAGTACAGACATTGCAGCATAGCCTACATATTAACACATCTGGTAGATCTATGATGCTATGACGCAACTATAGCCGCCCTCAATATAGCTACCAGCTCATATAGAGTACCGAAGTCCTTACGTCACTCCCACTACCCCTGGGTCACTGCGTTATTTTTCCTCTTGAAAATGCCATAGGGAAATCTTAGATCGTGTCTTATAAGAACCGTGTTCGAGAAATAAACAAACCACCCGGGGCGATTTTGTCAGGTATGTGACTGTGTTGTTTATGCCAAGGGGATAGCGCCCTCTAGCGTCAGTGACGTCAGACTTCGGTGCTCTATTCATGGAACTGTCGCTGAACATGAACTCACCTGCGCAATTGACGTACCTGCATGGCGCAGCCAGTGGTGTAAAGTAACATTTACTCAAGTAAAATGTTGAGGTATTTTTACTTTACTGGAGTATTTCCAATTTTCAGTACTTTTACTTCTACTCCACTACATCTCAGAGGCAAATATTGTACTTTTACTCCACTACAATTATTTGAAAACTTTAGTTACTAGTTACTTTCTAGATTTTGATTATTATTACAAAACATACATTACTCACTTCAGCCCTATATATATTTTGGCCATTTGAAAATAGCCGATCTACAAGCTCACAACGTTGTGAGCTTGTAGATCTGCTATTTTCAAGTGATTTTTATACATTTGAAATCTTGTGAAATGGGACATTCTGCACAATGAGTACTTTCTACTTTTGGTACTTTAAGTATATTTTGATACCAATACTTTTGTACTTTTAAAGTAAATTTGGAATAATTCATCCATAATAATAATTTAAAAAATGTTTTTACATTGCAGTATTGATACTTTTACTTAAAATGTGAGCACTTTTTCCACCACTGAGTGTAGCAGATCAAATGTTTACGCACGCAAATATTTTCTCTGGCAGCACACACGCCATGCACACACACTTTTTGGTGTCACGCCCCATTGCATTTGGTTATGGGTGCACCGTGTGTGGGTATATTTATATCCACAGGTCTGCACCCCCAATTCATAGTCAACTTCCCCCTCAGCACCCCCAATAGAAATCCGTTGGTGCCGCCACTGAATGCTGCAAATTCTGGAGCATATCTGTCATTTTGATGTTTTGGGGAAATCACTCGCTCACACAATTACTGTGCGAGACTATTGACACCCTCTGTGTGGTATTACAGGAATGTTTTTTACGCAACAGCATCTAGAAGAGTCTCTCTGTCCCTCCCTTCAAAAGTAAACCACCGCTACCTGCATGACGTCACGAGGAACTACAATGGAATTTCTACTGTATTGGTTACCTTTCCGAACAACAGCAGAAGGGAATAAGAAAACTAAAGGCTACATTTATACCATTACTATTTGAATGGTGTCTGAATTGATCATCTTGAGAGCTTTGTTCACAAACTGCACACCTACTTTTGATTGGACAGGGAGCCCATGATTAGTAATTAGCCTCCATGTCTCGTTTTCTAACAAAACATTCTTAACCCATTCAATCCGAGAACGAAAAGGCTACCTTGTCGTTTTAGATTATTTTATACTTTGGCTATTCAAAAATGGCAGATCTACAAGTTCATTTCGTGGCACCGAGTGCCGCGCTATGAGCTTGTAGATCTGCTATTTTTGAAAAATCGTGATAATTTGTGCAAATCTTTGAATACGGTATATATTTTTTCAAAGCAAACATTTGTAAAATATTTTGTTCCAGGGACCCCCAGAAGCAAAGATTTGAGTTATAAATGTTTGTTTTTAAAAATATATATATTCAAAGATTTGCACAAAATGTTCACGATTTTTCAGAAACATTGCAGATCTACAATCTCATAGCGCGGTACTATGAGTGTGCGTCTATCCTTACACATTCTCTCTAGGTCAAAGTCGGCCTTCCATCCCAGTTCCTTCTCAGCCAGGCGGGGGTCTGCATAGCAGGAGGCGACGTCCCCTTCTCTTCGGGGGGCGATCTGGTAGTTGATCTAATGAACACACGTTCAGCGGGACCAAAGTAAATGTGACAAGACTGACGCAGCTCACTTATGTACTTATGTAGCTAAAAATACTATTCTAGAGAATGTTTTTGGATCAGAACCAATTAGTGTAGTTTATTTAGCCTCACAAGAAGTCATAGGATACACAGTAAGCTCCTCAGTAATGATTTATCTCTTAAAGCAGCGGTTCCCAAACTGTGGGTCGGGGCCCCCAGGGAGGTCCCCAAATTATTTCGGGGGGTCCCCAGACGATTAGCTTAATGTGCAACATTGTTTTCTCACTCAACAGTATAGGTGTATACAGGGCATCAGCACATTTCTAAAGTGACAATTTAAGGACTTGACATGTTTAATACCAAATTGTCAAATATTACTTAAGAAAGAGGCAAATATTGTAAAAAAAAAAGCCGATCTACAAGCTCACAACGCTTCGCAGTGCGAGGCGTTGTGAGGCTATTTGTAGTTTGGCTATTTTCACGATATTTATCTGTGGAACCAAGTCAAACTAAATGTAATGCCTACAATTCCAAGTGCTTGACGGGGTGGGGGGGGGTCCCCCAGTTCAAACATGATTATTTTGGGGAGTCACGGCCTGAAAAATCTACAAGCTGCTGTTATTTTCGTCACGAGCTACGGCACGAGACCAAGTATAAATCGGGCATTACTGTCACACGGCCCAACTGTCACTCACCTCCCTCCCCGAGGCCTTCTCCATAGCTTTGACCATCTGCAGTACGGAATAGCCTGTCCCTGTTCCCAAGTTGTACACCTAAAATACACACAAACACACGTCATAACATGCTGCGTGGACACACACACATGCAGGCAATGAATGAGAGAATGGTCTGTGAGAGAAGTCAAATGGGGAAGTAAACATTGAAGGAGGTTTAAGTTTACCCCATTAGGACCGGGAACACATCTGTGTTGTAACCACTTTAACCATTATTTTATACTTTGGCTATTCAAAAATAGCAGATATACAAGCTCATAGGGCGTCACTTCGTGCCGCACCATGAGCTTGTAGATCTGCTATTTCTGAAAAATCGTGAATATTTTTGCAAATCTTTCAAGATTTTTAACTCAAATCAAGATTTTTAACTCAAATCTTGGCTTCTGGGGAGGTCCCTGGAACAAAATATTTTGAGATGGGGTCCGCGGCCAAATACGTATCATTTTGAGGGTCCTTTGACATGAAAGAAGTTTGAGAACCACTGATAATATAGCAACATAAGGTTTTTCAAAAAAACTGTTTAGGATTTAGAAGACATTTGTAGAATCCCCAGAAGCAAAGATTCGAGTTAAAAATGTTCGCTTTAGAAAATATATATTCAAAGATTAGCACACATGTTCACGATTAAAATAATAGCAGATATGCAAGCTCATAGCGCGGCACTCGGTGCCACACTAGTCTATGAGCTTGTATATCTGCTATTTTTTAATAGCCAAAGTATAAAATAAAACACCTAAAATGACACAGTACTGTATGTGTTCCCGCCGGTCTTAATGGGTTAAAGTACTTGAGTGAATATATTAATACATACTTTGCAGCCACAGTTGTCCTTCAGCTTCTTGAGAGCAGCTATGTGTCCTTTGGCCAGATCTACAACATGTATATAATCTCTCACACCTAGTCAAAGAGAACAAAATGCTATTAATACTGAGTGGTGGTACATATAAAAACAACAACAACCTTGTGATGATGTAATTCTGATCACTCTGCCAAAACACTTGGGCTGAGCATAATATCAAAACAGCTGGTGAACAGATGATAAGTTAGAAACAGTATTACCTGTTCCGTCAATTGTGTCGTAGTCGTTCCCAAATACGTTGAGGTGCTTTCTTCTCCCGACGGCGACCTGAGTAAAGAATTCAGACATTCAGTGTTTTGATTCACTTGTCATTTACAGTCTGCAGTCAACATACTCGATGAAACATACCCTAACCCTACAGATATACTTCCAAGTAGATATGCTAGTTAGATAGACCTGTAGATCGTCTATTTTCGCTGCGCAACATGCTTCCATAGAAGACTTGCTGGCTTCTATGGAATGGAATCCAAATGACTGAAATCAGTCGTGGCGACCTTAACCCATAAGGACATTTTCAATTAAGAAATACACATAAAGGCCTATGCCACACACTGACTTTAACTCTTTAACTGCCAGAGCAAAAGTGTAATAGTGTCACCCCAGTGCCAGTGAAAACGAGTGTTTTTACCTACCTTTGAAAAATCATGGTATTTCAGTGAACGCTGTCCGCACGGAGAACGCCTAAATACACGCATGCGCATCTCGGGATTTTTTTGTATCTGCATGCGATAATCCATTGTACAGCTGTGGCCAGTTCAATGTGCCTTGTTTTTGCCGTAAAGCAAGAGGAAGGGAGATACAGGCATTTTCCCGGGAAATAAACATTTCTATATATAAAAGTTTCTTTTTACTTCCGGGTCTGACGTCATCTGGCAGTGAAAGAATCATTCATAACATTCATAACTCTTCATTGCGTCTCCTACCGGAACCGCTGCCTACCGGTCCGCTGGTCATCAAATTATTGGTTTAGGAATGCGACAAAAACTAAAAATTGAGTCTCCATGGGGTGACGTATCGATAGAAAAAAGTATTTTTTGGGGTGAACTATCCCTTTAAGCGTTTTTGTAACAGAATGGCAAGGATTAGAACGTACTAAATCAAGAGGGACACCACAAACGAACATGTACCTGGGCTACATATGGCATGAGGTTGTTGGGGATTCCCTGTGGATCTTCTCCTATTTGGCCCGAGGCGTGAGCTCCAATGGGGTTGAAATAGCGCAGCAGCACTGCATTCCAGTCCTGGTTCCACACAGAGAAAATCAAGTCATGGATGTCTGCCAGTAATACTATACAACTGTGTCATTATCAACAATGGCATCAATACACAGCCAAATCCTCAGTGTTCGTTTTACTCCAAGAGCTTACAAATGGAACCTGCATCTGGTTCCAATTTGCACACGCTTGGTTACATTACTCTTGGTTAAAGAAACACGGAGGATTTAACTGTATGTTCAGATTGATATGAAATTTTACAATGCTCCCTTTTCAAATATAACGTCAGCCTCAGGTCTTAATGGGTTAATGCAATCGCGCTAATGCCACGCATGTAAAACACTTCAATCAAACGATGGCTATAAACCTTACTATTATACGGTTATCAGGGTATTATTAGTGTGCATGTAAACCAGTGTTGATTTCGTCGACTAAAACTATGACGAAAAATGTTCGTCGACGACCTTTTTTCACTGACGAAAACTAAATAAAAACTAAGCTATGATGACTAAAACTAGACTAAATATATTGACAATTTTGTCAACAAATTAAAACTAGACTAAAATGTTAGTGAGGGACGAGCGGAGAAGAGATTCAGTAGAACTAAGACATTTTATGTTGGGTTGCGCTTGGGTGTTACGCTCTGAAAATAGCAGATTTACAAGCTCGCGCTGCGACGCGTTGTGAGCTTGTAGATCGGCTATTTCCAGCATGCAACCAAGTGTAAAATCAGCCATTATGACGCCATCAAGGCACCGCCAAAATACATTTTAGTCTTAAAACTGGACCAAAACTAAAATATTTCAGATGACTAAAATGTGACTAAAACTAAAATGGAATTTTATTCAAAAGACTATGACTAAAACTAAATAAACATTTGATGTCAAAATCAACACTGATGTAAACTCTCTGTGTGTGTTCGCAGAAGAGCAGCACACACACACCTTCTCAGCCTTGCACTGGTCCACGACCATCTCCTCGATGAAGTACTTGGTCTTGCCGTAGGCGTTGGTGCAGCCGCCCACCGGATGCTGCTCGTCGATGGGGAGGTGCTGCGGGTCTCCGTACACCGTGGCCGAGCTGCTGAAGACCAGATTGTGCACGCCATGAGCCTGCATGACCTGGGACAGACACGTGCACATGCCACACACAACACACACAACACCACAAATGCACAACACAATCAGCAGCCGCTGACATACAGTAAGTAGTCTAAAAAGCAGACACACACACACACACACTTTGGCAGTAACATACAGCCTTGGTGAGTTTCCGGGTAAATGCAAGCCCCACTCACACATTAGTGGATTACCAATTTTGCTGTACTTTAATTAATTAGCATGAAAACAAGTCATCACACACACACACACACACACACACACGCACAATACACAAGTTGCCATACTCTGACAAAAAAAAGCATCAGTGTGAAGGACGACCACTTCAATCTGGCGGGTGTAGTAGGGCTGTCAAGATTATGACATTTTACAAGACAATTAATTGTCACGCAAATAATTGCGATTGACGATGTCATTGTGTCGTTGAACACTGGGACATTATGAATACATTTTTCTTTTAGGCTTTGAAGTTGCACAGGGGCAGATATGAAAAATAACCTAAATATACAAAGAAATTCGAATTCAGACAGAATTTGTTCCGTTTCGTTTGTTTTGATATGTAAGACTTGTAGCATCATTGACACTTGGTTCTCTTTTCTTTCTTTTTTTTACCTTTTGTTTCCTTTTTCTTTTGTGACAATTAATTTAAATATTATTAAGGTGGGCATAAGCTTCGGCCCAAACCTTTTCGACCAAAAGTTATCTTGTTGACGATATTCTGTATGTTCTGGGGTTTTTTTTTAAATCATGACTGAAATAAATAAACAAACTAACTAACTAAATATACAAAGAAATTACATATTTAATAACTTTATACTTAAAAAAAAACATTAATAGTGTAAATAGCCAATCTTTAATTCCACTATTGTATGATTGATTATGACGACTATGCTAAATAATTGCGATTATCTCAAATATTTGCTCTTAGCGATTATGTAATAATTGTGACAGGCCTAGTGGGGTGGTGGTGGGGGGGATATTATGTTAGATCACACAACACCAACAGGCAGAGACACTGACCTGCAGCAGGTTGATTGTTCCGGCCAGGTTGACGTGATAATAGCGCAGCGGCTTCTCCACAGACTCCCCGACGGCCTTCAGACCAGCAAAGTGCATCACAGCGCTGAACGAATGCTGTGAAGCAGTGAGACGCACACATAATGAACACAATGGAGAGTTTCAGTAATTCAAAACAGCACCATTTACAGTACATTTTATACACAATATTTTATATATCGTCTCTGTCGGGTGGAAACCTCATGTGTCCAAAAACTGTTACTTTTCAGGATTCAAAATGAAAAATAGCAAAAGTAGCAGATCTACAAGTTCAAAACGCTTTTGATACTTTTGTGTGACGCTGCAGTATGATCACGTAGGGAATTCAGTTACGAAGAAACACAAAAAAGTTAGAATATGGAGATAGGAGGTTTTTGCCCGACGGCAACGATATGCAGTACACACTCATCATCTTTTTTAAGCAGCCAATTACTCAAAGCTAAACCCTGGGTTTTAGTTGAACCGTCTCCCTCTCTTTGACGGAGAGAGGTAATCGTAACGGAGCTTGGAACTTGTCTTGCGTTATATTTTTATGAAACTCCATTCAGCGAAGGCCCGGCGAGGACGTGCTGTGATTGGTCAGTAGTTGTGATTGACAGTTGGGTGCACGGCTCCCCCTCCCCAATATGGCGGCCGCGTTGACACATCGCTGTGCCAGCCAATGAGGTATCTAGGTTTCTATCTATCTATCTAGTCCAGGGGTCTTCAACGTTTTCAGCCCAAGGACCCCCTAGCTGAGAAAGAGTTGAAGCAGGGACCCCCTCTATATTGTATACAATTGTGTTTTACATTCAACTTGTTTTGTTTAAGTTTACTGTTCTTTATTCCCTCTACATCTATACCTCTTTGCCAAAAATAAATTAATAAAATTAAATACGATTAATAAAATTAATCATATCACACAAAGATTTGGCGGACCCCCTGTAGTAACTCTGAGGACCCCCTAGGGGTCCCGGACCCCCTGTTGAAGACCCCTGATCTAGTCTATCTATACTATAGTATCTATGATAGACAGACATATTCATTCGAATAAGTCCTGGATAATACACTGAAATTATATACCTTATTGAGTCTTGTCAGCCATTTTGGTAAGGAGTGACTGTTGTCATTTGATGTATTTGAATTAGAACATAAAACATCATAATGTATAATAGCATAACGCCTAGTATATAATCAAATATTGCCTTTTCTGACCTTCTTAAAGAGCTTTTCTAATCCAGGCCGGTCCAACATGTCTAGTTCATGGAACTCAATGCTGGTGTCCAGGATCTTCTCTATCCTGCGAATGCTTTCAGGTACATCCCCCTCTCCTCCAGGTGGAACAGGATGTAGAATATGCACACACACACACACACACACACACACACACACACACACACACACACACACACACACACACACACACACACACACACACACACACACACACACACACACACACACACACACACACACACACACACACACACACACACACACACAGAGAGTAAGCGCAAAGTAAACACAATCGCAGTTTGCATCGATCAGCAGCTTTCACACCAGTGAGCAAGTCAGAATCTCAAGGCACACATCTATTCACAGCCAAAATAGCCGATCTACAAGACCACAACATGCCGTATTGCGACGCATTGTGAGCTTGTAAGCAATTTTTGAAAATGTGTTTTTTCTGTTTTTGCTTCTTTTAATGATTGCCTAGGACACGCTGAAAATAGGGACACCAGAGGTTGAAAGTGGCTATATATAATATATATATATATATATATATATATATGCACCCTAAAATATAAATAAAAATACAAATATATATATTATATATATTTGTATTTATTTTTTATTTTCTAAGGTATATATTTTGTCTCTGTACTGGAAGATTTGTGCTGATAAAGTAAATAAAAAAATATAATTCATAACATGTTGTATAGCTGTACATATTGCAATAATTAAAATGTGTGGTTGTCACAATATCCAAAGGCACGCTACACCTGGAAAACCACTGGCATGGATAATGGATCACTAGGTAGTTGTATACAATACACACTCTCTGGTTACTCAATCGCACGATTGTGTCGCTTGCCTAAATGAACAGATCTTCAAGCTTACATGAGCTTGAAGATCTGTTCTTTAAGGCAAGACTGTTCTTTTTGGCAAGCTTGAAGATATGTTGATCTTTTAGGCAACAGCCACCATGGTTCTACACAGAGTATAAATGACACTTAAAGGGAAGTTACCTCGTATGGCGTTGCTGAAGTTATCCATGACAACTGGACAATAGCCTGCTTCAATGAGCTCCACCACACAATGACTGCCGATGAAGCCACCTCCACCGGTGACCAGGACCTTCTCAGCCATTCTCATGAGAGTAATTTTCCTGGTTTTTAACCTTTCCGACAAAAAAAAAGAGACACAAATTATTTTGTTTTATTTTCAGATATTTACAAATAGTCAAAAAATGTTCAGAAGTTTTCTAAACATTTCCAAAGTAGCGAAAATAGCAGATTGTAGATCGGGTATTTTCATAATTTTTGAGTGATTCATTCATCATGTATTTTTGTAAGCTTACAAAGCCCGGGAAGACACCAACTTTCTCTTTTGGGTCTCAAACTGAAAAAGTGTGCGGACACCTGTAATAGACTGTGGACTCAGTAAGCCATCATGGTAAATGGTAAATGGTGCATTTATATAGCGCTTCTATCCGAAGGGCTTTACATTGATTGTGCCATTAACCCATTCACACACACATTCATACACCGATGGCGGAGGAAATCATGCAAGGCACCAACCTGCTCATCGGGAGCAATTAGGGGTTCAGCGTCTTGCTCAAGGACACTTCGACACTAACTCTAGGGGAGCGCCCCAGCCCGGGATCGAACCGGGAACCTTGCGGTTTTCCAGTCCACTCTACCCGGCCACTCTACCCCTGAGCCACTGCCGCCACCATCATGTAATGGTGATGCAGTGGAACAGGATATGCTGCATTGTTTGACTAAATCCTAGATAACACTAGCTGATAAGGCCACAAGAATTCACATCAATACATAAACACCTTCAGTAAACTCTACCTGACAAACCAGAATAAACAAAGAAACTTTACTGCCTATTGTACTGGTAGATAATCTAGACTAGAAGGAAATACAAATACTTCTTGTTGCACTTCTTTACCTTTTCTGACACCTTGGGTTACAATAGTAGGCCTACACCAAGAAGCACAATCCAGTCCAGTTCTTAATAGCTATAAACAGTCAACTTGTTATTCCTAACTACCGGCTACAACTAAGTGGTTAAAATCAGTATGGGGTAAAATGATTGACTGTACATCATTGGTTCTCAAAGTGGGGTACGGGGACCCCCAGGGGTCCTTGAGGAGGTTCCAGGGGGTCCCCAGCAAAATGTGTGAAAATAGCATCACAATAGTTTTAACCTTTTATACTTTGGGCTATTCAAAAATAGCAGATATACAAGCTCATAGCGCGGCACCGAGTGCCGCGCTATGAGCTTGTAGATCTGCTATTTTTGAAAAATCTTGAAGATTTGTGCAACTCTTTGAATACATTTCTTTTAAAGCGAACATTTTAACACAAATATTTGCTTCTGGGGGGTCCCTGGCACAACATATTTTCAGATGGGGGTCCCCAGCCAAATATATATCAATCTGGGGGTCCCTGGCATGAAAAAGTTTGAGAAGCACTGCTGTACATCAAAGCCAGTGATTTCCCTACTGCTTTGTCTTTCTTGATTTTCTTGTTTTTTGGAGGGGTGATACCGGGCTGAACGCAGGTGGGCTACAATGTTTTACCTTACAGAGGAATGTGGTTGCATCTGGGGCACTCTATAATTACTGTAGCTGAATACATTATATAACTACTGCAAACATTACATTTAATGTCACATTTCTGTTCTTAATAATATTGTTAAGGGGGGAAAAATTACATGAGGGTCAACGAAGAATCCTAAATGGCAAATTTACTTTTTTGATACTTTAAAAAGTGTTTAGAAAAATATTCATCAATCATCAACATACATGATTCAATCATATTCATACAAACCTAATATTCAAGATGCATGTTAGTATTGTCAGGATACATCATCTTTTTCACAATTATCTGGCTAACTTTCTAATCCTGATGTGTATACAATATTTCACTTCTACAAACTGTGCTATCACCGCCCCCCCCCCCGCCCCCCCAAGTAGGCCTATCCTACATCCTTAAACCCTAAACCCATGTCATCTATGTGTACATCACAAAATGATACTGTTCCCATATAACAATACAAGCAATGCTATAAATTGTGCTTAATTAGTTATAGTTAAATCCAGAATTGTTAGGCTACAAAATGTGCAACCTTGTTTTTGCCTGTCTTGGGAGATTCCCCAAATACTGAATAAAACACTGGTCAGTGTTCTGAAAGAGCATATACATTTGAGGGGATAATAAATAACAATATGTTTGTTTCTTTTATGAGAGAGAGCTAGGTCTAGACCTGTTCTATTAGAAAAATGCCTTTGCTTTAGGTATACTTCTGTTGTGATTTGCAGCTCAAAGGTAATCACTGAAAGCTTCAGAGAACTGCTCATATAGTCATATCAAACTGAACATAAAACATCACATGACAACCAACTGGTCTGGAATACACAATAATATGGCCTAAAACACACACACACACACACACACACACACACACACACACACACACACACACACACACACACACACCTCTAACATCTATAATCTGATTCCTATAAAGACAGACACAATTGTCACAGAAGAAACAAAATCCACATCAGCAAACTGTATTGTTTTAAAATGTCAAGATAAGTAAGAAGAACTCTCTGCTCACATCAAACTGAACAGAAAACATCACATGACAACAAACTGGCCTAAAAAGTCAAACACACACCTAAACATCTATCATCTGATCATTAAAGACAACAGGAGAACAAAACTCCACACCAGCAAACAATACGTATGTTTTTAAATGTCCAGATCATAGAGGTATAATATAACGGTCCAGATAAGTAAAGTTTACTCACTCAAAACCCTTCGTCACAACAAGTTACAGCTGTAGTTCTTTCTTCCACAGCAGAGATGAAGCTGAATGACGAGCAGCCTCAGAGAATGTGAAGATCAGAATAAAAAGTGTCAGTCTATCGATCAGATCACATCAATGATTGATCTGCTGGCCAGCAGCACAGTGCTGTTTGGAGGCTGGTTGAACATTATTATTGCTTCCTGCAGTTCCTGGAGAGAGACGTGGAACCAGTGTTGCCAGATACTGTGAAAGAAACAAGCAACCAACCAGGTCTAAGAAAACAAGCCCAAAAGGAGCAGGCCACATAACATAAGCGCTTGCATCGGCTTTGAAAATTTGAAAATAGCAGATCTACAAGCTAACAACGCGTCACGATGCGACGCGTTGTTAGCTTGTAGATCTGCAATAGTGAAAAAAACCGAATTGAAATAAAATGTTTGGAAGATTTTTGAAACATTTTAACAACACAAATCTGGCACTGGGCTCCCCTGGCACAAAACATATTCAGATGGAGGTTATAGGGACAAATACATATTAATTTGGGGGTCCAAACCATGACATGAAAATATGTGAGAGCCAATGGTTTCAATTAAAAAAAAATGTAAGCAACCCACAACTACCAGTATATTTACAAGCAACTTTACAGAAAAACAAGCCCAAAGTCGCTTATAATAAGCGGACATGGCAACACTGAATGGGGTTGGAAAGAGACTGAATCATGCATAACGTCCTGAACAGTTGCTTTCAAAATAAAAAGTATTCGTTATATTCTGCCTGCACTGCGGCGTCGCTCACCGACAAGAACTGGTCTATCACGATGGTGTTGTACATCAGTTCTTGTGGGCGAGCGACGGAATACAAAACGGGCCGTGTTTTCTCTGGTTGAATCGGAATTACACGATTATGAAGCTTTTATTGCCAAGTGATACCGGATACAGAAACTGCACATGATCGACGACGTGACGGTTCCTTCGGCTGTGTGTCAGTGTTGCCAGGTTTTGCAAAAGAAATAAGCAACCAGGTCATGAAAACAAGCCCAAAAGAAGCAACTTTATAGGCCACATGTGAACTTTTAAACCTATACGCGTCAGCTATTTTCAAATATATATATATTTTTTTTTTAGTGAAAATTGTGGAATATTTTCAAATCCACACAAACCTTGTATAATGGGGGTCTCTCTCTCTGGCACAAAATATTTTCAGAAGGGGGGGGTCAGTGGACAAATGCATATTAATTCGGAAACTAGAACATTTAGAAAGAAGCCCAAAAAACTGCAACCCGCAACTAACAATATTTACAAACAACTACACAGAAAAACAAGCCCGAATGTGCTTATAATAAGCGGACATGGCAACACTAGTATACGTGCTGCTGACGTCAAACCAGGAACACCTCACAGGCTCTGACGTCACAAGTCACTCGCCTAACAACCACGCCTCTCATTGCTAACAGTACAGTTATTGTAAGGAGTGCCACTCTGTTGACTGAAGCCACATGTACACTTTTACCACTGTGTGCCACGTTACTATTAAATGGCATCTGGAATTTGTCATGAAATTATTATTTCATGAAAAGAACATTATGTATATACACTGTAGTGTGTGTGTGTGTGTGTGTGTGTGTGTGTGTGTGTGTGTGTGTGTGTGTGTGTGTGTGTGTGTGTGTGTGTGTGTGTGTGTGTGTGTGTGTGTGGGGGGGGGGGGGGGGGGGGGTAATAAGTGTATACAGGGTATCTGCACATTTCTAGATGTACAATTGAATTACTTTTAAGAGCTTTTTAATACCAAATTGTCAAATATCATGTAAGAAAGAGGCAAACGTGAAATAGCCGATCTACAAGCTCACAACGCCTTGCCATGCGAGGCGTTGTGAGCTTATAGTTTGGCTTTTTTCCACAGTGTTTATCTGTGGGACCGAGTCAAACTAAATGTAATGCCTACAATTCCAAGTGCTTGTTAGGGTGGGGGGTCCAAGTGCTTGTGTCAGGGGGGGTCCCCTGTTCAAATACGATTATTTTGGGAGGGTCGCAGCCTGATAAGTTTGGGAACCCTTGGCCTACTGTAAATGTGTGTATGCACACGCACACACACACACACACACACACACACACACACACACACACACACACACACACACACACACACACACACACACACACACACACACACACACACACACACACACAGTACATTCAGTCATGTGCATTTGGTTATTGGTACTATAAAGTATATTTATGGATAAAGGTTTGCTCAATCTTTATAGTAAAGGATCAACCAGTGTATCACGCAGTTGAGCAATTTGAACATTTGATTCTATGAAATGAAGCTTTAACTGAGAGATAACCAGGAGCACAGAGCACAAACATTTTGATCTATTCTTTTCAGTCAAAAACAACTCCCTAAGATGGTACTGAATGATAGGAATGTGCAATTCTATGGATGTCTGTTAGGTTCTGGGTGTGTGAAACTACTGTAATTCAACCCTGGCCTAGAATCTAAGGGGTGTATTGTTGCTTCTGATAGAGTACTGTGTTGTTGTAGGCAAAAGGACACCCAACATAAAAGTGTTATCTTACATAAAAGTGGTTGATACCAATAGATTTAACTTTGGTACATTAAAGTCTTACATATTGTACAAATATAACATATTTTTTCACAGTGTTAGAAGAGTGAAACAAATGAACCCTGACCTAATTTTATGTTGTTTGATTCCTTCTATTATCCTTGTAATGTCTTTTCATGCCTTATTATGTCAAGCACTTTGAATTCACCCTATGAAACAAGTAAACTTGCCTGTCTTACAGTAACTCATGCCAAGTTATGCCATACGATGCCATGCCATGCCATGGCATGTGGATACTAAGTGGATAATATGTGGATACTAAGTCGATACTAGTGGATGATACTAAGTGGATACTATATGTGCATAATACTGTATGTGGATACTAAGTGGATACTATGTATGTGCATAATACTGTATGTGGATACTAAGTGGATACTATGTGAATACTAAGTGGATACTATGTGGATAATAAGTGAATTCTATGTGTATACTAAGTGCATAATAAATGAATACTTTGTGGAAGTGAATTAGTATAGGGTCATGATTCCTCATGGATCAGAAAGCTAGAGAAAATTGCAAAAACATGTCCAGACATTGTGTGTCTTGCAAGAAAACAACACACACATCCTCGCAAATTGTTAAATTCTGTTGTGCAGAAAAATATCTAATGCCAAGGTCATCATTGTTTTCTCAAGGTTTCTTTAACCATGTCCATTGTCCAAACCTCGAGACAGATTTATACTGTTTACAGAGCCAGGAATGTCACACTACTCCACAAGCATAGTCTTGTACTCCATAGTCTAGTAAACAGTATTTGCAATATCCTGACTCCTATCCTCATATCCTCTATCATACTTCCCAGTATGTATTTTAGTGTATGATACTTACAGTATATGAAGAGCTTTTCACAGTCATGTGGACAGCTGGAGCAAGGCTGTTCATTAACACTCATACCCTATACACTTAGTTGACCGGAGTCCCCTAACTAGGGTCGCTAGTATTTCTCCTTAGACCAAATCTCTTCACCAAAAAAAACTGTGATCTATAAGCTCACACCGTATAGCGCTGCGACGCGTTGTGAACTTGTAGATCTGCTATTTTCATGGAACGTTCGCCAACAGAATAGGGATGCTTGGGTTCATGTGGTTAACACCTATACGAGTGACATATTGAGTAAGATTCTTTTAGATGCCGTGTCATTTCTGAAGCCCTTTCGCCAGTTCTGCCCTCCCCCAGAGACACTGGCACTACCCAGAGAGACACTGGCACTGCCCAGAGAGACACTGGCACGCGAAGAAAGGCAACAGTATTATGAGAAGCGGAAGAAGATGAGAGGTGGACATTTAAAGAGGTGAAGTTTGCGAACCACCTTTACTTTTACGTCACTTTGTTTACCAGGGACCCTGAGCTGATGAAGAAATGTGATGCAGGAAGACAATGTGACCGCTTATGTGGTAATAATAACAGAAAAAACATCTATTCAGAAGAAGACCGTGAGGCTCAGAAGACAGAAGGATTCGTTTAAACCTCAGAGGGGGAACGCCGGCACGGGGCCACTCCACTTTCAGAGACCAGCAGAAAAAGGGATATCGTTCCAAATGTTATGAGCCAGTCTGCGCTCTGGACTCACAGCGGAAAACGTCTCGCGCTTCCATCCTGCTTTTTTTTTTGTCCTGAGCTTAATTACTTTGAACATTATCTGTCATTATTTTTTAAGACAAAGAGTCTGGCTTCAGTGTGAGAGGTCGAGGCGATGCCATCGGCTCTGACGTGGCTATGTGCCTGCATCTACCTGAGCGCGTGCATCCGCGCCTCCCTGGGGGTCCCGCCCCAGCACCGCGGCTGGCTGCGCCTGTGGGAGGAAGGGGCGGGCTGCGGCAAGTGCAACCCCAGGCTCTGCCCCCGGGCGCCCGGCGGCTGCCCCGCGGGGCGGGTGCGGGATGACTGCGGATGCTGCGAGCAGTGTGCCAACGTGGAGGGGCAGCAGTGTGACCCCGACGGCGCGCAGAAGTTCTACGGGCGCTGTGGGGTGGGTCTCGTCTGCCAGAGGAAAACATCTGCGATGGTAAATATCAAAGTGTTAGTACGTACATTATTTCATTTATTCTAAGCCTTCCAACAACTGCTATCTGTTGCTCATTTGTTCGCTCTGGTATGTAAAAAATAGCCTGAGGCCAAGGTGTCGATGCCTTTGTCCAGACCTTTACCACCCTAATATTCAAAGGTGTTGGTCCGCTACAAACTTGCTTGCATTCCAACTGTTGCCCAGCCCGGGGTGGGGTTTCTTTAATTACTCCTCCTTTGTGTTAATACGACCTTTCCTTACTTGTGAGATTGTATAAAAAGATAGTTTTGAGGACAACTGAGGAGAGAGGAGCACAGAGAGGAAGAGATGACCCAGGGGGGAGGTGGAGGCCGAGGCCTTGCTATAGGCTATACGGATACAAGAAGAGTGGGCACTAAGGAAGAGTGGGCACCTTGATGCAAAATTGGCTATTTTGTCCAACATGTTAAAAAATGTCATATTTGAAAAATGGTCTTAAATAATTTAAAGTATACATGATTTGAACATGCATGGTACATCATTATCAGACTTCAATTTCTTGTTTATGCCCAAAATGATTGGATATACTGGTTTTGGAGCAATTTGTGGGAAATTTAGAAATATTAGACCATAATTGTCAAATGTTAAATCATGTTCTAATCACATACACATACATTACTTAAGACTCCAAATATTATTTTCTTTTTGGACCAAATAGACAATTTTACATCTAGGTGCCCACTCCTGCTATGCTAGTTGTTTTATACGCTGATATTCCTCAATAAAACTGTCTATACTTTTCATTGACTGTGGAAATATACATTTTCCATAACACTTCTCACAGAGAGGTCAGAGGGGCAAGAAGAACAGGGCCGAGCCGGAGCCCACGTGTGTGTGTCGGGACGAAGCCCCGGTGTGTGGTTCTGACGGGTGGACCTACCCCAACGTGTGTCAACTGAGAGAGGCTTCCAGCCGGAGTAAGAGCATCCTCAGAATGACTGGACAAGGACCATGCTACTCAGGTGCATCAGCTCATTTTTATATTCATGTTATATTTATTTCTATAGGCATTGTTTTCATTAGATAGGAGTGTGTAGAGAGACAGGAGGCTGAGGGTCGAGAACGACATGTAACACACATCTGTGGCCCGGGATTGAACCAGGGACGTTATTTGTAATTATGTGCATACCGTACCAGCATGAACCATACGTATATTCATTATGTTGCCAATAAAAACTAATTGGAATTGGGGCAATTGGATGGGGGAGGAATATGAAGGGAAAAACGGATTTACAAGCTTGTAGGTCGGCTATTTCTGCCATTTTCCTTCATTTTTCTTTAAAAAGCAAATCTTTTGGACACCTGCAAAGGTGACCGGTGTGTAGGAGAAGACCAAACGAGGGCACCAACACACTGAAAGAAAGAATCAGGCTGCAAACTGTCTTCAAATGCAAAAAAAAAGAAAATACATTTTCTTTGCCATTTCACAATAGAGGGGCCACAGCCAAGGGCTGTGAATTTTTGGGAGGAAAGTTAGCGAATCCCTGCCCACTTTGTGTGTGTTATAGTTTCCAGTTGTTTCAACGTATTGTCAGTGTTCTTTCGTACTTATCCTCACTCAGTTGTTTTCCTTTCTCTTACCATCAGCTCCCCGCATCCTCAGAGTGCCCAGGGACGTGTCCAACTTCACGGGCAACGACGTGGTGTTTGGGTGTGAAGTCTCAGCCTACCCGCTGCCAACCCTCAGCTGGAAGAAGAAGGGCAGTGACCACTTCCTGCCAGGGGACGATCCTCACATCTCTGTCCAGGTTTGATGATGTCATCAGTCAGTGTCAGTGAAACTCGGATGTGGCTGAACCAATGGTTCTCAGAGTGGGGTTCGGGGACCCCCAGGGGTCCTTGAGGGGGTTTCCAGGAGGTCACCTGCAAAATTAGGAACAGTTTAAACACTGAAGTTAAGTTAAAATATATATTTTGGCTATTCGAAAAAAACGTGAATTACATTACAAGCTCACAATGTGAGTTGTTAACTTTGATAACAGCTATTTTTGAAACACGAATTGGGACGCTGGTTCATGTCATGTGGTTAAATTAAAGCATCACTATGTAACTTTCCTCTTCTATCTCGCATTTGAACCCGGTTTCCTGCTCAAGTGCTGACATTTTTACCATTGGGCTAATAGAGCCGGCCCGCTTGCTCAGGGGATAAAATGAATCTTGAATGAAATTCGTGTCAGATCCTGTGTCTAGGTGAGACATGACCTTTAACACAATCTAAACGTCTCAATAGAAGAGCAGGGAGACAAAATACAACCATCCCAATTGTATAAGTTAAATTGTATTGACATACAAAAAAACATAGTGACATAGTGAGGCTTTATAACTCTGTATGTCCCTGTCAGCTCCGTGGCGGTCCGGAGCGCTACACCATGTCCAGCTGGCTCCAGATCCAGAACCTCCAGCTGTCTCATGCTGGCATCTACTCCTGCATTTCCCACAATGCCTTGGGAGGGACATCCGCATCTGCACGGCTCACAGTCATGAGACGGGGTGAGTGGCCCTGAACCACCTGTACTTTTTAGTGCAGGGGTCTTCAACAGGGGGTCCGGGACCCCTAGGGGGTCCTCAGAGTTACTACAGGGGGTCCGCCAAATCTTTGTGTGATAGGATTTTTTATTTTACCTTAACCACTTGAACCCTAGTATCTCTTTTCTGGGGAGAACTTTGGCCAAAAATAGCAGATCTACAAGCTCACAACGCCTCGCGCTGCGAGGCGTTGTGAGCTTGTAGATCGGCTATTTTTGGCAAAGAGGCATAGGTGTAGAGGGAAAAAAGAGCAGACCACGTAAACAAAAAATGTTGAATCTGAAACACAATGTTATACGATATAGAGGGGGTCCCTGCTTCATCTTTCTCTCAGCTAGGGGGTCCTTGGCCTGAAAACGTTGAAGACCCCTGTTTTAGTGCACTAAAAGTATTTGCCAGCTTTATTTCTATCGTCACTTTGCAGATTTACATTATTAATACAAATTATGGTATTTAGCAATACAATGTCTTTCCCACTACATTAACACAGCTATAAATAGACAGTCTCAACTCAACTCAACAACACAAACCTCCCCATCTTCGTTACCAGCGAGCACCGTGGTGCTGATGAAGGTGGATGAAGAGAACAACTTTGACGTCTGGGAGGATGATGATGGTGGTGATGATGGCTCTGGAGACTACCTGCAATAAGAGACACCTCAGACACAGTGAAGTTATGCAATATCAGATTTAATGTTCAGTGTTTTTTCATAAATCAACGCCGTACTTGATCATATACTATAGCGTCACACAAAAGCATCTAAAGTAGCAGATCTGCAAGCTCGAAACGTTGCACGAAGCAAACTCATTTTGAGCTTGTAGATCTGCAACTTTCTCTATATTTGAATTTGAATCCTGAAAAGTAACCGTTTTGGACATATGAGGTTTCTACCCGACAGAGACGATATGATGTGTAATGTTTCTTTTAATTATATCCATTTTATTTCTATACTGATAGGGCGACCAGACGGATGAGTGGTACCACATACAGTATATGGGCTCTAATGCCTGACAGTGAGTCCTAGGTTCGATACTTGGTTGGCCGAACCACTAGGCTATACCCTCTGTCTGTGATTCCTGTCTCTCTCGTCTTTCCACTATACAGTATATCTATCAAAATAAAGGCTCAGAAAAGCCACAAAATAACTTAAAAATAAAGGTGCTACACAAATAATGATGATGATGATGAGTAGTAGTAGTAGTAGTAGTAGTAGTAGTAGTAGTAGTAGTAGTAGTAGTAGTAGTAGTAGTAGTAGTAGTAGTAGTAGTAGTAGTAGTAGTAGTAGTAGTAGTAGTAGTAGTAGTAGTAGTAGTAGTACCTATTATTATTATTATATGAATTCCCTCATACCTGTCGAACTACTTCTCCAAAGTGAATGACACCCACAGCCTAAACACTGATCTGGTATATCACCCAAATTTAGAACAGACATGGGAAAATTCTCATTCTACTGCTCTGTCACCAAAATGTGGAATGCCCTGACACCATCCATTAAAGCAGTGGTTTTCAACCTTTTTCGCGTCAAGGACCCCCAAATTGACACACATTAGCCCACGGACCCCCATCTGAAAAGATATGCCAGGGACTCAACGATTTTGATTTCTTGGGGGTCCCAATCTACACTGTAGTATCATCATTAATGTTCATTTAACCAAATGGACCCTAACGGGTCCATTTGGTCCCACTTGTACACTCTCAGAGTTACAGACACAGAAGGGTCAATTTGGTTCCTAACTATTAGTTTGGCTGGGGACCCCCTGGAACCCCCTCAAGGACCACTGGTGGTCCCCGGACCACTGGTTGAGAACCACTGCGTTAAAGGTTTCTTTCAAAATTGTCCTGAAAAGAACATCTATCAGGAGACCAAAAGAGGAGGCAAATGTCATTTTCCCATCTCTTTTGTACATTATAGTGTTTGTATTTTGTTCATGACATGTATTATTGTGTTCATTTTGTATGCTATATGTTGATGAATGAAAATATACCGTACTTATTCATGCCAGCTTACATTTTGTAATTATGAAAATAAAGCACTCTAGGCCAATCCTTTGCATGGGATAGTGTTTTTAGTGTTTTTTAAATATGTTGGTATGTTTTAGAATCTAAATACCGGTAATGCATTCAAATAATGAACACTAAACAGCCAATAACAACTACATCGTCCATTACCCTCCTTGAGTGAAGGTATACATGTTGGATGTAGTTTCACATGTATGACACAAGTGGGCGCCACATCCCAGTTCATTGAGGTGAACATGTCACCAGAAATCCAAGTCCACTGCTCCCCCAGCCACAATCCTGTTCCACTGTTGTTTCAGTACATTTACTTTACTATGAGTACTGTAGTTAAGTACATCTTTTGAGTATCTGTACTTTACCTGAGTAGTTGATAGTTTTTTGTATTACTTTCACTCCACTACATTTCAAAGACAACCGAGAAAAGGTATATTATGAATGAATCACTTAAGCCCTCATTCAAATATAGTGATTTCTGGAACATCTTTGCATTTTGTTTTATGTCTACATTTTAGTAGAGTCAAATGCATTTGCATTTGACAGAGCCACTTTCATTTGTAGTCGAGTAATATTTTATTTTACCATGAGTATCTATACTTCTTACTCAAGTACTGCGGTTGAGTACTTTGTAACACCACTGCTGTTACCTATGACTATTACTCATAACCATCTTAAATCAGATTACTTTTATGTGATTATGTCATATCTATGGTCCACACCCCAATCACAGGCTGTCAGGGACGTGTCAGGGACAGATAGACTCTAGGTGGTGCTAGAGCACCTGCCCTTTGCCCTCTTGACCAGAAGTGCCCTTTTGAAAAAAAGGTTTACAGCAGTTTACAGCAGGGGTCTTCAACAGGGGGTCCGGGACCCCTAGGGGGTCCTCAGAGTTACTACAGGGGGTTCCGCCAAATCTTTATGTGATATGATTTTTTTTTTACCATAACCACTCGAAACCTAGCATCCCTTTTCTGAGGAGAACTTTAGCCAAAAATAGCCGATCTACAAGCCCACAACGCCTCGCGCTGCGAGGCGTTGTGGGCTTGTAGATCTGCTATTTTTTGGCAAAGAGGTATAGGTGTAGAGGGAAAAAAGAGCAGACCAAGTAAACAAAAAAAAGTATAATTTACTTGAGCACCTGCCCCTCAAAATGTCTGTGCACGCCACTGCAGGCTGTGGTACAACACGCGCGCACGCGCGCACGCACCCACGCACGCACACACACGCACACACACGCGTGTACGTGTGGTTCCTCTTCATCTCTCTAGCTGAGTGCCATTTAATCCCCCTCATCCCCCCCCCCCCCCGATTCCCTGCTGGATACAACGGCTCCTCCCGATTGGCTGGAAACTTTCCTCCCAGGTCTTAAGTCTCTGCTGATTGGAGATTAGAGACAGCCTGACATGTCGTCTTAAACCACCTCTCTGTCTCCTTTATGTCCCCAAATCCTCTGAAGGCCAAACTCTACCTCGCTTTTCCTTTTCAATGTCATCATCAGTTTTTCTCTTGGAACCTTTTTCTTTCCTTCTTCGATCTTGACCGCTTATAACCTTCTATACTTTGTAACCCGGACCTGAATGACAATTGTACTTGGTACGCCCTTTTTTTTTCACTATACACCAAATCTCTTCTCCAAAAATAGCCGATCTACAAGATCACGAGTCGACGTGTCGCAGCCTGTATGACACAGAATAGGGATGCTGGGGTTAAAGGGATAGTTCACCCAAAAAAGTACTTATTTTCAAGCAATTACAAACCCCATGAAGCCTTGAATTCATAATTTGATGACTGGCAGATAGAGGTCAAGAGAGACTCTTTGAGTCTCCTACCGGGAAAGAAAAACATTTTGGGGGTGAACTATCCCTTTAAAGGCATTGTAGGGAGTTCAGACATAATCAAAGAAAAAAACTGTTGTCAAACACCGCCCCTCCAGCAGTTCTTTTCCCCGACCACCAGGGGGTGACGCAGGGGGGACTTTTTAAATGAGTCATGCCCAAAATAGGTTGCCTTATGCGGATACAATTCGCGGAAATGCCCGACCCTACGGTTCTCTGAATTTATATTTTTAAATAGGCTCTTTCATGATAAATTGACCACATATATGAAGCTAAACAACTAAATTCTATCCAAACGATTTTTTAAAAGTAAATTATGTGCCTCAAAAAAGAAGTTTGAGAGCGTTTTAAAACCGAAAGTAAAAAGTTGATACGGGCACGGACGCGCACGGACACGCACATGCGTGCGTTAATTTACGACCCGGACATAAACAACATGAACATAAACAGAAGGGAAAATACGGATTTCAGACAGAGGACTGTGTTTCAATGAAGGAAAACACCCCAGCATCATTATATAGTGGCTGATAGAGGGGAGAAAATGCAAAAAATATATATATACATATTTTTTAAATTTAGGCTTAATGTTCCCTAAAATGCCTTTAAGGCTACAATCCGTACCTTATTTCAATAAATAAAACGTTATTTTAACCAATCTGTAAGAGTAGGATAATAAAAGTATTTAGACCCTACTGGTTAACAATGTCAATAAAGTTATTTGAGGCAGACGGTGCACCGGATTGGATACTACAGTAGATGTGCCGACATCTATGTTGTAATTCTGACATTGTGGCAAATACCAATCTCTGTCGGGAGAGGAAGACAATGAACATAAAACTAAAGGATTACGTTATATCTTTCGGGTCTATTAGGCCTCCTACTTCTTTTCCATCTACACTAAATATTTTCGCCAAACGTTCGCCCCCCAGAATAGGGACACTGGGGTTCATGTTAGTTAAAGCTGCACTATGTAACTTTACCTCTAACCCCGGATTTGAACCCGGTTTCCGGCGCAAGTGCTGACATTTTTACCATTGAGCTAATAGAGCCGGCCTGCTTGCTCAGGGGATAAAATGAATCTTGACCATCGGGTCAAACCTTGTGTCAGACCCAGTGGCTAGGTGATACATGACCTTTGACACGATCTAAATGTCTCAATAGAAGAGCAGGGAGACTTAATACAACCACCCGTTATATACGTTATATTGTATTAACATACTCTACCATACAGATTGTATAAGTCAGGGGTCTTCAACGTTTTCAGGCCAAGGACCCCCTAGCTGAGAGAGAAATGAAGCAGACCCCCTCTGTATTGTATAAAATTGTGTTTCAGATAAACTTTTGCTGCTCTTTTTTCCCTATACACCTATAACTCTTTGCCAAAAATAGCCGATCTACAAGCTCACAACGCCTCGCGCTGCGAGGCGTTGTGAGCTTGTAGATCGGCTATTTTTGGCTAAAGTTTTCCTCAGAAAAGGGATGCTAGGGTTCAAGTGGTTAATGTAAAAGGAAAAAATCCTATCACGCAAAGATTTGGCGGACCCCCTGTAGTAACTCTGAGGACCCCCTAGGGGTCCCGGACCCTGTGTTGAAGACCCCTGGTATAAGTTATATTGTATTAACATACAGATTGGACAACATTACATTTTATTCGTTAAAAAAAGTTTCATAGTGCCGCTTTAAGGTTTATTTTGTGATTCTGACAGGGCAGGCGAAGGAAAGGAAAAATAGTGAGGAGGGTGGGGGGCGGCGGCTGTGGAGCCAGGATGATGTCACCGGGGGCGTTTTTTTTGTTATCCTGCCTGCTGGTGTGGAGGCTTCCTTTCCTCTGCTAATTACCTTGTACAAACTACAATCTGATAGGGCGGATATGAGGCCCAAATAGAATTATTGTGGGCTAACAAAGAGATATTGAGATTCGGGGAATGAGGCAGGGACTGCAAGTGAGATAGAATGAACCAACGTGCACGCGCCAACACACACACACACACACACACACACACACACACACTTCCATGCATGTGTGCGCGAATGGATACACACAAACACACAAAAGCCTTGCATGTAGAGCACGAGCACGCGAAAACGCGCACACGCACACACACACACACACACACACACACACACACACACACACACACACACGCACGCACGCACAACCACTTGTCCTGCCCCTCCATTCCCTCAGATAGGCTAATGTTATTACTGTGGTAATTATGCTCATTAGAGCCAGCAGCTGTAGAGAGCCCCAGCGCTTGTTGTTCAAACTCCACCCCAACCGAGCCTCTCTCCTTCACTCAGCATCTCTCTTTATATCCCCCCACCCCACACACACACACACACACACACCCACACACACACACACACACACACACACACACACATCTCATTTAGAGACATTATTGTGCTCATCTTTGTGTATGCTATGTATAGACAAACTGCATGTTTCACGTTGGAAAAACAGACAGAGCCCATCACATATCTAATTTCCTCTGGGGGTTTTGACCCGTTGCTGCTGCTGCTGCGTGCACTCTGCAGATGAGGCCTGGTTGTTTAGCTCTATGGTGGTGGTGTAAAGTAACTAAGTACATTTACTCAAGTACTATTTTCAAGTACAATTTTACTTTACTGGAGTGTTTCCAATTGTCTTTACGTGTTTTACTTCTACTCCACTATACATCTCAGAGGCAAATATTGTACTTTTACTTATTAGATTATAAAACATACATTAACCACTTTAGCCTTATTTTATACCTAGGCTATTTGGAAATAGACGATCTACAAGCTCACAACGTGTCGCATCGCGACACGTTGTGAGCTTGTAGATCTGCTATTTTCAAACATTTTAGTACTTTTGGTACTTCAAGTACATTTTGATACCAATACTTCTGTACTTTTACTCATGTAAACTTAGAATTCAGGACTTTTAATTGTAACAGAGTACTTCTACATTTCAGTATTGATACTTTTACTTATGTAAACAATTTGAATACTTTTTCGACTACTGAGTGCAGCCATGGCCCTTTGAATACACAGTGAGAAGAAGGTAAAACATCCGCACTCTGGTTTAAAGCTCCCACAACTTTAGGTTAAATATGATGTCTGATGAAGACCTTTAACGTCGAAACGTTGCACCATTAAATAAACTACGTTTTGGGAGCTTTAAACCAGTGTGCAGATGCTTTACCTTCTTGATTCTTGCCTTGATGTCCAGCACCTGGCCTATAGATGCAAGATGTGTACACAATCTCCTCTGTGCCTTGAATACACAGTAGGCTACAATCCTCAGTGTTAAAGGGACAGCTCAAACGCCAAATTACTTTTTTCTATCGATTAGTCACCCCATGGAGACTTGAATTCATGGATACGTTTTAGTTTTTTTATTTTTTTTATTTAATTTTTATCCCACGATTTTGTAACCCACATTTTTTCACCCAGTGCCAATTGCCTATGTAATCCTGGGCACTACCTACCCTCTGCCAGCCTAGGGAGAGCCCAAGCTGAAGCTCATGCCTCCTTCAATGCATGAGGAGCAAGCAGGCCGCTTCTTATCACCCGACAGGGGGGAGTTTCCCTGGTTGGACATAGCGCGTGGAAGGAACACGTTATTCCAACCAGTTCCCTTCTCCTCCATCAGGCGCCCCGGCTGACCAGGGGGAGGCAGTATAGTGACCAGGATTACTACATGTTTTTGTGAGGGTATTAACTACCCTAGGAGACACGGGGAGAACATGCAAACTCCACACAGAGAGGCCCTTTCACCAACCCCACCTAGGGTATGGGCGCCGATGACGTGGAGGAGAGAACACGCCCCCAGCGCCCACAGCGTCCCCGGCGGGAATCGAACCCAGGACCTTCTAGCTGTGAGGCGACAGCGCTACCGACTGCGCCACCGTGCCCCCGCGTTTTAGTTTTTGTCGCATTCCCAAGCCAATAATTTGATGACCGGCAGCGGTTCCGGCGGTAGGAGACACAAAGAGTCTCCTTTGTCTCTTCTACCGGAACCACTGCCTACCGGTCCGCTGGTCATCAAATTATTGGCAAACAAATATCCATGAATTCCATGGGGACTAATCGATAGAAGAAAAAAAACTATCCCTTTAAAGATGCTGTAAGTGAAGAGCATAAGTGCAGTTTCTTGTGACACAAGATGGCAGTGTTTTGTCTTCAGTACCAATTGATTGGACAGCTCCTTACTTTCTCCTCTCACTTGACCCCCCCCCCCCCCCCATCTCATTTATTCCAAATGTCATATTTACACTTCATCAAACTGCTTTTTCTTTATTTAAATATTTCTGCCACGGTTTACTGTGAGCCTTTCCTCCAATGACATCTTCAATATGACATTATGAAGGCGTCATATAGCCAAAAATATTGCCTATTTGTACTTGACATTTATGTGAAAATGACTCCTACTTTATTGTGTCTAACTGTACACTTCAAACGCAAACATGACAGTCAGCCACAGTCACAGCGGCCCCCACCAGGTTTTACATGAGGCGTCATCTTCCGCTTTTTTGGAGATTGCCTTTTTGTTTTATTGCTCGTACGGGGCGAGAGCGCGGACGAACAGTGCATGGGACGACCTGTACGCCAGCTAAGCCCCCCACCACCACAACATCAGGCGTTAAATGTCATGCACAGCCCGTTTTTATTGGCTGATACGGTCCCCGGTCTGCCCTTCTGCTGTCCCTGGAAGCCATTGTTAAGGAGCTGGTTGTTAAGCCATTCAAACCGGGAACGCATCTGTGTGTAACCACTTTGTCCATTATTTTATCCTTTGGGCCATTCAAAAATAGCAGATCTACAAGCTCATAGTGCGGCACAGAGTGCCGCGCTATGAGCTTGTTTTTTTCAGAAAACTGTTAGGATTTAGAAGACATTTGTAGAATACCCCAGAAGCAAAGATTTGAGTTACAAAATGTTTGCTTTAAGAAATAATATATATATATATATATATATATATATATATTGAAAGATATGCACACATTTTCATGATAAAAAAAAAAAGCAGATCTACAAGCTCAGAAAACTGTTAGGATTTAGAAGACATTTGTAGAATACCCCAGAAGCAAAGATTTGAGTTACAAAATGTTTGCTTTAAGAAATAATATATATATATATATATATATATATATATATATATATATATATATATATATATATATATATATATATATATTGAAAGATATGCACACATTTTCACGATAAAAAAAAAAGCAGATCTACAAGCTAGTGCCGCGCTAGGAGCTTGTATATCTGCTATTTTTTGAATAGCCAAAGACACAGATTCTTTCCCCCGGTCTAAAAGGGTTAATGCTGCTGACCAGATGGGGTTCTATCTCCCACAGGTCCGAGCCCAGGGTGTTTACCATCATGCACTGGGCTGTGGATAACAGGTGAGCCTGATGGGCGCCGCCAGGCCGCCGGCCGGCCGGCCAGCCAATCAGAGAGCAGCAGATGTCTGGGCCCTGGCCCTGTAAACCTTTATTTGGCATTTGGGGAAACCGGATGGCACGCCGAAATAGAAGAGGAGAGGAGAGAGAGGGAGTGTGGGTTTGATAATGACAACGTGTCAACCTAAATCACCGTTGGCTGTTTTATTTCTAGTTGCTTCATTGTTACTTATGGGATTATTACTACCAGTGGTGGGAAAAGTACTCACATTGTTTTACTTGAGTAAAACTATCAATACCTCAATGTAGAAATACTCTGTTACAAGTAAAAGGCCTACATGTGTTCAAAATGTTACTTGAGTATAAGTTCAAAAGTACTGGCGTCAAAATATACTTCAAGTACCACAATTAAGTACTAAAATGTTTGAAAATAGCCGATCTACAAGCTCACAACGCGTCACGGTGAAAATAGCAGATCTACAAGCACACAACGCGTCGCGATGCGACGCGTTGTGAGCTTGTAGATCGGCTATTTTCAAACAGCCTAGGTATAAAACAGGGCTAAAGTGGTAAATGTATGTTTTATAATGTAATAGTGTATATCTGCAAAGTAACTAGTAACTAAAGTTGTCAAATAATTGTAGTGGAGTAAAAGTACAATATTTTCCTCAGAGATGTAGTGGAGTAGAAGTAAAAGTACTGGAAATTGGCAATACTCCACTAAAGTAAAAAAATACCTCAAAATTATACTTAAGTACAGTACTTGAGTAAATGTACTTTACACCACTGATTATTATTACAGCCGGTCACTCTAGGTATACGGCATCCCCCACACAATTGCTTCCCGAGTCCCAGATGCACTATTAAGATTTTAAAAGAGGAAACCTCAATTAAATCAAAGTACACAACGACCTGTATTGCGGTAGGAGGAGGTCAAGCTGTCTAGCCATTTCATGCACGGCACAACAAAGATTTGGAAAGGATTTCCCGGAACGTCCTCGACCTCGTACTAGCAGATCTTCATGTGACAAAATGTTTCCAGCATTAGCAGCAGCAGAGCAAACACACTGAACATTCCTTTCCCTGTTTTTCAAGGCAAGGCCATCCCTGAATCACCAGCCAGATGAGGTATCGTGGCAACCGGCGGCGTGCTTAAAGCTGGCCCATGATGCGGGCGGGCGGGCGGGGGACGGGGAGAGCCTTTTAACCCATTAAAACCGGGAAAGCATACGTGTCATTTTCAGATTTTATTTAAAAAATAGCAGATCTACAAGCTCACATCGCGTCACTTCGTGCCGCGCTGCGAGCTTGTAGATCTGCTATTTTAGAAGAATCTTGAAAATGTGTGCAAATCTTTGAATGTATTTTTCAAATTCAAATTTGCTTCTGGGGGTCCCTGGAACTAAATATTTTGAGATGGGTGTCCGTGGCCAAATATATATCATTTTGGGGGTCCCTCACATGAAGAAGTTTAAGAACCACTGATTTAAATGGTGCATTTATATAGCGCTTTTATCCAAAGCGCTTTCACCCACTCGCATGGAAACCATGCAAGGCACCAACCTGCTAATCGAGAGAAATTAGGGGTTCAGCGTCTTGCTCAAGGACACTTCGACACTATAACCTCTAGGGGAGCCCGGGATCAAACCGATAACCTTGCGGTTGGCATCGGGCCGCTCTACCGGCCACTCTACCCCCTGAGCCACTGCCACCCCAACAGTAGAAACATATAGAAACACAAAAACATTTTTTTCAGAAAACCGTAAGGATTTAGAAGACATCTGTAGAATGGGCCTCATGCAGGTCTCAGTGGGTTAAAGCTTTTGAATCAATCTGCTCTAATGGATCACCTGTGTCCTGCGTGGACGTATGGATTAGCTGGGTGGGAACACCTGTTCCGCTCTGTCAACATGCGGATCGGGTTACCGCCGGCAACACGCTCACCTGGCTTTGACCACTTCCTGTGACTAGACAATATGCTGCTGGGTCCTATCATGCTGCTGCTCTCTGTGCATAACTAGTGTAGGCCATGGTATTATTTGTCTATAATCAGGCTTTCTGCGCTATATTGGCATTTCTTCTGATTCACCTGGGATATAAGCTATAAAATACATTTAACCATTGAACCTTAACATCCCTATCACTTTAGCCCTATTTTATACATAGGCTATTTGAAAATAGCCGATGGACAAGCTCACAACGCGTCGCATCGCGACGCGTTGTGAGCTTGTAGATCTGCTATTTTCAAACATTTAGTACTTTTACTTTTGGTACTTTAGGTACATTTTGATACCAACACTATTGTACTTTTACTCAAGTAAATTTAGAATTCTGTACTTTTACTTGTAACAGAGTGCAGTATTGATACTTTTACTTAAGTAAAACATTTGAGTACTTTCCCCCCACCACTGTGTGTGAGACACACATAAACAAACGTTAAAAGGATCCTGCATTGTGTTTGCAACAATATTCCGGCCTGAACACAGTCCGTTGTTTTCAAGACCAAATAAGGCACTAACGAGGCCTCTGGAGGTGATTAGGAGGCTAAGCTGGTGGAGCAGAGCAGCCGAGCGGTGCTGAGGCTGCTATCAACAACCTTTATCAAGGACAGCTTGCATCCAATACCACACCCAAAGCTGGGTGTCAAAGTGGGGTCCGGGGACCCCCCCAGGGCCAGGGGTCGTCGTTGAGGGGGATTCAGAAGGTTCCCCAGCAAGATTATTGATACTTAGGATCCAAATGCAATCCCTTAGCCCTTTGAGACCGGGAATGCATCTGTGTCATTTTAAGATTTATTTGGCTATATAAAAATAGCAGATCTACAAGCTCATAGCGCGGCACCGAGTGCCGCGCTATGAGCTTGTAGATCTGCTATTTTTTGGAAAAATCGTGAAAATGTGTGCAAATCTTTAGTTTGAATATATATATGCTTTTTTAAAGCGAAGGTTGTTAACTCAAATCTTTTTCTTCTTTTTTTTCTTATGTTGCTATGTTTATCAATGGTTTTCTAACTTTTTTCTTGTCAAGGACCCCCAAAATAATATGTATTTGTCTAATAATATATAATATATAATGGGACCACCAGAAGCAAAGATTTGAGTTAAAAATGTATATAAAAGATTTGCACTCATTTTCACGATTTTTCTAAAAAATAGCCAAAGAAATCTTAAAATGACACACATGTGTTCCCTTCCCGGCCTCAAAGGGTTAAGGATATCACTGCTGCTGGGCAGAAATCTCATAACTCCATATTATAGCCTTTTGTTTGTTTTTTCGTGAATTTAACGCCCTACTTGTAATCATACTACAGCGTCACACGCAAGCATCAAAAGTAGCAGATCTGCAAGCTCAAAGTGCGGGCATGAAGCGACGCGTTTTGAGCTTGTAGATCTGCTACTTATTATAACTTTTGAATTTGAATCCTGAAAAGTAACACAAGACAGAGACGATAATGTAATTCTGAGACAATGTGTACAAATGAATCCAAATTAACCATTACGCTCGGCGTTATGGCTGCTCACCGGCCAATGCATTGCAAACTGGGGAGGTCCTTGAAATTAAAAATGTTTAAGAACCTCTGATCTAGACCACAGCACCACACCCAAACTGGGAGACAGAGCTCAGTCAGTCAAGGACGGCAAAGAAACGAGTTTCCCCGAGGTTTGCTCCTGGTGATGATGAGATTTAAACATAATCTTTATTCCATTTTCTTTTTTTTACTCAAAATGTTCTGCTACTCAGAAGGGTTTGATGCATTGAGCATGTCAATGGAAGAGTAGGGAGCACCTCCAACCACTGCAGACGTGTTGGATGTATTAACATATTCTACCATACAGATAGGTTAAATTTAAGTTTTAATCATTAGAATGTGTCCAAGATCAGGGGTTCTCAGGGGCTTGTTGTGAGCTTGTAGATCCCTGTAGGGTCCCTGCTTCCTCTCTCTCTCAGCTAAGGGGTCCTTGGCCTGAAAAACGTTGAAGACCCCTGCCCGCATGCTTAGTTGACCGGGGTCCCCCCATGGCACTATACTTATGGTCTGCTCCTCCCCCCCCCACACCAAAATAGCCAACATCTACAAGCTCACAACCCGCCACTGAATGTCAGGTTGTGGGACATACCCACTTATTTTCTCCAGCTGGTATAGCCTATAATCATTCTGGAACACTGTGGGCATGGGTCGCCTCGTGGCTCGTATAGCGAGGCCTCACAGGCTAGTCTGTATTTTGCTGTCATCTCTATTATCCCCCGATGATGAAACGATTAGCTAGCAACCGTTAGGCTAACCACAAAGCCAGCAGGGTGATGGATGGGCTAAGTGATAGACTTGGGCGGTTGGTTGGGGGGCTTTGTCCCGCATCTCTGACACCTTCTATCTTGTGATCCATCCAGGGAACATCCCCCCCCCAACACACACACACACACACGTTTGAATTACTATACTTATGAGAACATGAACATTTTAGGACAGCATCGAAAATAGCTGAAGAATAGCCGAACAATAGCAGATCTTAAAGCTTGCAGATCGACTATATTCAGTTTTTTGATTGATTGATTGAATACTTTGTTAGTCAGAAATATAAACAGCTCATGGTACAGTCAGACATTAAGGCTAAAAGGATAACACAAAAAAGGTCCTGGGGACTTGTTTCGGTGCACGACATCAGCTCACAACCATGTATAACTCAGGTATAACTTTAACCCTATAAACCCTAAACCTAACCTGTAAATGCCTGATCCTAAAACTCTAACCCAAGCCTGATCTTTTCCTCATCTCAAAAAGTATTTTTAACCATACAGAAACTCTGGTGAGGACCAGGAAAATTGTCCTCACAATTTAGCACTATTTCTCAAATTTGTGGGGATATTTGGCCCTCAAAACTATATAATGCAAGAACACGCGAGCGCGCACGCACGCACGCACACACACACACACACACACACACACACACACACACACACACACACACACACACACACACACACACACACACACACACACACACACACACACACACACACACACACACACACACACACACACACACGCACACTGCCCCCCACCCCCACCGGCCAACCCCCCGGATCCAACCCCGTTACCCCCACCAGCTGCCCCTGACCCCGTTGCCTCTGCTCGCCATGTGCTGGGAGTCAAAGGGGTCCCCCTCTATCAGTCATCAGAGAGTGGCACCCCACCCACCCCCACCCCCCTCCACTGCCGCCACCACCCACCCCCCACTAAATCACAATCAATCGTTTGGCAGACAGAGATGGATTGGGGCGTTCTCGACCCTGTTACCTTTTACCGCGGGCCTCTGTCCCTCCGACGGGGCTGCTGTCACTGATGGATAATAGAGAGGATTCAACGGGGTCCCATCAAGAAGTTATCCGTCCTCTTTTGGGGACAAAACCGTCCAACAGCATGTATGGGACGGAGGGGGGACGGGGGACGCCTGGTTCTCCTTTTAATGCTGTTATAATGACCGACGATCGTTTTTTATTCTAAATCCTATTCAGAGCGCCATTGAGTTTAATAAGAACGGCATCAGTCAGATCAATGGTTTGACCATTTCGATATCTCTTTGTTCCTATGATAATAAAGTTTATAGCAGTGGTTCTCAAACTTTTTCATGTCAAGGACCCCCAAAATGATATGTATTTGGCGCAGACCCCCCCATCTCAAAATATTTTTTTCCAGGCACCCCCAGAAGCAAAGGTTTGAGTTGAAAAAATATATACATATTCAAAGATTTCCACACATTTTTCACGATTAAAAAAGAATAGCAGATCTACAAGCTCATAGCGCGGCACTCCACTTTGAGAACCAATGGTTTATAGCATATGAAAAGTAACCACCATGCCATCATTTAAAATAATATAACACTTAATGCACCACAGAGCACTATGTTGGGCATTAAAGTACCAAAAGGTATTATCACCACCCAGCCAATGGACTTTTTGTCCCACAGTCTTTATAAAAAAAAAAAAATACAAAGCATTAAGATCAGACCTAATCGTTTCTGTTTACAGCACATATCCTGAGGCTGTGAGGGCCCTTAAGTCCTCATCATCTGGTAAGAACATAACCTGAACTTGTTTCTCTGATTAGGGCTTTAATTCTATGCCAACAGTCACCTGTTTTATTTATTGAGTTGTTTTTTCTCCTCTCCTCTGTTTTTGCCGTTTTTGTCTGAGCTTGAACGTACTGTATCTAAATTCCTGTTGATGTCTCATCGACATGGCAATAAAGTATTGATTTTGAAGTTGAAGTTATTATCAGGCAAAAAAAACATAAATTCTGCTTGTGGGTGAATCGTTTACTACAGCTTTGTGCAGGACTTAGAAAAGATGGACATAAATTCTGCTTTCATGCGTCACTTTCGAAAAATAAGTCTTGGCATTGTGCCTTGAGGTCATCGTGCGTATGTTGGAGGATTAGCTGTCTAGTGCTTTGTGATTTACCTCCAACGGTCCGATTGCACCTTCCACATGTGAGCTGACAAACACGTGTCATTGGCCCACATGTCATAACACCATGATTGAGAGTGAAAGATCCGAAGCCTGATTTATACTTGTACATGCACACCAGTGTCATGCACGCCGAAAATAGCAGATCTACAAACTCACAAAGGCGTTGCAATGCGTCGTGTTGTGAGCTTGCGGATCTGCTCATTTCTGTATAAATCAGGCATTATTGTGTGTCCACTGCCTCTGCCTCAAGGAGGATCATTCACATGTAGATGTGTGTCCTTCTGAATTTCCATTCAAGATAAGGTGTTTACACAAACAAAAGAAAAGGACGGCGAATGAGCTACTGGGTTCTTCATTTGATTAACTAATCATAGTCTTTGTACTTCTACTCGGAGGTCTTTGGAGGGCCGGGCCGGGCCGGGTCAGGCGGTCTGATTACCCTATGTATGATTGCTGAAGCTATGGCACACGAATCAATTCAAGGAACTCAACTCCATACAGTATAGCCCACGACAGTGATTAAGCAGACAATTAAGCCGTGTAGTGAGTTTATGTCCGTTTAATCCCCCTCGCTCTCGGCCCTGATGATCAGCAAGGACCCTGGACGCCAAGAGAGTTGGAGTGGAAGGTGATGATGGGGTCTTTAAAACCTCCCCTGAGTGCGGAGCGGCTGCAGCTCGTTTGTGATTAGCTCGGATGTAAAAAAGTACATTCTGTACAGGAAAGCCTCGGTCCAGAGCTGTTTATTGCGGCTTCACGTGGTGGTCGGGACGCAAATGAAAAACATTTGCCGACGCCAGTGCAGGAGGTGAAGAAAGAGAAGACTACAATAGAGGTCAACAGCGTGGTGCCGGAAGTAGAAAACACATTCATTTTCTGCAGAGAATTGTATTATCAGCGACAATGTACGGTAGGCCTACTGTGTGTCCTACAAAGCATTCTTTTCCCAGCTGAAAACTCAATCGGTGCTCTCCTAAAAAGGGCTTCCAAACGCCCCGAGTTGAAAATATCTCAACTGTCAGACACGTCTCATCACGCTGCTGGCGTTTCCAGCATTGCGTATACTGTACATACATACACGGCGCCCCCAAACGTGTTGGTGGATACGGCGCCTTGCCATGAGCAACGTGGTTGCAAAACAATGATACTGCTGTGCTGTAGGAGCCACGCGTCTGAATGCAATCAATCTAGTTTGAAGAAAAACATGTTTTCTTCGCGATGTCATGGAGAGATATTTCACTATACCCACAATGCTAAAGTGGAGCAGCGACATCTCTGATTGGTGGGGCTCGCGTTGCTATTGGAAATGTAACCGCCACCACGAATGTCATGTGAGTTTCTGTTACACTAGATCCCATAGCCTGGAGACACGATCATACATTCTCGTCAAAAATCATTACATGTAAACTACGATATTTAGCAAAACTATTACAAATACTAAAATAATAGTTACATTAAAGAAGTGTAGGGGCGCCAATGGCCTAGTGGTTAAGGCGCATACCACATATAGGCTCTAATGCAGCCTGACAGCGAGTCAGGGGTTAGATTCCCAGCCCGACGGCCTTTGCTGCGTGTCACTCCCTGTCTCTCTCCCTCTCTCCCTGTTTCCTGTCATTCTTCACTGTACTATCCAATAAAGGCAGAAAAGCCCCAAAAAATATCTTAAAAAAAAAAAAGAAGAAGCAAGCTAAACAACCATTTGATTGGAAGGATTGGAAAATGCATGTGCAATGGTTTATGGGTTGAGTAGTTCCTCAGTCTTAAAATATTGTACAAAGGCTTGTACACTTGGTTTTCCAATTACTTTTATGAATGGAATCAAATGTCATGACATTTGATTGGCTTGATTCCGGGCTTAAAACTCTTTTATAGAAGTATTTTCTCTAAACGTCTATGGAATAAATTAATGGGAAATTCTCAACGTATCCGATGACGTCTCCTTTACATCACTTCCCGAAAAGCCAAACTAGGTAGTCTAGCTTCCGCCTCACGACTCAAGCCCACAGGCGTGTGTGTGTGTGTGTGTGTGTGTGTGTGTGTGTGTGTGTGTGTGTGTGTGTGTGTGTGTGTGTGTGTGTGTGTGTGTGTGTGTGTGTGTGTGTGTGTGTGTGTGTGTGTGCAGCAGAAACTCCATGTCCTTCTGCGTGACTGATCTTGTTTGATAGAGCTCATTATGCAAACTGCTCCCAACTCCTGCCACATAATTAGTCCTTAATTAATTTGAATGAAATCTTTCATCTGTCTCTGTCCTTCCATTTACAACCTGATATTAATTTCAGGAGGGGAAATGGTAGCCTGGCTGATGAAAGACTGATCTAATTAATCAAGTATCTTTTCTCTCTCTCTCTCTTTTTTGAGGGAATAATAATAATAAGTGCGATGAGCAGAGTCTGATTAACCCTATTATATTGCCTAATTACGGGGATGATTTAACAATCACGGAAGCAGCTCGATTATAAGAGAATGCAAATTATGCCGCCTAATGAAGAGTGTGTCAACTTTGGGGATTCTTTGTTTGGAAATTGTGGCATTCCAAATTATATATCTCATTTGGCTTGTTGGCTTGTTGTGCACCCCATATTATTCAAGGACCCGTTAACATTTCTCACACAAACGCATGCAGAACGCATTGAACTCCATAGCATTCCTATTCTGGGCATGCCATAATAGGCAAACATTCAGAGGAAAATAGCAGATCTACAAGCTCACGTGTCGCAGGGCGATGCCTTGTGAGCTTGGTTCTTTTTGGTGAAGAGATTTGGTGTAGAGGGAAAAGGAGGGGGTCTTAGGGTCAACAACTTGGTTATCTATAACACAACGTTAAGATACCCATATACCTGTCAAAGTACTACAAAAACGTAAATGAAGCCCACAATCACAACACCAGAGGCAGATCCGCTGATCACGTCCAACCCAGATTTGGCACAAACAAGGAGGTTAAATTCATTCTCCTGCTATGACACAAAAATGTGGAATGCCCTACCAAAAGCCGCGAAGGAGTGTAAAACCCTACTCTCCTTCAAAACTGCCCTAAAAGAGTACCTACAGGTGGCTGCAATTCGAAACTGGCCCCTGTAAAAGTCAAACCTATAGCCTCGAACTGTTTACTGTAGATATTTCTTGTTTTTCTTTTTCCTAAACTGTTTTTTGATGTTCTGCATAGTAGTGTATATCTGTCTATCATTTAATGGCACTATGAATTGAGTACAAAAGACCCCAATGGAAACAAGCGAATGGCTTTCTTGTTTTTTTTTATTCCTATTAGCTGACCTTGTATTGAACTGTACTTTCATGTGCTTTTTTCTGCAAACTTCTAATAAAGTATTCAATCAATCAATCAATCAACAGCGTATAGAGTTCAAGTGGTCACGAATTGAATCCAAAGTTAAACATATGAGCCACAGTGATGCAAAACAACAACAGTATGAAGACTGTTGCTAAAAGGACACAAATTTAAATCAGAGCCATCTATTTCTTGGGTTTTTCTCCCATCAGCAAATCAGACTGATGATGAAGTCTGACTATTCATGAGGTCTGTCTGAGCTCAGCATCTCCTCAGGCTCTCTGGGACACCGATGGCAGAGCAAGACAGTCTGTCGCTTTTATGTGGCCTGAGGCTGAAGCATTCATCTTCTACAGTGTAAGCTGTACTGTAAAAACAAAATGAAGCATTCATCTATAAGATGTACTGTTAAAACTAAATGAAGCAGTTATCTATAGATGTACTGTAAAAACACTATGAAGCATTCATCTATAAGATGTACTGTTAAAACTAAATGAAGCAGTTATCTATAGATGTACTGTAAAAACACTATGAAGCATTCATCTACAGCCGTGATTCCCAAAGAACAGGTCGGAACCCATTTTTGGTTCGCAGACACATTTTTATGGGTCACGAGTAATTTTCTTTTTGTGTTACATTTCCTACAAAAAAAATAAAATAATAATCTACCGATCTACAAGCTCACAACATGTCGAATCGTGAGCTTGTAGATCGGCTATTTTCACTATTTTTGAAATAAGGCTCAGAATGTATTTGTGTAAGTTGGAGTCCCAGGGAGACACCAAATGGATCTTTAGGATCCGGAGCTGAAGCTGTAGTGTTAAGCCCAAGGCAGCAGTTCAGGACCACGGACAGCCACCGTGATAACACTGATGCCAATGAAACTCAGCAGAGAAAACATTGTTTGAGAACATGAACATTCTGGACTGGCTGAGATCGACACGATTTCCACCAGACATAAGCAGAGCGACTCGTCGTTAGCCTGACAATCAGTTCTTTTCGGCAAGCGACACCATTGTCCTACAGAGTATAAACTACTAGGCTATAGTCTGCTTCTTCCTATGCAGTTACAATTTACAATTTAGGCATTTGGCAGACACTCTTGTCCAGAGCGATTTATGAGTGCGAGATCAGACCAAGCATGGACCCTAGTCAACAAAAACAAGGTAAATAGTCACATTAGTATAGTGCAACAAAAAAACTATCTGGAAACCCATCGGCAGAAAAAAGAAGAGACCGGATGTCGGCCCGTTTACTCTCCTTAAGCGCTTCACTTCCAGTGGTGCTCCTTTGTTTCCATCCTAATAACAACAATTCTACATGTCTAGCAATTCTACATGTAGTAATGGGAGTTGCCGCGATGCGACAACTCCCATTGGGAGTTGCCGCGATGCGACGCGTTGTGAGCTTGTAGATCGGCTATTTTCAAACAGCCTTTGTATAAAATAGGGCTAAAGTGGTTACTGTGTGTTTTATAATGTAATAATTTATATCGGCAAAGTAATCAGTAACTAAAGTTGTCAAATAATTGTAGCGGAGTAAAAGTACAATATTTGCCTCTGAGATGTAGTGGAGTAGAAATAAAAGTATTGAAAATTGGAAATACTCCAGTAAAGTAAAAGAAAATACACTGCTTGAGAGCTTATGAAAAAACAATCTACATAATAAAGAATATGTGAACAAGTAAACAACATATCTGCTAGCATCTATGAAAAAAGGGTGACAAGAAGGAGGGCCAATTACAGTATATTGGCCCATTATTTCCAGAGTACAAAAGGTACCACCGTGAGGCGTACACATGAAACTATCTCTGCATCTAGAGAACTATAAGTGACTGTAGTGTCAGGACTGGCTGGCATCTCTAGATGAATGATAATATCCGCTAATAGGTCTGAGGACATGTAAGAAGAACAATGGCCATTGTGTGGATCCCTGTGTCAATAGATAAAGGATGTGGCCCATTAAGTTCTGTGAGAGTTCATCCCTCACGGTGACACATCTTACATCAAGATAATGGTGACCTCATGCGATGGAGTCGCTGAGCGATGGCTCTGATTTCATTTTTCTCTCGTGGAGTCATTGGAGTGATTATCAATATCATTATGATCTTCCGTGAACCCGCGGCCAAACAGAAGATGGACTTTCCCTTCCTGTGTTGTTCTTTTGTTGCGTATAGGCCCACTCCCTGTGTGAAATGCACGGACTATTAACCACTTAAAGCCCTAAGGTTACTTTCGTAACCCCGGTTATCTGATGATATTTTAATACTTCATCATATTATGACATGTCACATGCATGGCAAAAATAGTCGATCTATAGCAGCTTGTATAGATTTGCTGTTTTTGATGGATGTTTGCCAATAATGAGATGCCCAACATTGGGATGCCAGGGTTAAAGTGGCTAAGCCAGTTGAACCCCAGCATTCATATTCTGGGGGAACATTCAACAAAAATAACCGATCTACAAGCTCACAACGCGTCGCAAAGAGATTTGGAGTAGACGGAAAACAGCGGTTAAAGTACAGTTGTAAATCAAGTCCGGTTCTCTATGACTAGAGGGTTTAAGTGGTTAAATGGTTAAATCACTGTCGATATGATATTATGGCTCATATCGTCTCTGTCGGGTGGAAACCTCATGTCCAAAACTGTTACTTTTCAGGATTCAAATTCAAAAATAGCAAAAGTAGCAGATCTACAAGCTCAAAACGTGTCGCTTCGCCTCGCGTTTCGAGCTTGTAGATCTGCTATTTAGGATACTTTTGTGTGACACTGTAGTATGATCAAGTAGGGCATTCATTTACTAAAAAACACAAAAAGTTAAAATATGGAGATTCTGCTCGACAACAACGATATGCTGGTTGGGTTTGTCTATGGTTATGTGTGTCTCCTCCCCCTGTATCTGTGAAACATGACCCTCAACAATACTAAAGATTTGTCACAATTGACCCTGTGGGGACATTTTATCAGTTTCCCCATTAGGGAAAGGGTCATTTTCATGGCCCAAAAAAAAACATATTTAGAGCTAAGGTTACAATTAGTAAAATATTCAGGTTGGTGTCAGGGTTAGGGGATTATGTCTAGGGTAAGGTTTAGGGTTAGTATTAGGCATTTGGAGATTATGTTTAGGGTAAGGTTTAGGGTTAGTATTAAGGGTTAGGGGTACGGTCAAGGTTTACGGTTTCAAATGATGATAATAGTGTTTTTAAACAGCTTTTGACAGCCACAAAAGGATATAGAAAAATAATAATAAAGAAAAATGTGTGTGTGTGTATGTGCGTGTCTGTCTCTCTGTGTCCGTGTGTCTGTGCTTGTGTGCGTGCGCGCGTGTCTGTGTGTGTGCGTGTGTGTGTGTGTGTGTGTGTGTGTGTGTGTGTGTGTGTGTGTGTGTGTGTGTGTGTGTGTGTGTGTGTGTGTGTGTGTGTGTGTGTGTGTGTGTGTGCGAGCGTACCTCAATTCAGTCCTCTTCACCCCCACAGAGCAGCTGCAGCATGGGAGGACTCTTGTGCAGTAATTGAATGATGCAGAGGAAACCTGCAGCCCGCTGGCCTTATTATCTGTAATCCAGCAGCATGCTGTCATCCTCGGCTCATGAATACAGAAATGAATGTGACGCACGTCAGAGGTGAACACAGAGGGGAAGAGGGACTCTAATCAACTCCCAGATAGAACAATCACTTTATCTTACCTCTGTGGCTCGGAGGTGAATTAACGTTTAACATTCCAGGGCATGTTCACCGCGACAGAGCCGACCGATGGACTGCAGAGATGATCCAGAGACGCTGGGATGGTTCTGATGAGTGAATTAGAGATAAACACGCCTCCTCTGGGACTTTAACACAGCTGATACGCAGCAGACAAAATTTCATTTTGTTGTGATGCGATTAATAATAACCTACTCTCTCTACACAGAAAAAAAACACGACAACGAGCACAGTTTAGCATTTATGGATTTCTGTGCTCTTTGTGGCGTTTCTTGTTGTGTTATGGTTCAACCTGGAATCATAAAATAGAAATAAAAACAGCAACCAGGGTTCACTCCGTGGCCTTGTGGTTAGAGCAGTGGTTCTCAACCTTTTCAGGTCACAACCCCCCAAAATAATCATATTTTAACTGGGGACCCACCCAAAATAATCATATTCTAACTGGGGACCCCCCAAAATGCTTAAACCCCAATAGAGAACTAGACTTAAGTTACAACCATACTTTGACTGTTTTTTTCCGTCAATACCAAATGTTCTTTTTCTCTTTTTTTCTTAATTTCTGTTAGGTATTAAAAAGGTCTTAAAAGTCACTTCACTGTCATGTGGGGGTCCCGACCCACAGGTTGAGAACCACTGGGTTAGGGTGCCTGCCCCGAGACTGGGAGGTTAGGGTGCAATCCACAGAGGGGAAAGGGGAGACCTGGTTAATCCTGCGGGGAGAAATTCTGTTTTCAGCTTCACACAGCTGATGGCTGCCCTGCTCAGATGGTTCTGATGCAAGAGTGCTTCAGGCGGTAGCAGATATAAGGGGCTAAGTATTGCAGACTGTAAAGACTGCTAATATAGACTGACACTCACCTGCATCAAAGTGCACATGCAGCCACTTCATGGGTTGTACCCATGATGGATTCACCACATTCTTTCTGCAACCTGTAGAAACAGAGGGGGAGGAGGCCATTCTGAGTGCACAGTCTCATCCTCAGCATTGATTTATACATTTCTAAGTACAAATGGATACATGTGGAAAGAGAACAGTAGATGATTTATGTTGCCGCTGGCTGAGCTCTCTGTTCCAGTCCGTCTGCTTTTAGAGATGACAGGAACGTCACATGTCCGGAGGACAGCAGGTGTTTGAACAGCTTCAGAGACTTCAGAGACGCGCTGTCAGAGACCAAATCACTACAACACTGTTTGTCACTCCAAACCAGGGAATGCTGCTGACCCCAGAAAGACAAAGGCCTAATAAACATTCCAACATCTCCTTCTTTCACCAGTTGTTTATCACAGTGGTTCTCAACCTTTTCAGGTCGTGACCCGTCCAAAATAATCATATTTGAACTGGGGACCCCCCACCCTGACAAGCACTTGGAATGTAGGAGTTGGGGCATTCAATTTGGTTCGACTCGGTTCCACAGATAAATATTGTGGAAAATAGCAGATCTACAAGCTCACAACGCCTCGCAATGCAAGGTGCTGTGAGCTTGTGGATCGGCTATTTTCACAAATTTAACCTCTTTCTTATATTATTTGACAGTTTGGCCAATGTTTGACCAGTTTTATAGTATAGTTTGGTTATTGGTATTAAACCTTTTGGTATTAAAAAGGTCTTAAAATTACTTAAATTGTTTCTTCACTGTCATCTGGGGACCCTCCAAATATCATGTGGCGACCCCCCTGGGGGTCCCGATCCACAGATTGAGAACCACTGGTTTATCAGATGAGAAAGGAGCTATATTGAGACCTCTGACCAATGCTGTTCGGTCAAAAATGGGAATAGGCTAAAAAGACTAAACAGAATAGAATAGCTTTGTTTAGGCAGTTAGGATAAGCTTGTACTTTGCATCAGTGGTCGACATCTGCTTTCTGCTCAAACTCATTTAAGAACTATTTGAAAACTAATCCCTCTGTAACACTCTGACACCTTTTGTTCTAAACGTGTCTAATTGTTCCATTGTTCACGGTGCCAGCTTGTTTTCAGCATGAGGACACACAAAGGTTTGTGTTGTGTGACTCCACACTGAGGCCTATATAGCTTCTATGTGGACTGTGTCTCTGTCCTTGGTGCTGAAAAGCTCCCAGGCCACAGAATGAAGAACTCAGCCTAATCAATTACAAATAATTGATTGACAATACGTGGCCCTGTTGTGAGCAACAACAATTACAGTCACCTCCTATTGCACAAGCTAATTGGCTAGGGGCAGTGGTGGAAAGTAACTAAGTACACGTACTCAAGTATAATTTTGAGGTATTTGTTTTACTTTACTGGAGTATTCCCAATTTTCAATACTTTTAATTCTACTCCACTACATCTCAGAGGCAAATACTTCACTTTTACTCCACTAGAATTATTTGACAATTTTAGTTAATAGTTCATTTGTAGTTTTAGATTATTGTTACAAATCATACATTAACCACTTCAGCCCTAATCAAACTCAGGCTATTTGAAAATAGCATCCCTATTCTGAGGAGAACTTTTACCAAAAATAGCCGATCTACAAGCTCACAATACCTCGCAGCGCGAGGCGTTGTGAGCTTTTAGATCTGCTATTTTCGGCAAAGAGGTTTGGTGTAGAGGGAAAAAGAAGCAGACTAAGTATTGACGGTTTAAGTGGTTACATGTCTGAAAATACACATGAATCCAACATACACTGATGACAGTTCTGTCAAACAAGTCTATGAAGGTTTAAGTTTTTAATGATGCTGTCTGATCATCCTTGGCATGAATCTTTCAACCTGTAGGTGGAGCAATGAAATCAGACCTGGGCTGTGATCCAATGGTTCCCCCTGTGGTCAAAATATTTGTGAAACAACAACAATAATGTTTGTTCATTGTCCCTTTGAAACATAGCAGGCTTTAATATTCTCAATGTTCTTCTTTCAATGTGGAGTCTGGGGACCCCCAGGGATCCCTTTTAGGGGGTTCCATGGGGTCCCCAGCTAAATTAGTTAATATAGCATTAAAAAAACAGTTTAACCACTTTAACCCTATTTAATGCTTTGGCTCAAGCTGAGTTACAAACTGTATAGATTATTATTATCTAGAAAATATTGCTGAACAATTCAGACTAATTTAGAAAAAAATAACAATATAAATCTTCATCTTCTGCAGGTTCCTGAAACAAGATATGCTCATAAGTCTGTGGCCAAATACATACTGTATCAATATATAGTATAGAGCAGTGGTTCTCAAACTGGGGTCCAGCCTTGAGGGAGTTCTTCTAATTAATGGACCCTATATACAGGTCCGTAACTCTGAGACCCATAAGGGTCCATTTGGTTCCATTTAGTACACTCTCAGAGTTATGGAGGTCCTTGAAATTAAAACGTTGGAGAACCACTGCAGTGTAGAGAGACTGGAGGAGGAGGGGGCGGGGAGGGGCGGGGGGGAGCAGCTGTATGCTAATGAGGCGCCGATCCTTCAGTGCTTCCCCTCGCATGGCAGCACGCGCCACTGAGCAAACAGGATGCATGGAGCCCAAGGCTCGGCTGCGAGCACGCACGCACTAGTAACTAAGTACATTTACTCAAGTATGTAGTTAAGTACATTTTTTTGCTTTTTTATTTGTTTTACTTTACAGGAGGATTTCCAGTTTGCAGTACTTTTACTTCTACTCCACTACATCTCAAGAGGAAAATATAATTTTTACTCCATTAATTGACAACTTTAGTTTCTTGTACTTTATAGATTTAGATTATTATTACAAAACATACATTAACCACTTCAGCCCCTATATACATGTGGGCCATTTGAAAATAGCCATTTATTTGACGCTTTAGTTGGGGCTACTTTGACTGTTTTCAAATAGCCGAAATAGAAAATAGTGTTTAAAAGGGATTAATAGTGGCCATTAATCTGCATAATGACTACTTTTATTAGCTTCGTTAAGTAGCCTAGCTATATGTTGATGCTAATAATGCCTTTGTAAAAGATTTTGAACACAGGACTTTTTCAGTGGTGTAATAATGTAATAAAGTACATTTACTCAAGTACTGTACTATAAGTCAACTTTTGAGGTATTTTCTGCTTTACTGGAGTATTTCCAATTTTCAGTACTTTTACTAGTAAAAGTATTGAGTATTGCACTTTTACTCCACCACAACTTACTTTGTAGATTTTTATTGTTACAACAAAACATACATTACCCACTCCGGCCCAGTACTCCTCCCACCACTACACTGCACGCACGGCACACACGCGCTTTGCAGACAGATGACGTTTGGATGGTGGAAAAAGAGGAACTTTTTAAAATGCCATCAAATGCCACAACTAATGGACCTGCAGCAGGCAGGCAAACAAACACAATCATGCACCCACACTGTCACAGTCCTGAGTGTTCATATAGAACCAGAACAGATCACACTGTCACAGTCCTGAGTGTTCATAGAACCAGAACAGATTACACTGATCACACAGATCAGAACAGATCACACTGTCACAGTCCTGAGTGTTCATAGGACCCTGACAGAGTAGCCTACTAACAGTGGTTTTCAACCTTTTTCACGTCAAGGACCCCCAAATTGACACATATTAGCGCACGGACCCCCACCTGAAAAGATATGCCAGGGACTCACCATTTTGATTTCTTGGGGGTCCCAATCTACACTGTAGTATCATCATTAATGTTCATTTAACTCTGAGAGTGTACTCTGAGAGTGTACAAATGGAACCAAATGGACCCTAACGGGTCCATTTGGTCCCATTTGTACACTCTCAGAGTTACAGACACATAAGGGTCAATTTGGTTCCTAACTATTAGTTTGGCTGGGGACCCCCTGGAACCCCTACAAGGACCACTGGATGAGAACCACTGTCCTAACGGATCAGAGTTAAATGAACACTGAGGTTTCCCGTTTTTACAGTGTAGGAACCCTCCCCGACAACAAACAAAACTGAATTGAAGCATATAGCCTTTTAAGTCTATATGAAAATAGACATTTAATACATCTGACCACACAATTCCAAAGTGTAGGCCCTATACCAGGTCTATTTTCTTTGACAAATATGACACTTTTTTTTTATGTCACCTTGTGCACAGTAACATCCTGAGTGTTACTTTAATGGTAGATTATACATTTGTACAGTCTCACAGTTGTATTTTGTACACTCTCAGAGTTACAAATGGCCTAATTCAGGATTTTGTGCTTTCCATATGGCTATATATTATATACCTTTTATTAATGGCTTGTCATACAGAAATTTGTATTTAGCTTATTCAACAAGCACAACAAACCTCTTAACACAGTTTTGAGCATAACATGTGTCAGATATAAGAGCCAGGCTAGTGCTATCATCACAAATCTAGTATTAAAATAACCAGATAGTCAGTAGGTACAGTAGCATATGCATTTACTCGAGTACAGCATGAAGTCTGTACTCAAGTGCTTTTTTTGTATTATTTGATTTTTTTGGATAGTATAATTTGCACCCAACTATATGACAGATATTGCACTTTTGACTTTGACTGAATGTACTTTGAAAAGGTAGGCCTACATTATGAATTAACCCCTTTTCAAATATATCCCTATACTCTGTTACAAGTAGAAGTCAAAATATACTTGAGTAAAAGCACAAAAGTGTTGGCATCAAAATATAGGCTACTTTAAGTACCAAGAGTAAAAGTACTCATTGTGCATTTCACAAGCTCAAAATGAATAAAACAAGTATTTTTAAAGTAGCCAATCTGTAGATCTGCTATTTTCAAATGGCCGAAATATATATAGGTTGAAGTGGTTGTGTGTTTTGTAATAATAATAAAAATCTACAAGGTAACTAGTAACTAAAGTTTTCATATAATTGTAGTGGACTAAAAGTACAATATTTTTTAAATACTGAAGTAAAAAAAAAAAAAGAATACCTCAACATTTTACTTATAAGTACAGTACTCCAGTATTTACTTTACACCGCTGGAGTATAGGCCTATCTATATATACTTTAACTCAAGTACTGTGGTTGAGTACTTCGTCCACCGCTGAAAGCTAACGGTGTGCATTGAAGCAGGTGAGTCTCTACTCGACGATTGTGTCTTTATTTGACTTGCTCATACACTGCAGCTTTATGCAAATGAGGGGAACAATGCGCGACGATGGAGATTAATTCTTCTGTGAATGAAAAGAATGCACGCGCACGCGCTCCCTCTGCCAAAGCCTTTATTTTTTAACCCATTAAAGACCTGAGGCCGATTCTACAAATGTCTTCTAAATCCTAACAGTGTTTTGAAAAAAACTTTTAAATGTTCCTATAATCAGTGGTTCTCAAACTTTTTCATGTCAAGGACCTCCCAAAATGATATGTATTTGGCCGCGGACCCCCATCTCAACATATTTTGTTCCAGGGACCCCCAGAAGCAAAGATTTGAGTTACAAATGTTCGCTTTAAATATATATAATCTTAAAAGATATTAAAAATGTCACGGTTTTAAAAAAATAGCAGATCTACAAGCTCATATGTGGCACTTGGTGTCCATTATGAGCTTATATATCTGCTATTTTGAATAGCCAAAGAAATCTAAAATGACACAGATGCTTTCCTGGTTTTATTTCAGTACGAACATAACAACAGCACAAAAAAACTAAGATATATTATAGCCCATTTGTGATTTATATTTATTTAACCGTTAAAGGATGTATAGGACTTATTCATCGTTGTAGGCCAATACATATCTAGTCCTAATAAAATAGAATATTCTGAAAATGATTTACTCAAAACAAAACAATTATTTAAGTTAAACCCAGTTAGAATTAAGTGGAATTAAGCTTATACACAGCTTATATATGTATTAAACCCACCCGGTATTGCATGGACTGCACTACATTCTTAGTAAGAATGTCTTACCAAGCCAAAGCCATCAGCACTCAGACAGACAGCAGACATTAAAGCTCTTTACATTTCGCTGTGGAATTATCTATGCAGCAGCATTTTACAACACAAGCGGCGGCGCGCGGCGCAACAACACAGTGGGGGCCCTTGGGCTCCTTTTGTCTCGCGCACGCACGCGTGGCGCAGCACGCGCCTCGCTGTGGGCCAGATTGGCCGTGAGTCCCGTTTCACACTGAAGGGGTCAATGTGCCTTTCACACAGCGTGGGCAGACGGGCCACAAAGAGACCTAGAGGCTCTCTTTCTGATTACTTATGTATGCAGAGAGATGATGTCTGATTTATATGTCCAGTTAAACTACCGAGACAGACACGTGCCCCAAACAAAGATCTATTCCTGCCTCTGAAAGCAGCCGTTATGAAACGTGTAATAAAACAGAGAGCTAAATGGCTGAAGAGGTTATAGTTTTGAGTAGCTATACTGCGTTTATAAGCATCGCTCTCTGTGCGTAAAAACATGCACCAAAAACAAGAGTCCAAAATGCGCACAGGCGAATAAAGTAAACTATTGAAATCATATATATATAGATACACACAAAAGATCAGCTTATCCTAACTTAAAACTGCACAACACGCACACATTATTATTGCTGTATATATGCAGTATAGATATCGATAGGAGTAGGCTATGTCTCAGTTTAATAATATTAAAACCGACCGTAACTTTAAGATTAGTGTTGAGACAAACAAGCTCCTATTTGATTGATTGATTGATTGATTGATTGAATACTTTATTAACAGTTTGCAACAACAAAAAAGCACAAAAAGTAGGCCTACACTTAAATACAAAAAGCATGCTAAAAGGATCAAAGCCCAAGAAAGCACTCACTTCACTTTCCATTGGGGTCCTGCATGTGTATTCAATTCATCGAAACATTTAATGATGTTTTTCTTTCCCCGTCTTAAATTAATTCTGAATTCTGATGATCGTCGTGGCACTGACGGACATTTCCTTTTGGCAGCTCTGTGGCCCCCCAGAGGGCCCCCCCACCCCACCCCAAGAGCCCCCCCACTCCACACCCCCCAGAGGGGAGCCACAAAGCCATGGCACGTGTGCATTTGTATAGGGAGCCATCAGACCGTAAAAAGAGGAGGGCCCGGCGTGTGCCTCCGTCGGGAAGGAGAAGGGAGAGGGGAGGGCAGGAGGAGGGAGGGGTCACACACACACACACACACACACACACACACACACACACACACACACACACACACACACACACACACACACACACACACACACACACACACACACACACACACACACACACACACACACACACTAATGTAATAAACCTCGGTGTAGTACATCTGCTGAGCTATCTCTGCACAACATCCAACGACATCCAACCCAGAACCACCGGCCTCTCTGGAACCCCGCCCACCAGCCCAATCCGCCGGGATGCAGGGCTCTCCTGTGATTGGCCGGCGGAGGTGGATGCTGCAACAGGGGGGCGAGAACAATAGCATCATTCCGGCATAAAAAGAGTGCAGCTATGATGCCTGGGAGACGAAAACATTTCAGCAGCAACAGAAAAGGATCGATTGAGAGGAGAGAGAGATAAAAGTCACACACACAAGCCTCCTATTTGGGTTTCCATCATTTTTTAAAAACTAAACCTGGATCCATCGACACGTCGGCCGCTTCTCCTCCTCCTCCTCCTCTCCTCTTCCTCCTCCTCCTCCTCAGTGCCTTTCTGCCGTTAAGATGCCCAAAGGATTCCTGGTGAAAAGAAACAAGAAATCCGCACATGTTTCCTACAGGACGCGGTCAGACGAAGATGACCCCCATCAGGAGCACCACCACCACCACCTCCTCCATCACCACCTCACCCCAGCCGCCTTCCCCCCTCACTACCACCAGCCCTCATCCATCTCCCCGCCGGTGTCAGAGGAGGGGTCCTGCAGCCCGGCGGACCACCGCCGCCGCGCGGCCGCAGCGTCGCCGGACATCGCCGCTGACGCGCCGCATCACTCCTCGGCCGTTCCCAGGCTGGAGAAACCGGCGCAGTTCGGCGCGGACCCCGAGGCGGTGTACCAGGCCCTCTACAGCCCCACCCGGCCCGTCAGCAAGGAGCACCACGACCACAGGGGAGGATATTTCGAGCGAAGTTTAAACCTGGGCTCGCCCGTTTCCGCCGAGTCATTCCCCACCCCCGCCTCCCTCTCCTCCTCCTCCTCCAGCCTCGACCACCTCCTGTTTGCCCCCGTGGACCTGAAGATCGGCACCAGCAACAGCTCCCGCAGCGGGACCACCAGCAGCAGCTCCATCATCGTCCCCGCCGCCGTCCCGGCCAGCACGGCCGCCAGGACCGGAGGGACCAAGAGGCCCGCCGGGGCGGACGGCACGGCGGAGCGCAAGACCAAACCCGCCTCGAAGAAACCCAAAGCCATTAGGAAACTCAACTTCGAGGACGAGATGACGACGTCGCCCGTCCTCGGTCTCAAGATCAAAGAGGGACCGTTGGAGGTGAAGCCGGCGTCCGTCGGAGGCCAGCCTCTCGGGGAGTTCGTGTGCCAGCTGTGCAAGGAGGCCTACGCGGACCCCTTCTCCCTGGCCCAGCACAAGTGTTCTCGCATCGTGCGGGTCGAGTACCGCTGCCCGGAGTGCGATAAGATGTTCAGCTGTCCGGCGAACCTCGCCTCCCACCGCCGCTGGCACAAGCCCAGGACCACCGCGGTGGGGGGCGCAGCGGGGGGCGGGGTGGGGATGCCGCCGGGCGCACAGCAGCAGGGCGTCAAATCCGAAATGGCCAAAATAATGCCCCCGGGCGGCGCGATGAAGTCCGCCTCGTCCTCCGAGGAAGCCAAAGACATGAGAGTGGAGCTGCTGAGCGACAGGGACACCCCGAGTCCCGGCCTGTCCGAGTCCGGCTCCGAGGACGGTCTGTACGACTGTCAGTACTGTGGGAAGAGGTTTAAGCGTCAGGCGTACCTAAGAAAACACGTCCTGGGACACCAAGCCTTGCAGAAGAAGATCCTGGAGGAGCACGCTTTTCAAAACAACGTGATGGAGCGCGTGGAGGAAGAGCACCAGGCTCCATCATCCTCATTATTATCATCATCATCCTCCTCATCCTCCTCCTCTTCAGAGGAGACCAACTCAAACCAAAGCCCGCTGAACCTGAGTCCCGTGGACCGCCTGCTGTGCCCCGTGTGCGGGGAGAGCTTCACCACCCGGGCCGGCCAGGAGAGACACCTGCGTCTCATGCACTCAGCCCAGGTGTACCCGTGCAAGTACTGCCCCGCCACGCTGTACAGCTCGCCGGGGCTCACCCGGCACATCAACAAGTGCCACCCGTCGGAGAACCGCCAGGTGATCCTGCTCCAGATGCCCGTGCGACCCGCCTGCTGAACACATGAAGAGAGAGAGAGAAACCCTTCATTTGTACTCCGTCACGCACCATGCACGGCGCGCCGCTTCATGCGTAAAAAAAAGAGAACAGATCTGTTCCACTTGTTTTTTTTAGGCAAGAAGTGACACCGTTGTAGGCTACTACGGCAGTGGTTCTCAACGTGAGGGGGTCCGTGGGGTTCTCAATCATTTAGCATGGGGGACCCCCCTGTCTGGAACCCCCCTGGGGTTCCAGACAGGGGGGTCCCCCATGCTAAATGATTGATAGTTAATCTTCACCTTTATTAGGCTACTACACGAACAACAAGTAAATACCACTAGAGAATGTATACAAGAATGTCTGTTTTGATCAGAGCTTCACTGTTATCACTCACTACTATAGCCTACAAATACCTATACCGAAAATAATTATGGACCAAATCATTATCTATCAACAAAATGGTCTTAGATTGGGCTCCCAGAGATTCAAAAATAAATAGATAATCTTTCAAAATGGGGATCCTCGAAATGTAACAAAAGGTTGAGAATCACTGTGGTATACTGGCAGTATAAATTATAGGCTAAAACTCGTGCCTTTTACGGGGAAAACGTGGCTTTGACAAGAAAAGAAAGAAAAACCCCGTTCTGTGTGACGCTTGTTCCATTGCCATAAGGTCGGCCGGGTGAAGGCCTGATGCGGTAACTCGATATTTAAATGGTGTTTCAATTCATGGGGTGTCTTTTTTCATCATGCCAATCAGTGATTGTCGAATGCTTATCTATATCTTGAATTACATTATTATATAGGCCTATATTTTGGGATTTCTTTCGTCCTCAAAACTAGTTTTATCAACAAAAAAAATAATTCAATAGACTGTTAAAGGGTATTTTTCTAGAACAGCACATGTGCTCAATTATAGCTTCTAGACCTAAGAAATGTTTCAATTCCCATGAATCTTGTTTTTGTTTTTAAATTATTTTTTAAACTTCCATCAAAAAAGCCTTTTTGAATTCACCGACTGTGATTGCTGTATATCACTGTATAGCTTTATGCTAGTTCGTGAATGACAGAAACTCATCAACTTTTGTCTAGATATCAGAATTCCCTTTTTAGTCGCCTCAAATGCCTTTAGAAATACGACCTAGTCAGAAGAATAGCAGAAATACACATCCAAAACCCGCTGTACACCTGCCTTAAAAAGTCAACTTAGATTGTTTTAATTTTGAATGCCTGGCACATATTTTATTATTGAAGATTGTTGCAATATTTTCATCATAATTTTATTTATTTATTTATTCTAATTATTTTATGTAACTTATTATTGTGTTGTGTGATTTATCCTGTGAAATAATCGTTCGGGCAGTTTACATGTCGTAGCCAAATGGTTTGTTTTTTGTTTTTGTTATTTTTGTCAAATTTATGAGTTGTGATAAAAATTGTACGTGGGTTCGGTTTTTAATAATCTTTCAATCTCCACACAGCTCTTGTAAAACGTAAAGCTCTTAACTTAGATGCAATCTTTTTTAAGGACAAGTTATTTTCTTAAATGTTGGCTTTTATAGCGCTTTGATTGTATGTGTATATCGTTGTTGTCTATCGAAATAATAAAAAAAAATATTTTCAAAATGACACATTGCTTCCTGAGCCACAATAACTTTATCAGTGTGGTAAAACACGAGGGTCAGAATTACATCACAGTGAATTCCTTAGTAGCCTATACTATTTATGGGCCCATTTGAGTTAATTTAACCAAATAAATAAACAAAAGTTAACGCGACATTTTTGGGAGGAATTGATTACATTGGCCTCATCTTTATATTTTGCATTTCATTTTGAAGAAAAAACGTAATTTTCGAGGAGCCTTGGTAACCATAGCCTACCAAACTTATTTAAAGCCATATTAATATTTCCAGGTCAGAATGTGGCTAGAAATGTGTCTGAAAGACGTGAATGATTCAAAGTTTCACATGGCATAATAATAATAATAATAATACTACTAATAATAATGGCTATAGGTATATAAACTCCTAAGGAGTCAGGAGGAAACAGACGATCAGGTCTGAGTTATGGCGTAATCGATTCTCGATTGATCAGCCGTATATTTAAGGCCAGATAGTAAATCATAGCTGGATATTAGACACACAGAAGCACTTAGAGGCCAATCATAAATTCTCCCCCAATACCATGACAGAGCAGCATGACAGCAGGACAAAGAGGAGGCTATCACCTCCTCCTCTCTCCTCAACATCACTGAGACATCCATCTCACCACCTCCTCATCCATCAGGGAGGATGGGCCCAAGTCTCGTTGTCCAGTGGTGGAGAGTAACTAAGTACATTTACTCAAGTACTGTACTGTCTTAAGTACCATGTTTGATGTTTATTCGATTTTTTTTTTACTTTACTGGAGTATTTCTAATTGTCAGTACTTTTATTTCTACTCCACTACATCTCAGAGGCAAATATTGTACTTTTACTGCACTATAATTATTTGAAATAGTAATTACTAGTTACTTTGAAGATTTAGATTATTATTACAAAACACCTCAGCCCTATACTTTGACTATTTGAAAATGGTTGATCTACAAGCTCACAATGCCTCGCAAGTGAGCTTGTAGATCTGCTATTTTATTCATTTTAAAACTTGTGAAATGGGACCTTCTGCATAATGAGTACTTTTACTTTTGGTACTCAAGGTATATTTTTATGCCAATACTTTTGTACTTTTACTCAAGGAAATTTTCAATAGCGAACTTGTACTTGTAACAGACTATTTCTACAATAGGGTATTGATACTTTTACTTAAGTAAAACATTTGAGTATACTTCCTCCACCACATTCTTCCACCACATGAGTGAGTGAGTGAGAGTGTGAGTGTGAGTGTGTGCGTGCGTGCCTGTCCGTGCGTGTGTGAGAGAGAGGACTCACCAGCTGACCACCTGATATGATTCTGACCTGCAAAAACATGTAGGCTTACAATTATGAAGTAGCTTAAACTCAAATTAATGAGACTGCAATTCCTCACACCACCATTCAAATGTATAAACATATTATGCAACATAAACATTTTATGACTCAAACTGGAATGCCACTCAATTCTTAAAGGAATAGTTCACAAGGAACAGTTCACCCAAAAAATAACCTTTTTTCTATTGATGACCAGCAGACTGGTAGGTTCCGGTAGGAGACACAAAGGAGACTTTTTGTGTCTCCTACCGGAACCGCTGCTGGTCATCAAATTATTGACTTAGGAATGCGACAAAAACAAAACATATCCATGAATTCAAGTCTCCATGGGGTGACTAATCGATAGGAAAAAAGTCACTTTGGGGGTGAGCTATCCCTTTAAGCATCCAGGATAGGTTTAGAATATTATTATTTGTATTCATTATCAATTACTGTTATTATTAAAATTATGATTATCATTATCATAAGTTCAGGCTCTAATTAATACAAGTCCAAAAAGCAAAGTAAGTCACATAATTTGCTGACATCATTCAGTTCAGCAGTTGTAGAGTCATGTTCACAGATTGTTAGTCCTGTGGCCCAATTAAAAATATTCTGTTCAGAACAGCCTATACATCATATTAACATAACATTGTTATATGATGAACCAACTGTAACTTGAAACATTGTAGCTCTGTGGGGGTACAAATACAACCATGCATTTTGTACACTCTCAGAGTTAAATTAACACTTCACGTTTTATCTTTTATTTTTTTTACAGTAGTAGCGGTTGGCTGCTTCAGCAAAGCAAACAGTGGCAGCCCGTTAAAATAAGGCAGTGGTTCTCAACCAGTGGTCCGGGGACCACCAGTGGTCCATGAGGGGGTTCCAGGGGCTCCCCCACACAAATTAATAGTTAGGAACCAAATTAAATTAAACCTTGTGTGTCTGTAACTCTGAGTGTGTACAAATGGAACCAAATGGACCCGTATATTTCTACACTCTCAGAGTTAAATGAACACTGATGATGATACTACTGTGTAGATTGGGACCCCCAAGAAATCAAAATGGTTGAGTCCCTGGCATATCTTTTCAAATGGGGGTCCGTGGGCTAATATGTGTCAATTTGGGGGTCCTTGACGCAAAAAAGGTTGAAAACCACTGAAATAAGGCAACACTAAGGTTCTCTCACACACACATGGGGATTTATAATACAGTCCAATTAGGGTCTATGGAGTCCCATCCTTTTTGTAGGGTGGTCCTAGAGGTGCAGCAGACACTGCACCTGTACAGCCCCCCACCCGCCCCCCCCCCCCCCCACCTCCCCAGAGGGTGCAGAGCAGCAGGGAGACAGATGGGTGGAGGGTCAGGTTACCCCCTGATGCTGGTCCAGGGTCAGCCAACCCACGACTGCAGCATCATGTCAGTCAGGACCCCCCCCCCCACACACACACACACACACACACACACACACACACAGCCCCCCCCCCTCTACTCTCTACAAAGCCTCTTCAGTTGCATAACCAGTAACAAAAAAAAAGCACAAAAGATCATGTAGAATTTCAAATTGATTTAATGAAATGTTTCGATTTTCTTTTTCTTTTTTCACATTTCTAATAAAGATAGCAGGAGTTCGGTCATTTTTAAAAACAGTTTGATATGTCGACAAGTAAATGATGAAATCTTCAAGCATTTTTTTTTTTTTACTCTTTTCTCATCCCTCTCTTATTACAAAGATTATATTACACAGGCATTCGTATATTTATATTTCAGAGAGAGAGAGAGAGAGAGAGAGAGAGGGTATACCGGGTTCGACCCTCGATTTGACACAATGTACAAGGATTTTTTCCTAAAACCGAAAGAGTTGAAAAGTATCTACAAACTACAAACATCTTCGCTGCTTCACCAGTAGAATCCACTAGATATTATTAAGACACATAAAGGGATAGTTCACCCAAAATAATTACTTTTTTTATATATCGATTAGTAATTTTGGGGGTGAGCTATTCCTTTAAACCACTTAAACCCCCAGCCATCCGTATCGCGAGGAAAGCTTTCGCAGGAAAACAGCCGATCGACAAGCTTTACAAACGAGTCGCGTTTTTTCAGCAAAAGCTTTCCCCACAATAACAGAAGAAAACAGAAGAGACACTAGCGTAGAGCTCTGAGGGTCTCCGCTCTACCATTATGGGGTTTAAGTGGTTAAAAACCCTCTATTCTTAGTAAAACGGACCTGAGTTACAAGTGTACTTGGACCGCTTTTTTCCACCCCCGTCTACACCAAATCTCTTCGCCCCAAAAAATAGCCGATCTACACGCTGACAAGGGCATCACAACGTGACGTGTTGTGATCTTGTAGATCTGCTGTTTTGGGGTGAATGTCCCCCCCCCCCCACCCGCCCCCCGAGAATAGGAGGGGTGGGCGTTGGGGTTCAAGTGGTTTAAAGGGATAGTTCACCCCCAAAATTACTTTTTCTCTATCGATTAGTCACCCCATGGAGACTTGAATTCATGGATATTTTTTTTGTTTTTGTCGCATTCCTAAGCCAATCATTTGATGAACGGCAGCGGTCCGCTGGTCATCAAATTATTGCCTTAGGAATGCGACAAAAACAACAAAAATATGCATGAATTCAAGTCTCCATGGGGTGACAAATCGATAAGAAAAAAGTAATTATTTGGGTGAACTATCCCTTTAAGACACCATACATGTTCTAGGTCCACAGCAAACGATTCAAACTCTCCCACAGAAGAACATGGACCTCATCGAAAAAAGAAAACAAAAACCTAACCAAAACACCATCATCTATCTATACAATCTAAAATCTTTAACTCCTGTTAAATTCATTCTGGGACGGATTATTTTTTTTAAAAGTGGCTTTTGGAAAAAAGGTGAACAACAAGCATTGATCTGATTCAGGTCAATATGACTTTACATTCTTCAGAAAAATGCGTAGGAAACACACACACACACACACACACACACACACACACACACACACACACAGCTACACGGCAAATCTCCCATGGTTACGAGTCCCAATGCGTTTTTAACGCACAGTGTTACAAATCCTTGTTATAATGCACGGGTACGGAACCTGTATACTGTACGTTAAAGGAGGATTCCGGACTAGCCTTTTTCTTAGCTTTATCTGATGGGACGGTAGAACATTTTCATAACTCCATCCCGAGTCCACCGCAGCTAAAAACGTGAGCGGAAAGTTTTTGATATCTGACGTTCATAATGACAGAAACCTTGCCACAGTGTTTTTGTCCCAAAGGGGGCGCCGTAGTGTTTACAAGTGGACTTGGATGAAATCACGGGTGAAATCTCATCTCGCGAGACTTCCGGAGGGGCGCGTCTAACAAAAACACTGTGGAGAGTTTTCTGTCAATATGAACGTCAGATATCTACAAAAAAATATGCGATTTAGCGCAAGGACCATCTTTCATGTTTTTAGCTGCGGTGGACTCGGGATGGAATTATGAACCCATTAAGACCGGGAACGCATCTGTGTCACTTTAGATTTCTTTGGCTATTCAAAAATAGCAGATATACAAGCTCATAGCGCGGCACCGAGTGCCGCGCTATGAGCTTGTATATCTGCTATTTTTGTTTTAATCTTGGGGGGAAATTCTTTTTTTTTCCCCAAAAACTGTTAGGATTTAGATTTTTTTAAAGAATCGCCTCAGGTCTTAATGGGTTAAACGTTTCTACTGTAACACTCGTTCTAGTATATAATAACATCATATAAAAAGGTAAGAAAAAGGCTAGTCTGGAATCCTCCTTTAATGTACGGTACGGTGTATACCGTACGATAAACACATGGCACAGATCCCATACATTTTACACACGGCACAGATCGCATATACTTGCACGATTAAAGTACTCGATCCGTATACCGTTAAGACAAACAAACGGTATGGTAACGTATCCCGTATTATGGACGTTATAAAGGTATGGTGGGAATGGACGGACAAAATGTGAGTTAACGGAGCAGAATGCGAGGAGGAGGAGGAGGAGGAGGAGGTGAAAGGTAAGACAGAGTAGTGCAGTGGTTCCCAAAAAGCTCGAGACCCAACAGAGAAATTTGATGTCTCTCCGGGACCGAAACTAGTGAAAACAGCCGATCTACACGTGTAGATCTGCTGATTTTCACTACTTCTTAAAAATACTTTTGTCCTCTCTAATTGGAAATGGATTTTTTTTAAATGGAATTCTTTTGAAAAAATAAAACGTTTGAATTTGTTTTTAACATGAAAAATTGTGATATTTTTGGGAATCTATTGACTTTTTTTTTTTTTTTTAATAAAGGGGTATTTCCTCGCGACCCATAAAAATTGGTCCGCGACACACATATGGGTCCCGACCCGCTGTTTGGGAAACAGTGGAGTAGTGCAACAGATGGGGATAGTGTTTCAGCATGGGGCGGAGCCCTAACAATGTGTGTGTTTGTGTGTGTGTGTGTGTGTGTGTGTGGGGGGGGGGTGGGTAACACCTGGCTACCATGACGACCCAAATGGGCAGGTATACAGTGGGAAGAGGGGGGGGGGGGGGGGGTTTGGGAGCAGATGAGGTAGAGAGGGAGACGCCAGCTTGGCTCTGTTGTTGCTAGGAAGAGTTTCAGCTCTGGCATGCCACCTAACCTAGCCTAACCCCCCCACCCCCACCCCCACCTCCTCGAGGGGCGTGTCATGGGAAAGAGGAGCTGATGTTACATTTGATTCCATTCACACACAGAGAGAGAGAGAGAGAGAGAACGAGCAGAAGGTTTATGAACAAAAATTAGACACCCACCCACACCCACACACACACACACACTTGTATTACTATACTTGTGACGACATCAACATATCGTTGTTGTCAGGCAGAAACCTCCTATCTCCATAGTTTTTTCCCTGTAAATTAACGCCCTACTTGATCATACCACAGCGTCACACAAAAGCATCAAAAGTCGCTTCGCGCCGCGTTTCGAGCTTGTAGATCTGCTACTTTTGCTATTTTTGAATTTGAATCCTGAAAAGTAACAGTTTTGGACAATATGAGGTTTCCATACGACAGAGACGATATAAGGAAATTATTATTTTGATATTGTGCGCCATTGTCAAGCATAAATCAGGCAAAACTCCAACATTTCTAAGCCCTAACCTGAACCCTTTCCTAATTGCAAGTCTAAAACTCCCCCAAATCTTTTTTAACCAGGAATAAAAAACAACCATTTCTCGTTAGTTAGAGGGCCAGGAAAAATGTTCTACAATACTTTACCCACAAGTATAGTATTACAAGTACACACACACACACACACACACACACACACACACACACACACACACACACACACACACACACACACACACACACACACACACACACACACACACACACACACACACACACACACACACACACAGAGCAAGGAAGCACAACAGTTGTTTTTGCTAAATGAAGAGATGTGGCAGCGGAAGGGGGCCGTCCGTTCACCGTCTCACCAAATGAAGACGAGAGACGAAAGAAATCCGATTAAGGGATGAAGAGGAGGAAGTGGGCGCGAGGGCAACATTACACACACGCCGCACACACACACACACACACACACACACACACACACACACACACGTACACACACACACACCAGTGCATGGATTTAAAGAGTCACCTGAGGCTCCGGCGGAAATTTTTGTGTGTTTTCTCTTTCTTTTCATCTTAACAGCAACATGGATACATCAATACGACACGACAGCAAAATAAATCAATCATCAAATACGACTCTGTATGTACATCGAAAAAAACATCTGAAAACGACTTTTTTTTCTCCTCTTCTTCTTTCTTAAAGCAACTTATACATCCAAGAATATAAAGACTGAAAACATTCAATGGTAGTTTTTATATCAATGACAAGTGAGTGCAAAAACGTGTCATCATCAGTGTGTGTGACGTTGGAATGTGGTCGTCGAGCGTCACGGAGAGACCGAGACGAACGATGGACGGAGGAAGAGACCGGGGGGGGCGGGGGGGGGGGGCAGGGGGGGTGGTTTGAGGCTTATTCGATTACGGGATATGAGACCAAGTTAACGACATCAGAAAACGATTACGTTGCGCAGTGTTTCCTCATTCCAGCAGAGTAGCATGAATCAAAGTGTCACAAGAATCCATCGGAATTCGTTTAAAAACGAGAAAAACAACAAGAAACAAAAAAAGACAAAATAATCAATTTAAATAAAAATAAGTCAACAAAAAAAAAACTAAACAATCACAACAAGCTAATTTTAATTATAATGCTCAGGCTGGAAAAGACATCGCTTGATTGTCCGCTTCCGGGTTCAACGAGATTAAAAGCCAGCCTCCTGCTATATGTACGTTATGTCCACTCTTCCGCTCTCCGTTAGCAGGAAGTGTGTCTTAACCCCATTAAGACCTGAGGCGATTCTTACAAAAATCTAAATCCTAAAACTTTTTTGAAAAAAATCGAAGACATTTTTCTTTCAAGATTTTTCAAAAATAGCAGATCTACAAGCTCATAGCGCGGCACTCGGTGCCGCGCTATGAGCTTGTACATCTGCTATTTTTGAATAGCCAAAGAAATCTAAAGTGACACAGATGCGTTCCAGGTCTCAAGGGGTTAAAACCCTGTTCAGACTGGAAGCCCAAAATCTGTTTTTTTCAATCCAGATTGGAGTTGGATTGTTTTCATGCAGTCTGAACAACAAGTCCATGGAAACTGTTAAATTTCCATTAGCTGTTCCAAGACTGCATAACAAACAACGCGATTCCAAATCTGTATATATATAGGCCAACAAATCAGATCTGGGCTGGATTTTGGGCTGCCAGTCTGAACGTGGGCATAAAGAAAGGACCTCTTCCTACTGAGAGTCTGACTTGATTTATATACGTGGCTGCGTGAGTGAGACACGCCCCCCCCCCCCCCCCCCCCCCCCGCCGCACAGCCAGATATACATCAGGCTGCAGTCCTCTTCCTCTCCACTGGGGGTGGAGGAGAATTGTCCACAGCAACGAACAACGGCTCTGGGGCGCGACATACTAAAGCCTATACCGCTTGTGCTAGAAACCACGGCATGCTTCTGTGACCAAGGTGGAAGTGCCTCTCGCCTACAACATCTGCGGGCCTTTTCTTTGGGCCGATAAAGTATAGTTTTTGACCGCGACGGAGGCGCGCCGTCTCAAGCGATCTTGAGCCACGAGAGGCATCACCGAGCGAGCTAAAGCGCGCAAGTTGCCGTGCCGAACCTTGCGCCGTTCGCTTGAGCCGACTCAGCGCCGTTCGAGTTATGTACCCATAGGCACAGAATGTTTTGGCGAGAGTGTTTGCCCCCAACTGGCCAATCACGGCACATCCTTGCACAAGCGTACTGGCCAATCACAGCGCGTCCTTGCACAAGCGGTATAGGTTTTGGGATCGCGCGCACGGGGCACCAAGCCCCCACAAGAAAGACATCCACCGTACATATACATCAATACATCAGTGGTTCTCAAACTTTCTCATTTCAAAGGATGCCCGAGTTTTGGTACATGCATTGATTAGGCCCACGGACCTATTGACAGTGTACAAATGGAACCAAATGCGCCACTATTCAAAAGTAGCAGATATACAAACCCACATGCTGCGAGCTTGTACATCTGGTATTTGTGAACATTTGTTGAAGAATCTTGGAAGTATTTGGAAAACTTTGAATCATTTTGTATTTTTAACATAAATCTTCTCTTCTGGTGGTGGGGGGGGGACCTTTTCAGATAGGGGTCCGTGGGCAAATATATATACATTTGGGGGTCCTTGGCACAAAAAAAGTGTGAGAACTACAGTGATAAGACAGAGCAGAGATGTGGGTTCATCAGCAGGACACACCTCAGCAGGAGGTCAAACTCGGTACAGAAAGATGAGAAATGCCTTTTTCTCATTGAGCCCCAGTGTTAGCCTGGTGAAATGTACAGCTGTCCTGTTCAGTGCTTAATGTTTTTTTTTTTTTTTTTTTTTGCGTCACGCAAAGGACAGCATGCAAGAAGCACCCGTTCCTGTAAAGCTACAATCCTTATTTTTTTTTTACAAATCCTGACGCAGAAGAGAGGTATAATTGCTAACTATTAACACCAGGGATTCAAACCCCATGTATAGGAAACCAAAACATCTTCCGCTCATCCAGGAGGAGGAAGAGGGAATCCCCCAATTGTTGACCAGGGGGGAGATGTTGGGGGCGTATGTACAGTATGAGCTTCGGGCAGTACTACTTGTCAACCAGTATAGGTGTCCCCCGACCTGAGACCAGGGTCTAAGGCTTCGTCCACACGTACACGGGTATTTTCATAAACGTAGCTTTTTATATGCGTTTTGGGGGGTTCGTCCACACGCAAACGCGTTTTTGCTCCATGTAAACGCATCTTTTGGAAAACTCCTGCCACAGTGTAGATTTTTAAAAACTCCGGCTATGTGTTCCCGTGTGGACACGGTAAACGGAGTTTTTGCATGGGTCGTGTAACGTTTAGCCGTTGTCGTGTGGACAGAGAGATTTTTTTAAACAGGGCCGTGTAGACGCGGAGGTTTTCAAAAACGAAAACGAAATATCTGCGTTTATGAAAATACCCGTGTACGTGTGGACGAAGCCTGAATGTCTCAATGGAAGAGTATATATAGGGAGACCAAACCTCCAGCCACTGCAGATGTACTATACTGCCCTACAAAGCCAGAGTGCAGTAACTAAGCAAATAATTTAACCGATAAAAGGGTTTAGCCCATCTGTGTAACCACTTAAACCATTATTTTATAGTTTTGGCTATTTTTTTTTTTTTTTTCAAAATCGTGAAAATTCTTGCAAATCTTTGAAAATATACATTTTTAAAGCGATTTGTAACTCAAATCTTTGCTTCTAGGGGTCCCTGGAACAAAATATTTTGAGTTGGGGGTCCGTGGCCAAAATACAGTTTGAGAACCACTGACATGACAACATATGTTTTTCAGAAAACTGTTATAGGATTTAGAAGACATTTGTAGAATCGGAACCTCAGGCCTTAATGGGTTAAAAGTGTTTCAATTGGCCGGCCAAATGGGTTTTAATCGGCATATAAGTGATATTACACTATTTGTACGTCTGTTCTTGAAGTATCTGTTTATCGCCCCAAAATCACAACAAGCTAATTTGACCTTTGTGGGATACATTATTAAGTCAGTGTGTCCAACAAAAAAACGTAGTTACTGCACGTTGGCTTTGTAGGGCGGTATAGTGATATTGTATTAACACTCTCTACCATGCAGATTGGTTAAAATAAAACGTTTTATTCATTCAAATAAGTTCTGGATTGTAGCTTTTTGAGCTTGATTTATACTCCAACGCATAACATCGCCGCTAACAACGTGTCGCTATGACTAACGTCATACCGCAGAGTATAAATGAAAGCCTGAGTGCGCTACCGTATAGGCTCTTTAAGACATTATTGTGTACAACAACAACAAGGGAACATTTTTATCATCACAGGGTTTGACTTAACGACTTGCATCAGTCATCATGGGGGGTTCCTACATCGCTCCGATTCTTCAGCTGAAACTTTGCATTGAAGGAACATAAATAGCTTAAAGTCTTCACGTTTCCCGCCTCAATTATAAAACCACTTCAACCCTAATGTGTACGTAGTTGTTGACCCGGGGTGCCACAGGGCTCCGTACTAGGTCCGCTAGTATTTCCCTCGGCAACCAAAACTATTCGGCAAAAAAACTAAACAACAATAGCCGCTCTACGAAGCTCACAAGCATGCCGCAACATATGTTGTGAGCTTGTAGATCGGCTACTTTTTGCCGCCATATGCCCCCCCCCCCCCCCCCCCCCCCCCAGAATAGGGACGCTAGGGTTCATGTAGTTAAGCAGCTGAACGGGCGAAAACTAAAACGGAAATGTTTCCAGAGTCATCGATAAATGCCACTTAAATTAAAAAAACACTAAATTGCAATGTGCTCCAGTTATGTGTCTACATGACACATACAGACAGACAGACGGACAGACAGACAGACAAACGATATCACACATAAAAACTCTGCAGTCGCGAGGGGGCGTAGTAGCCAATCAAGAGTGAGGAGGGTGAGGAGGAGGAGGGATGAAGAGTTCAGTTGGAGGATTTGCTGATGGCGCTGGCCGAGCGGCGGAGCTTCCCGGAGACGCGGTTCTTTGTGGCACGAGGCATGGTGGGAGAGACCTGGTCCACGCCGTCTGATGGAGCGACCACCGTCACACACAGCTCTGCACTGGTGCTGCCACTGAGGGATCCTGGGGAGGGAGGGAGAGAGAGAGAGAGAGAGAGAGAGACAGAGAGAGAGAGAGAGAGAGAGAGAGAGAGAGAGAGAGAGAGAGAGAGAGAGAGAGAGAGAGAGACAGAGAGAGCGAGAGAGAGAGAGAGAGAGAGAGAGAGAGAGAGAGAGAGAGAGCGAGACACACAGAGAGGAGAGAGAGAGAGAGAGAGAGAGAGATAGAGAGATAGAGAGAGGAGAGAGAGAGAGGTAGGGAAGGACAGAGAGATAGAGAGAGAAAGAGGGTTAGAGTGAGAGAGAGTGAGTGAGTGAGTGAGTGAGTGAGTGAGTGAGTGAGTGAGTGAGTGAGTGAGTGAGTGAGTGAGTGAGTGAGTGAGTGAGACAGACAGACAGACAGACATAGAGAGAGAGACAGAGAGAGAGAGAGAGCGAGACACAGAGAGAGAGAGAGAGAGCGAGAGAGAGAGAGAGAGAGAGTGAGTGAGAGAGTGGGAGAGAGAGAAAGAGAGGGATAGAGGGAGAGAAAGAGGGACAGAGAGAGAAAGAAAGAGGGATAGTCAGAGAGAGAGAGGAGAGGAAGGGAGTGAGAGAGAAAAAGAGAGGGATAGAGTGAGAGAGAGAAAGAGAGAGGTAGAGAGAGAGAGAGAGAGAGAGAGAGAGAGAGAGAGAGGTCAGATATATGGAGACGTGAACATGTCACATTGGAACGTGCATTGTTGTGCACGTGCCACACACAACCACAAGCCTCCATGGAAGCAAAACCCAGTGAACACCCACACCAATGATTACAGATTAAAAGTGAAACAGTGCAAAGTGAGCAGCAGTGTTGATACCAGAACACATTCATTTTCAGTGAGAGAGCAGATCAAGGATATTTTTGTGCAAGGAAGCGAATCTCATGCCTTGTGCAACATGCTCGCTCATTTCAAGGCCGTTAACAGAGAGAGACAGGTCTTTCCAACAAGCATATTTTTCCAGATGCTTGTATGATTTGTGACAAAAAAAACAAAAAATAACAAACACAAACAAAAAACCATTGCAACCTATTTAACCATTTAACCACTGAGCCACGTAACCACAAAAAAAATCTAAATTATTCAAACAATAGCTGACCTACAGTATAAGCACCGTTGTGAGCTAGTTGAAAAAAGTACATATATATATATATATATAGATATAATGACATGCCCAAAATTGAGATACCCAAAACGTAAACGTTAAAAGTGGTTAACCCATTAAAACCGTGAACGCGTGTGTGTCGTTTTAAGATTTCTTTGACTTTTGAAAAATAGCAGATATACAAGCTCATAGCGCACAAAGTGTGCAGTTTAAAAAAAAAAACTTATGTTGCTATAATATCAGAGGTTCGCAAACCTTTTCATGTTAAGGACCCCCAAACTGATATGTATTTGGCCACGGACCCCCCATCTCAAAATGTTTTGTTCCAGGGACCCCCAGAAGCAAAGATTTGAGTTACAAATGTTGGCTTAATTAAATTTAGCAAAATAAAATTGCAGATCTACAAGCTCATAGTGCGGCACTCGGTGCCGCGCTATGAGCTTGTAGATCTGCTATTTTTGAATAGCCAAAGAAATCTAAAGTGACACAGATGCGTTCCAGGTATTAATAGGTTAAAGCCACATGCTGTAAAAAAAATACAAATAAAAAAAAATATTAAGGGTTAGCGAGAGTAACAAAAAAAAAAAAAAGCCTGCTATGAAATAAAAAAGGACACATTATGTCTCCATGTGGAGTCTTTTCTTTTGTCGCTCGTCCTCTGCTGCACTCAGAGACCTTTGTGTCAACGATTACCGCGGGATGACAAACGGGGATAAGTGGGGGCTGGTTGAAAAGGTGCCGGGGACACAATCAAAACATTGCGGTCGTCTCTACTATTCCCCCCGTTGCAGATTCAGCCCCTCATCAATTCTCAAAAACTTCCCCCTGCCGCCTACCCAGCCAGTACTGCAAAATCCTCCCTCTGCCGACTCGTTTTTAGCCACGGAATTCTCCAGTTTTAACCAAGGGGCAAGTCTTAGATATTTACGATGAGGCCGACACGGAAGCTTATAAATGGCCAGAGTGGCGCTGTTTTACCCTGCGCCGACCTGCGGTGTCAGAAAGAATTTATTTTAACGCAAGTGAATGTTTTCTTTTGACAAACTTTAGACTAGATTTTCTTACTGTAATAAAAATTGTCATAAATTCTATATGCTTCCAGTCGCTAGTTTAAAGTCTCCTTTCAATCTTCAGGATATGCGTTTTGCTAAATTATGGTCCTATTTATTTTAAAATTGATGATAATGTAGGCTATTCTCTAGGAGGGGCGGGATGATTTGATTGACAAGCTACACAACCAATAGCATTCATTCCCCGCCCCCGCTCTTGATTGACAAGCTACCCAACCAATAATGGTCTGGTCTCATTCTGCAGGATATGACGCGATATTACGCGATATTGAAAGATGGCGGACCCACAGTCTTGGAACAATCGGCTTCATTTTCGGTCTGTAGCGGAGTGGCTTTGTCCATCTCATTTATACAGTCTATGGTTTTAACCTATTTCTAAACCTGGAGTTTATATTTTGGCCTCGTCATGATAGCGCAAAAACATTTTAAAAAAATGTAGAAGAATAAAAAAAAATATGTATTATAACAGATTCCCAACCACATTATTTTCACTATATAAAAAAATAAATGGGGCTTAAGTGGTTAAACAAGTTTTCCGTTTTGCAAATTCACCCCTAATCAATTCCCCCCAAAAAAACTCCCTCTACCCACAATCCCCCCTTGTCTGCCGCCCATTTTAGCCACGAAAAAAAGTCTCCGGTTTTTAACCAACTCAGCTGCAGCTTTTGTGGAGTCCTGGCATCTGTCTGAATATTCTCTTTCCTGTTCTTGTTGTGTGCGTGTGCGTGTGCGTGAGTGTGTGTGTGTGTGTGTGTGTGTGTGTGTGTGTGTGTGTGTGTGTGTGTGTGTGTGTGTGTGCGTGTAGCTTCTCAAGTTGCAGCGTCTAAAAAGAGGGACAGCAGATGGCCACAGTAACAGACACTCTGCACGGCGCGGGACGCCACCGGCCAAGCAGCGAACATCAAGGAGCTCTGCTTATTTCTGCTTTTGTTTTTTTTACCGTTCCTACACATTTGTTTTAATTATTACAAAAAAAAAATTCTGATGTTTTTTCAAAGAGATTTTCATAAATGTTCACAAACTGAAAAAAAAGCGTTTCAGAAATGTAAAAAAACTTTAAAAAAGTGTGTGAGTATGTATGTGCGCACACACATTTATTTTAAAGGAATCTTCAATATTCTTGTTTAATCAAATAACAACTTTCAACCTGCCGTCCATATTTTGGGCATGTCATTTTCAAAAATGTTCCCAAAATGTCTAAAATCAGATCTAAAGAGGTCTGAAATGTTCAACAAACAAATATCTTCAAAAATCTTCAAAAAAGTTGTCATACTACGAAAACAGGGCTTTTGGTGGGTTTTAAGCCATATAGAGCAAAACCCAGCATTCCGGCACCCATAGGGCTCAGTCCATTCCTGCACTAAAGGATAAAACAAACAAAAAATCCCACAGCCTCTATAAACGAGATCCTCTCTCTCTCTCTCTCTCTCTCTCTCTCTCTCTCTTTCTCCTCTGCATCTACAAAGAGGCTCCATCTGCCTCCTGTGCAGTGTAGACATGTGATGGAGGGGGGGGGGGGGGGGGTCTACCTTTCAAAGATAAAGACCTCTCTAGTCTACACGGCCAGTAGTGTGATGCATGCAGGCCTCCCCCTGCCACACACACACACACACACACACACACACACACACACACACACACACACACACACACACACACACACACACACACACACACACACACACACACACACACACACACACACACACACACACACACACACACCTATACTTGCGAGGATATCAACATTTGCAATGACAATTTTTTAAATGCCATTATTACAACTTTTTGGCCATTTTTAACCGTAAACCTAAAGCCTGAGTGACTGTATATTGCGTTTTGCACCAGTGTCTCACTCAATGATTGTAAATCAGCAATTTTGTCAAATTAGATATTAGCGTTGGCTATTAAAAAAAAAACAGATCTACAAGCTTACAGTACGTCACTTCATGACGCGCTGCGCTGCTTGTGCATCTTTTATTTTTATTTTTTTTAGAGAAAAATCTTGAAATTGTGAGAACTACTGATTTGGAAGGCATTTGTAGAATCGGCCTCAGGTTTTAATGTGTTTAATGTCTAACCTGATCTGTATCCTACTTGTAAGCCACATGTGGGAACATTTGGCTTACAAGTATAGTATGTTCCCACATGTATAGTGTAACACACACACACACACACACACACACACACACACACACACACACACACACACACACACACACACACACACACACACACACACACACACACACACACACACACACACACACACACACACACACACACACACACACACACAGAGAGGACTCCTCTCCTACACTAAGTGTACTGTACTGAGGTTTGCAGCATGTTCCACAGTTCTAGTCTGGTGTCTGTGTTCAGAAGGACTCTGACAGGAAGTTGGTGGGTTTGACAGATAAAATAATAAATAAATAAATAAATGGTGAGACTAATGCATCATCATTATCCTCCTCATCACCGACCTGTTGTTTCCTGCTCTGCACACACACAGCCCACAATGCATTGTGGCCAGGCTCATTCCAGAGAGAGAGAGAGAGAGAGAGAGAGAGAGAGAGAGACAGACAGACACACACACACACACACACACACACACACACACACACACACACACACACACACACACACAGAAAGAGTCAGAGAGAGCGAGAGAGAGACAGAGAGACAGAGACACACACACGTACACAAAGAGAGACAGAGACAGACACAGACAGAGAGAGAGAGACAGACAGACAGACAGACAGACAGACAGACAGACAGACAGACAGACAGACAAAGCGAGAGAGACAGACGAGAAAGAGAGACACAGACAGACAGACAGACAGACAGACAGACAGACAGAGACACACACACAGAGAGACAGACAGACAGAGACAGAGAGACAGAGAGAGAGAGAGAGAGAGAGAGAGAGAGAGAGAGAGAGAGACACACACACACACACACACACACACACACACACACACACACACACACACACACACACTCACTCACTCACTCACACACACACACACAGAGACAGACAGACAGACAGACAGACAGACAGACAGACAGACAGACAGACAGACAGACAGACAGAGACCGACACAGAGAGAGACAGACACAGAGAGAGAGACACACAGACACACACATAGAGAGAGAGACCGACAGACAGACAGACAGACAGACAGACAGACAGACAGACAGACAGGCGCACAGACAGAGACACACACACACACACACACACACACACACACACACACACAGAGACAGACAGACAGAGAGCATGGTAAACAAAGGGGGAGTCTCTTTAAATGCCCCCCCCCCGCCCCCCCCCCCCCATTGGTGCCCTGCAGCAGCAGCACAGTTCAAACAAGGCTTTTTAAACGACAAAGGCGTCTTCCAGGCAGTGAGGCAGGTGTTGAGTCTCAGAGAGTTGTGCCCCGGGCAAACAGCCACGCTCCTCTCTCCCTCTCCTCTCCTCTCTGACAGACAGACAGACAGGAGGAAACGATGGGAGAGGAGGAGGAGGAGGGAGGAGATAAAGGCGAACCACATGCAGAAGCGAGGAGCGCGCAGGGGGTGGGGGGGTGGGGTAAGGGTGGGGGTGTAGCTGTATTGTTCATGCTGCTACGTAGTCGGGTGTTAATTGTCCACCGCCGTGCATCACTCTCAATTAACCCATTAAGACCGGGAACGCATCTGTGTGTCATTTAAAAAATAAATCGGGCTATTCAATAATAACAGATCTACAAGCTTTCAAAAAATAGCAGATCTACAAGCTCATAGCGCAGCACCGAGTGCCGCGCTATGAGCTTGTATATCTGCTATTTTTCTGAAAAATCGTGAAAATGTGTGCAAATCTTTGAATATATATATTTTTTAAAGCGAACATTTGTCACTCTAATCTTTGCTTCTGGGGGATTCTACAAATATCTTCTAAACAACAGTTTTTTTTGAAAAAAAAACTTATGTTGCTATAATATCAGTGGTCCTCAAACTTTATCCATTTCAAGGACCCCCAAAATTATATGCATTTGCCCGTGGACCCCAATCTCAAAATATGTTGTTCCAGGGACCCCCCCAGAAGCAAAGATTTGAGTTACAAACGTTTGCTTTAAAACAATAGATATATATATATATATATTCAAAGATAGCAGATATATATTCAAAATAGCAGATCTACAAGCTCATAGCGCGGCACTCTGTGCCGCGCTATGAGCTTGTAGATCTGCTATTTTTGAATAGCCCAAATAAATCTTATAAAATGACACACGGATGCGTTCCCGGTCTAAATGGGTTAACCAGCAAGAGCCTCCATTCCCTTTGTCACAGCTCTGGGTAAATAAAAGCTTTGGTTAGTATCCAACCAACAGAAAGGGGGGGATGGGGGAGGGTAGGGGGGAGGGTGGTAGGGGGGGTGGCATGTGTGGAAGAAACCAGCCAAGGTGAGTGTGAACGAGTGAGAAAGGTAACAGGTATAACAGTAGAAAAGGAGAGACCGCCGGCAAACGGCAAGCTTTCCGATCGGAACCGACTGATCGAGGGGCTTACCTTCATCAAATACCCTTATTGGACCTTTAAGATATTTTTGTTAATCTAAAAAAGGAAAAAAAACAGAGTAGAGCATCGTGTAAGAGAAGGGTCACACACACACACACACACACACACACACACACACACACACACACACACACACACACACACACACACACACACACACACACACACACACACACACACACACACACACACACACACACACACACACACACACACACACACACACCACACACAGCAGCGGCTCCGCAACACGACACAACACTGCTGTAAACGTCAGTGAGCTGGGAGTTTTTTTTTTTTCAGACAGCTTGTGTGGCAAAGTAGTTAGTGGTGGTCACTGGAAGGGATGCAAGACACAAATGGTTAAAAATACAGTCACACACACATATGATTAGGTAGGTAAATGAGACACTTCCGCAATGTCCCTGCTGACTCGGTGGCACCCGATCAATCTGTCCCGTGTTTCACGTATATTTCACGTCAATCGGGACAGTTTCAGGTGACACCGGTTTAGACAGTGAGGAGATGGTTGAGGATGACTTAACAGAAAGGGGTTTGTTTGAGACAGCACTGATGGATGGGCTCAAAGTAATGCTTGTGTTCAGACTACCTGTAACGAAGCCACAAAACAGCCACTCCCATGACGTGGTCTTTGTTATAAGCCTCACTCGGGAGAGGGCAATATATATATGTGGATATATATGCTAACTATTTCCGACAGCAAATGCACAATTCGTACAGTATGGTTTTGTACGTTATATTTCCCTCAGTTGCAATGTAACAGCTCTGTGTACACATCCTTTCTATTCCCTTTTAATTGTACATACATTATTTTGATTGTATTTTTGCTTTGACAATGTAAACGTATGTTTTCTCATGCCAATAAAGCCATTTGAATGGAATTGAAATTGAAATTGAATTGCAATGGTGAAAAACAACAACATATGATTGGACTTCATCTCATAATTGGAGTGCTGAAAAAAATAAATAAACATATAGTCATCTTAACTTAAAGCGCCACGTAACAACAAGTCTGTTTGTAGCTTCATGTCACCGGTAGGCTAAACAACACAGCATAAGACTTCAAGCTTTTGGGGGATATGTCTCTAGCGGGTGTGGGGAGCTCTTCAGTGTTTTAATGCTGCTTCTGCAGAGACCGTCACCTTGCTGAAGACCTCTGACCAACAGGAATTGGTTTCACATAATACGTTTTGAGAAATAATAGTTTAAAATTACCCCCCCCACAGAGGTGGCAGAAGGTTCACAGATGTACCTGGATAGCATACGTTTAGTTTATGAACAATGACCAATAAAAAAAAAGAGTGAGGTTGCAGAGCTTAGAGTGAGGTTGCAGAGGGTGTAGTGAGGTTGCAGAGCTTACAGTGAGGTTGCAGAGGATGTAGTGAGGTTGCACAGCTTACAGTGAGGTTGCAGAGGATGTAGTGAGGTTGCAGAGCTTACAGTGAGGTTGCAGAGCTTACAGTGAGGTTGCAGAGCTTAGAGTGAGGTTGCAGAGCTTAGATGTGACATTGCAGACTGTGGAGTGAGCCTTGCTTAGCATGGAGTGAACCTTGCTTATGGAGTGAGCCTTGCTTAGCATGGAGTGAGGTTGCCCAGCATGGAGTGAGCCTTGCACAGCATGGAGTGAGGTTGCAGAGCTTACAGAGTGAGGTTGCAGAGCTTAGAGTGAGGTTGCATTCATAATGGATGAAGCTGTGATAGGACACTGAGCAGCCAGGTCAGGGTTCAAAGGTCATTATTGGGATGAGCTGACAAGCTGGGTTAAACACTTTCACAACACAGACAGCAGCAGGTGCGCTTTAGACTTTTTTCTTTCCCCCCACAAAAACCTGGAGAGCTAAAATCAAGCGCACCCCAGTGCAGCTATTAGTACATCAGTGTACATCAGTGTTAATTTCGTCGACTAGAACTATGACGAAAAAGGTTCGTCGACTACCTTTTTTCACTGACGAAAACCAATTAAAAACAAACTAAAAACTAAGCTCGGATGACTAAATATATTGTCAATTTTGTCGACAAATAGAAACTAAACTAAATTGTTAGGGAGGGACTAGTGGAAAAGATGATCCAGTAGAACTAAGACAAGTCATTTTATGTTTGGTGGCCCAAAAATGGCAGATCTACAAGCTTGTAGATCAGCCAAAGTACTGCATAAATCAGGCATTACGAGGCCGTCAAGGCCCGCCAAAATACATTTTAGTCGACTAAAACTAGACTCAAAGTAAAACATTTCAGATGAGAAAAAAAATAATAATATTAATAATTGTATTCAAAAGTCTATGACTAAAACTAAACCTGCTGTCAAAATGAACACTGGTGTACATTGACAGGGAGCTGGTGGATGGATGGATGGTAGCGGGGGGCGGGGGGGGGCGGGCGTCATGCCTAAAGCGTGTGGAAGGAAAGCAGGCAGAGAGAGAGTCTTACAGTCCAGCTTGGCCCAGGGGAATCCCTGGAAGTCACACTGCATCCCAGGCCAACGCCTGCAGGCTGTGGCATGGAGCATGGATGATATGTTAGTGACTGCAATGGTGGGCAAGAAGCAGCGACTCAACAAGACATACAAGATGGAAAGGTCGGGGTGGATAAACTGGCATACGCACTCGCGACACACACACACACACACACACACACACACACACACACACACACACACACACACACACACACACACACACACACACACACACACACACACACACACACACACACACACAACTTTAAAAAAAATAGCTGATCTACAAGCTCATAGAGCGGCACTCGGTGCCGCGCTATGAGCTTGTAGATCTGCTATTTTTTAATAGCTTAAGTGTAAAATAATGCTTATAGTGAAAGTGACACAGATGCGTTCCCGGATTGAATGGGTTAACACAATATGATTAGCATCAAATAATCATCAGATTAGGACACACACACACACACACACACACACACACACACACACACACACACACACACACACACACACACACACACACACACAGGGGTGAGAATGAGGGACAGTGTTTTAAAGCCAGACACCACAGACAGCCACATTGTTGGCAAACGATGGAAAAAGCTAGTGTTATGAAACACAGGAGTGACACGGATGACATTCCTTCATATCTACTGCGTTTACAGTATATATATACTCTAATTGTGAAAACACAGTCAAAGACTTCAATTGGGTCACCACCAGCTACATCTGTTGAACAAGAACATGTCAAAATGATATTATATTATACCTGCAGAACCGCTGTAAATACAGACGACAAAAATGGACAAGACTGTGTGAAAAACAACAAAGATTTTTTTTTAGCAGCGGTAACAGTGCGTGTGTGTGTTTGTGTGAATGCATGTGTGTGTGTGTGTGTGCGTGTGTTTGTGTGAATGCATGCGTGTGTGTGTGTGCATGCCTGTGTGTGTGTGCGCGTGTGTTTGTGTGAATGCATGCGTGTGTGTGTGTGCATGCCTGTGTGTGTGTGCGCGTGTGTTTGTGTGAATGCCTGTATGTGTGTGTTAAAACCTATCCCTGGTGTAGAAGATTGCCAGGTGAAGGTGATATATGTGAAATTGCTGAACTGCATTACTGAAATGTTCAGGCCCAAATGTGGCTGACAGACAGATAATGTTCAGAATGAAACACAGACACATTACACACACACACACACACACACACACACACACACACACACACAGTACGCACATTAATTTGTTAATCTATTTAAGCAGGCATATTCCGGTGGATGTACAAATTGCCATTCAGAGTGAGTTTCCGCAGGGGTTGAAGAGGTGCGACATTACTTCATTACATTACTGTCTCTCCACCCCACCCCCCCCCCCTCCACCCCCACCCCCCCGCGAAACAAATCCCTCATTTAGTGGCAAAGAAAAATGACTCTATTCTCAAGCCGGTCTAACCTCTCTCACCCCTCTCTCTGCCCGGCTACAAAAGAGCCCCGACGTCTCTGGGAAAAAAAGCCTCACATCATCAGCTAACAGACTTGAACGACAGGGCGGTCGGATAATTACCAGCTCTTTCTTCACACTCTCTCTTCCTATATACCTCACTCTCTCTCAACCCTCCACCCCTCTCCTATGGATGGATTCTATCCTTGCCCCCTCCCCTCCCCTCCCCCCGCCTGCCCTCATCTCCTTTATGTTCTCCCCTACACGCGCGCATCCGTTTCAGTGCTGTAGATAGATCGGTGGTTTTCAACACTTTTCATATCTAGGTCCATTATTTATTCGGCGTTTGAGCCACGGATCCACCGTTTGATGAGATTTAGCCTCTCAGAACCCAAAACTTGGAATGTTTTGTTAACGTTGGATACGATTTTGCCCACAATTGCATGCTGTGTTGATGTATTGTACCATTAGCCCATTAAGACCTGAGACCGATTCTAAAAAAGTTTTCTAAATCCCCCCAAAAAAAATCAAAAAAAAAAATTAAAAAATATTTTTTCACGATTTTTCAAAAATAGCAGATCTACAAGCTCATAGCGCGGCACCGCTTGTATATCTGCTATTTTTGAATAGCCAAAGAAATCTAAAGTGACACCGATGCGTTCCAGGTCTTAATGGGTTAAGAGACAACAGGCAAACGTTGATCAAAATAACAATTCTTCTACATTCTCTAATTGTGTACTTCTTGTAAATTAAGTCATGCCGATGTTTAACAATAATTTAACTCTTGAGAGTGTAAAATGAGACTCAAATGGACCCTTACGGGTCCATTTGAGTCTCATTTTACACTCTCAAGAGTTAAAGATATATAAGGGTCCATTTGGTTACCAACCCTCCATCATTTAGCTGGGGACCACCTGAGAACCCCCTCAAGAACCACTGGTGGTCCGCGGACCACTGGTTGAGAACCACTGCTGTGGATGATGAGAACTGTGTGTGTGGACAATCTGTTGAGAGCTTTTTTTTAAAGAAGGAGCAGTATCGCGATTTTTGGTATTTTTCTGTTTTACATCCGTCTACTCTATGACATTACTCATGTAATGAGTCCGCTAGATTGGACAAAATTGGTATCCTGACCTGAAAATGTAGTTTCTGTTTACTAAACAGGCGGAGAGACCCCTATTACTGTACAAACACTTTGAATGTAAGGGCTTTAACTTTTTTTAAATATCTAAACACTCTAAATAATTCGGAGATAGCAGGGCGCAAGAAACTACTGTGTTTTGTCACAAAAAAAAACAAATGACACATTTTTAGGGGATCCATTTATGATTGCGACACAACAATGCTATCTTTAAGATCAGTTATTTTCGGCAAGTGACACCGTTATACTAGGAAGTATCAAAAATAGTGGAAATAGCAGATCTACAAGCTAACAACTTGTGAGCTAGTAAATCGGCTATTTCCACTATTAATGTTTTATTATAAAGTGTACAGTTATCAAACATGTCAGTAATTTCTTTGTATATTTAGGTTATTTCTCATAATCTGCCCTGTGCGACTTCAAAGCCTAAAAGCCAAACAGAAATGTAATTTTTATTCATATGTTGCGTTCAACGACAAAAACACGATCAAATCGTTAAATCGCAACTATTTGTGTGACAATTAATCGTCATGTAAAATGTGGTGACAGCCCTAATCAGGCGTTGCGGCTCTGCAGGACGCCTTCCTGTCGGCGAGGCAACAGCCTCCATATCACACCTGCCTTCTGAGAAGGCATGGGAGGCTCAGCAAACACACACGTTAACAGCAACGCACACACAATGTGCAGGTGGGTACACACGGCGTCATCATTCACACTTAATTATCACATGCCCTCATGCACTGTCAAAAAGTCTATAAACATTTCAGAGCACGCTTTACAAAATAGGTAAAATTAGGTAACAAAATGTGAACCATTGGTTCACATTTTTGCAATTCTTTTAAACCCTAATCCTGACGCCGAAATTAGCTGATTTACAAGCTTACACGTTGCAGGGCCAAGCGCTGTGAGCTTGTTGTAGATTAGCATTTTTTGTTGCATGATACCGGCACGCAACTAAGTACAGTAGAACTCTAACCCCTAACCCTTAAACTGAACCTCTAATTGTCTAATCCTATTTCTAACTGTAACCATATCCTGAATCTTTTGATAACCATAAGCCTAAAAAAACATTTTTTTCACCATAAAACAACCAATTCCCTGAGCAAAACGGTTCTCGCAACATCTATTTCTCAAATTCTACTATACATGTGGTTACATTTGTCCCTCACAGGTATCGTAATACAGGTACACACACACAAACACACACATATTGCACACACACACACGCGCACTTTGAAAGACGTGAACGTTGACAAGATATCTAAGGCTTCCTTCTGTCACAATAGAATGTGTTTTCAGTTCAAACGGAGTGGAAAAGTGCAATCCTGTATTGATCTGCAGCTCAACGGCTGCAGATCGATCAGGGCTTGTAGGAGCGAAGAGATAAGACGTGTTGTCCTCTCTCCCCTCTGGTTAAAGTGACACGCTGGGAAGCTACATGCTGCTGTTAGTTAGCGGACGCTGGATCTCTGAAGAGTGGGGTGGACGAGTATCATGAACACACGCACACACACACGCACACACACACGCGCACACACACGCACACACACACACACACACACACACGCGCACACACACACACACACACACACACACACACACACACACACACACACGCGCACGCACGCACGCACGCACGCACGCACGCACGCACGCACACACACACACACACACACACACACACACACACACACACACACACACACACACACACACACACACACACACACACACACACACACACACACACACACACACACACACACACACACACACACAGTGACCTTCATTTAACAAGGCTGCTTATATTCATAGGAGAGTAATTGCATGGAAAAGATGCAGGTTGCTTGAAACAAGGAGCGAAGGGGCGAAGGGTTTTGAAGCTCGGCTTGTCGTTTGATATTCATCAGTGAGCATGTGCTCAGGACGAGAGAGAGAGAGAAAGACAGAGAGAGAGACATACAGACAGAGAGAGAGACAGAGAGAGAGAGACAGAGAGAGAAATAAGTGGTGGAGGAGAAGAGAAAATAGCAGATGAATGCGACGCATGTGATCTTATAGATTTATGACATTTTTGTTTTATGACGTACTCCCCTTCAGGGGTAGTTCTGGTTATAATTGAGAAGTAAACAAAACAAAAAACATCTCAGAACTTGGAAAAGTTTCAAGTTATGGAAGGTTCTGAGATACCCTTCCTGCCTGATCTCACACAACACGGTGAAATAGCACGGATTGACGATTCCTTAAATAGACGACTAGAAAACCCCAGAAAAGCTGTGCATAGGAGCTGTGAATCCCACGGTGAAATAACATGGGTTGCAACCCGGAAGCAGAGCAGTCCCCACAACATGATTTACCATTCTGTGCCCATCGGTACATAACTCGGACGGCGCTGAGTAGGCTCAAGCGAACGTCGCAACCAGGGACGTCACAGGCTCTCAGAAGGTGGGGGGGGGGGTGGACTTTCGGTGGACTATACCCCTTACTTTACACTTTGGCTATTCAAAAATAGCAGATCTACAAGCTCATAGCGCGGCACCGAGTGCCGCGCTATGAGCTTGTATATCTGCTATTTTTGAAAAAGCGTGAAAAACATTTGTAACTGTCAAATGTAAACAAATTCTGTATTTTCAAAATGTTGCGTTTTTTGGGCGGATTTAGTTTTTTCGTGTTTTGGTTACTTTATTTCGGTTTTAGGGTTAGGGTTAGGTTATTTAATTCTTATTTTGGCCTGATTTTACCGATTTATTATAAAAAAAAAAAGTGGGGGGTATGAAATCACGGATCTGTGAGAGTGAGGGTGTCGCGTCGTACGCACAGTGAATGGCCGTGACGCCCCTGGTCGCAACGATCGGCACGGTAACTCGCTCGCTTTAGCTCGCTCGGTGGTGCCTTACGTGGCTCCAGTTCGCTCGGATTCACAGCTACTATGCACGGCTTTTCGGGCTTTTCTAGGCGTCTATGTACGGAATGTAAATCCGTGCTATTTGGCCGTGTTGTGTGAGATCGGGTTGGGAAGAGAGCCATACAGTTGGGCTGAGAAAGAGAGCGAGGTGGAGAAGAGAAGAGGAGGATGACGATGAGACAGAGAGGTGGAGGAAATCATCATAATGAATGGTGCTGATGCTGATACAAAGAGACGGGCGGAGAGCAGGAGAACATCTCACCTGTCCCACTCATGGGGTAGAAGCTGGGCGACGGGGAGAAGACCTGGGACGCAAAGTCCTCAAACGTCATCACCTCCCGGTGGTTCTGAACGATGGCCTCCAGGTAGAGCGCCCGCTCCTCGTAGCTGATTGGTCACGGTTAAGGAAGATAAATGGAATCAATTGAGCGGGCGGGCGGGCAGACAGACAGAGCGAGAGAGACACACACACATACGATGACAGACAGATAACATCACATGACCAAAAAAGGAATAATCCTAATGAGCAGAGATGGACGGTGTTAACACAACATGATTAGCATCAAATAATCATCAGATTAGGATCAAATCCATTCACAGACACACACACACACACACACACACACACACACACACACACACACACACACACACACACACACACACACACACACACACACACACACACACACACACACAGGCTCTGATGAATTTAGCCACTTTGCAGATTTAGATGACCAAAACATACATTAACTGATACATTCAGATCTATTATAATATGTTAAGCTACGCACACAAAAGTAATTAAAATCAGCCCCAGTCCCGTGGGACTTTAACTGGTAACTGGTAACAGAGTATTTCTACATTGTGGTATCGCTTACTCTTACTAAAGTAAACCAGCCGAGTACTTCTCCCACCACTAGTGACGAGAGGTTTCTGCTCACGCTAACACATGTGCGTGACCAGTTCACACAGTGGGCCAGTTCACAGTGGACCAGTTAACACAGTGGGCCAGTTCACACAGTGGACCAGTTCACAGTGGACCAGTTCACAGCAGTGGCGCACCCACTGTAGAGGCAGGGCAGGCGGTCGCCTGCCCAACTAAGATCTCGCCTCCCCTAGAAAACCCAAATAGCCCGAATTTGTCATAGCGTGCTTAATGTCCTCAAAGTCACGCATCCAACAAGCTTTGAACTGAGCTGATTGGACCTTCCGTTGCAGAGATAATGGCCAAAACATCTTGAAAACGGCTCGCCTGCCCTAAATGTAATTCTTGGGGACGCCACTGGTTCACAGTGGACCAGTTCACAGTGGACCAGTTCACAGTGAGCCACCATGAACCCAGCATCATAAACAAACCCAGCCAGCCAGTGGAAACAAGGATGGAGCAATCATCCTCAGCCTCACACAACCCTGAATGTTAAAGCAGATGCCAGAATCTATCGCCCTCTCCTCTCTGACAGAACCCCCCCCCCCCCCCCCACCCACACACACACACACACACGCTGCCTGCCACTTCTCCTCCATGCCATCAGGGGGGAAATTGGAGCCCATTTGAAATTCAGAGTGACAAGCAATGACCGGGACGCCCGGAGAGACGACATGGCAGGACGGACTGATAGACAGATCTGAAATGGAGAATCACACGGATTCGGAAATAAGGAACGTGTCTGTCTCTCTCTCTCTCTCTCACACACACACACAAACACACACACACACACACACACAAACACACACACACACACACACACACACGCATTTGAAATGGCTGCCAGGCTGCGTTAGAACACAGCTGTTCTCATATTATTACCATGCTAAGTTTGCTTTATGGGAACAGAGCCGGTATACGCTGGGTGAGGTATGAGGCTGAATCAAAAAGGATCGATTTGACGGCGTAATGGTGGCGGCCCCGCTCGCCGCGTGGGGGTGCTTTGGACACGGACTGGACACCCAGAATGCACCGGGGCAAACGATGCCCAGGGCATCAGCACCATTCCATTCCCAGCCCTGCCTTACTTATTGATGGACGACGACACCTGACAAATAGCCTGACAAACACATGCAACCTCACACACACACACACACACACACACACACACACACACACACATCTCTGTCCCCTGCAGACACAGCGTCCCCCCCCGTCCCCCCCCCATGCATCTCATTAGCCGGGGCTGTTGCTAAGGCCAAGAGTGGAACACCAGGCTGAGGCCTGAGATAGGCTGGACTGGGGAGTGCAAAGCCACTCTGGGTCTGGGTTAGACAGATAGGACCGGAGCGCTGGCAGAACGGGGGGGCCTGGGGGGGGTGAGGGTGAGGGGGTGGGGGGGGGGGGGGGGGGGCTGATCTGGGCACATGCCGCCACAGCAGGGGTCCAAGGAAAAGCCGTGACGAATGGCTATAAAAGGGAGCCGTGGAGAAGCAGGGGTGACGGGCACCTGAGCCTTTGGGGGGGGGGCGGGGGGGCGGGTGGGGGCCCAGGCGGACATGCCAGGGGGTGCCATGGGCAAGCTGCTGATCACACACACAGAGAGAGAGAGAGAGAGAGAGAGATGGACAGGGGACGACAACGGGAGGGATGGAAGAAGGGCGGGAGTGTTGATCTCGTAGGATGACGAAAAATGTTCGTCAACTACCTTTTTTCACGGACGAAAAACTAAATAAAAAACAAATAAAAACTAAGCTATGATGACTAAAACTAAGACTAAATATATTGACAATTTCGTCAACAAATAAAAACAAGTCATTTTATGTTTGGTTGCGCTCGGGTGTTGCGCTCTGAAAATAGCAGATCTACAAGCTCACAACGCGTCGCGCTGCGACGCGTTGTGAGCTTGTAGGTCGGCTATTTTCAGAGCGCGACCAAGCGTAAAATCTGCTATTACGCCGCCATCAAGGCACCCGCCAAAATACATTTTAGTCGACTAAATCAACTGTTAATTTAGTCGACTAAAACTAGACAAAAAACGGAAACTTTTCAGATGACTAAAATATGACTAAAACTAAATGGAATTTTATTCAAAAGGCTACGACTAAAACTAAATCAAAATTTGCTGTCAAAATCAACACTGTAGGAGGAGGGGAGGAGAGGAGTGAGGCGACAGGCTCGTCTGATGCCCGGCAACAAGGACGAGCAGAAGTAAAAGTGTGCCACTGTTCTGTTGCTCACAGAAAGCAAGCCGATGTGAAAATCTTTCATTATCAGCCGATTACTTTACTATATCGTATCAACAGAATATGTCAAGTAGTAAAATTTGACCTGCTATTTTCCGCGGGTGGGAAAGTAATAAGTAAAGTAAAAAATCACACCTAGTGTGAAGAGAGTGGTGCCTTTGAAAGTGTAACTGGTTGCATCCTTGTGTTGCAATCAGCAACAATATGTTGTTGACCAATCAGCCGTGCTCAAACATACGGACGGACATACGGACGGACGGACATACGGACACACGGACAGAGTCAAATGTAGGAGTGGTTGGCACCACTCAAAAATACCTCAAAATGGTACCCAGGTACAGTAAATGCACTTAGATACTTTCCACCACTGTAAAAAAGGCTGGCACACAATGACTAGACAGGGGCATCCCGCGCTCCGCTGCCATGGCAACCAGGGTCAAAGCTCTGTGTGGCGGGTCATACCCAGGGTTTATATGGATGACATGCAGGGAGAGTGGAAGAGTGAGAGAGAGAGAGAGAGAGAGAGAGAGAGAGAGAGAGAGAGAGAGAGAGAGAGAGAGAGAGAGAGAGAGAGAGAGAGAGAGAGAGAGGAGAGAGAGAGACACACACAGAGATTGAGCAGGGGGGGGGGGTATACTGGAATGAAGAGATAGAGTGCCAAGATGAGAGATAAAGGGAGAGGATTAAAGTAGGGGAGGCGAGAGAAGTTAAAGGAAGGACACAGCGGAATGTGTGACGGGTTGAACGAGGGATGCAGAAACAGAGAGGGAAAAAAATAATAGTGAGGAATAAGAGCGCAACAGAGAGAGTGATAGAGAGTCGGAGAGAGGGGGAGGGAGAGAAAGAGACTGACAGACATACAGAGAGAGAGAGAGAGACAGACAGAGAGAAAGAGAGAGACACAGACAGAGAGAGGGGGAGAGAGAGACATACAGAGAGAGAGAGGGAGAGTGAGAGACAGAGAGAGAGAGAGAGAGAGAGGCCACCTCATGGGTCAACAGAGCCATATGGTGGTCCATTATCAGAGATGCAGATGACTGCAGCCTGTTATTGAGATTCCTAAAGCAAATATTGACTCCAGCTGGAGCAGTGGCTCTCTCTCTCTCTCTCTCTCTCTCTTTCTCTCTGCCACACGTCTCTCCTCCACCACTTCCTCCTGCCACCCGTATCCCAGAGAGAGAGAGAGAGAGAGAGAGAGAGAGAGAGAGAGAGAGATGGAACGTACGAGAGAGGGGGGCAGGAAGAGGAAGCAAAAGCTGTTAACAAAGACGACAAGAACAGAGAGAAGACAGACAGGAGAGGAGAGGAGAAGAGAAGGCAGGGGAGGAGAGGACAGGAGAGGACAGTAATAAAAGGTATTTTGTAGATAAGTGAGAGGAGGAGTCATAATAAGGTCACTTAGAAAGTAAAAGCACGATGTTATCTGTCGGAAAAAATTGCTGCACAGAAATCAGAGCTAATGCATGGCGGGGGGCGATCTAGTCTCTCTCTCTCTCTCTCTCTCTCTGTGTTTGTGTCTAATTACTAAGGCATGGGCACAGCTTGTTCCTGTGCATATGGAGGCACACAGTGGATGCTGCCTGGCCTGCACACAGTAACCTAATCAGGGGACACGTACGTCCACAACAATGAACGCTGAGACTACCTCCATGTCATGGATATATTGAACCCGGTGACACTGGTCACCTGGTTTTGACCAGAGCATAGATACAGTACATATGTGTATGTGTATGTATGCTCTGGTCAAAACCAGGCCAGTGTCACCGGGTGTGTATGTATGTATGTATGTATGTATTACATACATACATACATATATATGCTCCACGCTGGCTGCCTTTGCCCTAGCTAAAATCACACACAAAAATATCTCTGAAAAGATAAAACCACACGTTTTTATGTCTGACCACTTTCAACCTGGAGTCTCTGTTTTTGGGGCATGACATTACAGGCTCAAACAAAAAAAGAACATTAAAAATTGAAAAAGAAAAAAGGTTTCCCAAATGTGTAAAAATAGCAAAAATAGCAGATGTGCAATCCTGAGACGTGACACGTTGTGGTTGTATATCTTCTATTTCTGTGTTACACGGTAAAGTCTAAAGTAGCTAGGACTTAAAGGGATAACTCACCCCCAATATGACTTATTTTTCATGGATATTTTTTAGTTTTTGTTGCATTCCTGAGCCAATAATTTGATGACCGGCAGCAGTTCCGGTAGGAGACACAAAGAGCCTCATTTGTGTCTCCTATATACCGGAACCGCTGCCAACCGGTACCCTGGTCATTAAATTATTGGCTTAGGAATGCGACAAAAACTAAAAAATATCCATGAATTCAAGTCTCCATGGGGTGACTAATCGATAAGAAAATAGTCATTTTGGGGGTGAACTATCCCTTTAAGTGGCTGAGAAGCATTCATGTGCTGTGTATGTGGAATTCAATGTGTGTTAATAATGACTGTCAGCACTGTCACAGTGTGTCTGTCCAATGAGACGGCCTGTCATCATCATTAACAATTCTCCAGTTAACTCGCCGTGATAAGGCACAAAACAGGAAACTACGTGTGCTGTGCGCACACACACACACGCACACACACGCACGCACGCACGCACGCACGCACGCACGCACGCACACACGCACGCGCGCGGATCGATGTTCTCTGAGATGCGACGCAACCCAAGTCATCCGTGTCATAACTGTCATTTATGGCTCAAAGTGAACGGGCGATCGAGTAACGGAACGACAGCGTGTGGGAGGAAAGAGAGCATGTTGCACCACTTTGGGAATTTCCTAAAGACATCAGCCCCCTCCCCCCCCCCCCCCCCCCCCAGCGTTCCGCGCGGCTGCATTCCCATTAGAGGAGACGAGACGAGCGCCAATATAATGTCTATGGAGTGTGTCCACCGTTAGGAGAATAACAAGAGAGAGAGAGAGAGAGAGAGAGAGAGAGAGAGAGAGACTTGAGGCGCAACAATAAATAAATATTATATACGGGATAATATATCATTGCAGTCGGGCAGAAACCGCTTATCTTCATGTCTTAACCCATTGATACCTGGAACGCATCTGTGTCACTTTAGATGTCTTACGCTATTCAAAAATAGCAGATATACAAGCTCATAGCGCGGCACCGAGTGCCGCGCTATGAGCTTGTATATCTGCTATTTTTGAAAAATCGTGAAAAATATATTTTTTAATTTCTTTCCAATTTTTTTTAGGATTTAGATTTTTTTAGACACGGCCTCAGGTCTTAATGGGTTAACTTTTTCTGTTTTTTTCGTAAAGTAACTGCCTACTTGATCATACTACAGTGTCACATAAGTATCAAAAGCAGCAGATCTACAAGCTCGAAGCGCGTCGCGAAGCGACGCGTTTCGAGCTTGTAGATCTGCTGCTTTTTATACTTTTACATTTTGAATCCTGAAAAGTAAGTTTTTGGACATAATTATGAGGTTTCCACCCCGACAGAGACGATATCTTGTAGATCTGCTATTGGGAGGCCAGAGCTTAAATAGAGAGAGGGTCACCAGTTCGCCTGAGCCGCACGCAATCAGCTGGGTGAAGCTGAACACTTTATTTAACCCCCATGCAGGACTAATAATAACGTAATAATAAATAATAAAAAAGTATTTTCACCAAAATGTTCCCCCGAGGAGAGGGAACGCTAAGAGTTCAGAGATGAAACCAAGATGAAGGCGTGGCTTGGTTTACGGACAAAAGAGAGAAAAAGAGCAGTGGTTCCATTTCCTCTCTCTACATCAACGTTTCACATTTGCATGTTTGGACCGTGCAGATAATAGTCCCACTCTGACCCCTCTCCCCTCTTTCTTTGGCCCCCCCACGGTGCAGAGGGTGACAAAGGCACTGAGTTACGGCTGGCGTGTGGCCTTCAGACTGTGTGTGTGTGTGTGCGTGTGCGCGTGTGCGTGTGTGTGTGTGTGTGTGTGTGAGGGGGGTCGGCTGTGTCCCCCACCAAAAGGCCGCGTGGTCACACAAACTCACACTTCAAACACACAATAGGATTTTTTTTAAAGTTATGGTTTGTGTGTGTATACACACCCACCTGTGTATGCACACACATGCACTAATCTCTCTCTATATATATGCATGCGTGTGTATGTATGTCCACAGCACACATGTGCATGCATATATATATATATATATAACATAATACTTATAGACATATCCCTAGATGTGTGCATATGCATCCACATGCATATGCATGTGTGTGTGTGTGTGCTATCCAGATGGCATGGGGTGGGGGGGTGGGGGTGGTCTTGGGGGAATGGTGGGGGTCAAGCGTCTTTGTGGATCAAAGCCAAGGTCAGGACGGCAGCAGAGCCACGTTCAAGGTGAATGGAGGCCTCAGATGCTCTTCATTAGGCTGCTGCTGGACCCTAGAACGTCCCAGCATCACCATCTACCTCCCTCTCTCTCTCTCTCTCTCTCTCTCTCTCTGCTGGACCCCAGAACGTCACAGCATCACCACCTCCCTCCCTCCCTCTCTCTCTTTCTGCATGCGTCCCTCCACAGGGACCTGTCCTCAACTGCTGTCCACTGGGATCCATTTTATGCCCCGCATAACCCCACCCAAATGTATGCAGACACACACACACACACACACACACACACACAGAGACACACACGTTTCGCATTACTATACTTGCGAGGACATCAACATTTTAGGATGCAAATGTTTTGTCCTCCTAGCCCTGAAGATGACAATGGCCGATGGACAACCTGGCGATGAGTTGTTGTGAGCCTGTAGATTGAGGATATTGTCAGTGAGTGACACCGGCGAGTAACTAACTATGAATCAGGCATAACTCCGATCCTCCTAACCTCTAAACCTAAACTGTAAATACCTTAATACTAACCTTAACGCCAACCTGAATCTTTTACTAATTATAATACTATATATATATATATATATATATATATATATATATATATATATATATATATATATATATACATATATATATATATATACATACATACACATACATATATATATATGCTTTTACCAGAGTATTGTTCAAGTCGCTCCGGTCCGAGTCAAGTCGAGTCCCAAGTCGTTTGGTCCCAAGTCCAAGTCGAGTCCCAAGTCATGTGGTCCCAAGTCCAAGTCGAGTCCCAAGTCAATCCAACCCTCAGGTCCGAGTCCCAAGTCGAGTCCCAAGTCTTTGGTCCCAAGTCCAAGTCGAGTCCCAAGTCAATCCAGCCCTCCGGTCCGAGTCCAAGTCGAGTCCCAAGTCATTTGGTCCCAAGTCCAAGTCGAGTCCCAAGTCTTTCTGTTGTGGGCAAGTCAAGCCGAGTCACAAGTCGAGTCACAAGGTTGTGTCAAGTCCTTCACTACTATTGTTCCCCAGCCCACCCACAAAGCACTCAGGAAGAGAGAAACCGTATCTTAAAGTCAAGAATTAAACTAGCATAAAGCTGTTCATTTATCCATTACAACATTACATGTCTGATCATTTAGTTAGAACTAGGGAAAGGCTAAATTACACTAAAGCAGTGTTTCTCAACCTGTTTGGTGCCAAGGCACACCTGGCATAGCCAAAAGATCCCAGGGCACACCTAGATATACTGTGTGTGTGTGTGTGTGTGTGTGTGTGTGTGTGTGTGTGTGTGTGTGTGTGTGTGTGTGTGTGTGTGTGTGTGTGTGTGTGTGTGTGTATATATATATGTATATATATATATATATACATATACTGTACATATGCACGCACACAGAGAGAGAGAGAGATTATTGGGCAGGTATAAAGAAACCTGAACCATTACAAATATATAAACTGGGGTCAGTGCAATGAATGGATGAGTCTGAAAACCTTCCCAAAGTAAAACTTCTTTGGTAAGTATATTTGGTACCCAATATACTTCTAATATCTGATAATAATATCTAATAATCTGATCCTGATAGCATTATTGCGGACGCATGCACTGTTGCCCACTGCAGACGAACACCAAAACCCTCGCCCCAAAACAGTCACCCCGGGGGAAATCCGGTGATATTCACCTGGTATTCCTAAACGTAACCTCATTAAACTATGCCTAAACCTAACCTTATTCCTAAACGTAACCTCAGTAAAACTAATAACATGGCTAACCGTAAACTTATTTCTAACCTTATCCTCAGTAAAACAAATACAGGAATACAAGAACCGCTGGTCCGCGAAAAGAAATGGGGGCGATGGTGTTTTGGGGCGAGTTTTCCGGTTATGTATCTACGGCACCATGGCTTGAAGATGCGAGTGGAAATAAATTACAGAAAATAGGAAAATAAATTATAATAAATTATGAATAAATTCATGACTGATACCAAATGAAAATATAAACTTTACAGATCATATAAACATTACAATTATAAGAATTCAAGTAAAATTCAGAAAGTTCTGGCCGAATGAAATCTCAACTGCGCTGTTTATTATGCGCGATTGCGCGTGGAAATAAATTACAGAAAATAAGAAAATAAATTATAATAAATTATAATAAATCCATGACTGATACCAAATGAAAATATAAGCTTTACAGGTCATATAAACATTAAAATTATAAGAATTCAAGTAAAATTGAGAAAGATCTGGCCGAATGAAATCTCAACTGCTCTGTTTATTATGCGGGGGGAACTCCGATGACAAAACAAGTCACGAGTCATCTTGTCTCAAGTCGAGTCGAGTTGGGAGTCATTGGCTAGCAAGTCGAGTCGAGTCTCAAGTCTCTTGGTCTTTTACCTTCCAAGTCCGAGTCAAGTCACAAGTTTTACATTCAAAGTCCGAGTCGAGTCGCAAGTTTTACATACAAAGTCCGAGTCGAGTCGCAAGTCGTCAAATATGACTTGCGAGTCAGACTCGAGTCAGTCACTATGACTCGAGTCCAATACTCTGGCTTTTACCATAAAGCAACCATTTCTCTTGTGAGGACCAGGAAAATTGTACTCAATGTATTTTTCTTAAATTCTACTATATTTGTGGGGACGTTTGGACCTCACAAGTATAGCAATAGAAGCACACACACGCCTCCCCACACACACACGCTTCCCCAAAGGAGCCTGTTCTGACCTTTGAACCGAGCCGTCCATCCCCTCCCTCTCTTTGTGTCCCCAAGACCCCCTGCAGATAGAAGGCCTCACGCTGGCCCCCTGCCCTGCGTACCCCCCCCCACACACACACTCACTATCATGCACATAGAACACATAGGACCCCCAGAGCCAGCATGATGTCTGTGCACAGTGCATGTATTGTATCAGGTACCAAAACATAAATGGTTGCTGTCGGGCAGAAACCTCTAAATCTCCATATTTTAAACGTTTGTGTTTCTTTCGTAAATGAACGGCCTACTTGATCATACTACAGCGTCACACAAAAGTATAAAAAAATAGCAAATCTGCAAGTTCAAAATGTGCCGTGACGCGTTTCCAGCTTGCTGCTACTTTTTTGCTATTTTTTAATTTGAATCCTGAAAAGTATGAAGTTTCCACCCGACAAGAGACAAAATAAAATGAAAATAGTATATAAATTACATGAAAATGCTTTAGAATTTTCCTACATCTTTGTTGGACTGCATTAATACATTTTGCTCCGTTATAAACTTTTCCCGCTATCATACAAGTACAAAACGCAGAGAGAGAGAGAACGTACGAGGGAGACAGAGTGAGGTAGGGAGACAGAGAGTTAGTTAATCTGTTGATAGGGTGCGGGGCAGGCAGTGCGTCACAGCAGGGGGTCTGCCCAGTGGGGTCAGATTAGACACGGGAGCAGATAGGGGGAGGGAGGGGGTGGGGGGGGGGGGGTTCTTCTTAAGACCAACCCCATCCTGAGGTTTCACTGTTTAAAGAGTCACAGAGGTCAATTAGTTGTAAAAGGCCTCTGGTGTTCCACCTATGGAGCGGGCACGGTCCCTTAAAAAACTATAACAACATATGATTGAGACATTAGGAACTTCAGGGGACATAAGCCTATTATTGGACGTGATGTCCCTGAACAATGGGCTCGGACCTCAGCTCAGCAGGGGGGGGGGGGGGTCCGCCTTTACTCCACTGGGAGCTCAAATCTGTGCATTACTACCCTGACTACTACTGACTCTTTTGGTATTTTCTATTATTTGTATTATGTATTTGTTACTCCTGGCTGTATCTTTTTTTTCTGTATCTGTCCTGTGTTGTTATGCCATGACAAGCTTAATTTCTCTCACGGGATCAATGAAGTGGTCTGACCATCTAAAATCATTGAATACTAATTGAATTACAATTCAACAATTCATAACTATTTGGCATTTTCATGAAGGATATCGTCGTGGCTGTGGAGTGTAGACCTTATGCCCAAAACCATTATCTTTCAGGAAAAAGGTACACAAATATTGACTAAAACCATGACAAAATGTCCGTCGAATACCTTTTTTCACTGACTGAAAACGAAATAAAAACTAAGCTATGATGACTAAAACTAAGACTAAATATATTGACAATTTCGTCAACAAATAAAAACTAGACTAAAATGTTAGTGAGGGACTAGTGGAGAAGAGATCCAGTAGAACTAAAAGACGAGTCATTTTATATTTTGGTTGCGCTCGGGGGTTGTGCTCTGAAAATAGCAGATCTACAAGCTCACAACACGTTGTGAGCTTGTTGATCGGCTATTTTCAGCATGCAACCAAGTGTAAAATCAGCCATTACGACGCCATCAAGGCACCGGCAAAATACATTTTAGTCGACTAAATCAACTGTAGATTTAGTCGACTATAATCTGATATTTAGTCGACTAAAACTAGACTAAAACTAAAACATTTCAGATGACTAAAATATGACTAAAACGAATTGAAATCTTATTCAAAACACTAAAACTTCATCAAAATTTTGCTGTCAAAATCAACCCTGCTGCACGCGAGGACAACAAGCAGTCCGTTGTTCCTATATAACGGCTCCTCTGGCCCCCGAGCAGCAGTCAAGGTTAATCCTGTTTGTAGAAGCATGGGCGCTAAAAGGGGCCTCTCGTGGTTGAAGAGGGGACGGTTTGGAGTTGTGATGGAGGAGGGGCCCCTAGGTGCTTGACCCCCACCCACCCACCCAACCCACGCCCCCCCCACCCTCCTCTCTCAGCCTCACATCTGCCCATTAACCCCGGCCAATCAGCTTGACCTTGCCCGAGAAGAAGAGGCCAGTAGTGGCGCATAGCAGCCGCCATTGACTCCCAGCCGCCACATAATTGGCCTGTTAAGAGAGGAGAGGGTGGGAGTACTAGAGGTTTTCACGGGTCTACCCGAACCGGAAATACCCGGAAATACCCGATACCGGGTATGTTTTATTATGGTCAGTTGGGTCCGGGTCGTATTCCGTTCATATTCCATTATACCTCGATCCTTGAGGGGGGTTCCAGGCGATCCCCAGTTAATGAAATGATAGTTGGGCAAGCAAATGTACCCTTACGGGTACAAAATTTACTCGAGTAAAAGTGTGCTTAAAGTCAAAATGTGCTTAAAGCACCAAAAGTAAAAGTACTAATTATGCAGAATATCCCATTTGTAGTTTTGAAATGTATAACAATCTTTTGAAAATAGCCTATCTACAAGCTATGCGCAACGCGTTGTGAGCTTGCAGATCTGCTATTTTCAAATGGCCTAAATGTACAGTATATAGGGCTGAAGTGGTTAATGTATGTTCTGTAATAATAATAATCAAAATCTACAAAGTAACTAAGTGTTCAAATAATTGTAGTGGAGTAAAAGTACAATATTTGCCTCTGAGATGTATAGTGGAGTAGAAGTAAAAGTACCGAAAACTGGAAATACTCCAGTAAAGTAAAAAATATTGACCATTATACCTCGGTTCTGTTTATCATTATGTGTAATAATACCTGAGTGTAGCCGAGAAGATCTGCACTCAGGCGCTGATCGGGACAGAAAAGCATGAAGTGCTGTGTGATGATTAGGCTGACCTATAGGGTCAGATTACTGTGGTGCACAAAAAAAGGGGGGGGGGGTGTTGGAGTTGAGCTGCGCAAGTGTGCCAGGCTGCCAGTTTAGTGACGTGGGAGACCGGATTAACCCATTAAGACCTGGAACTGTGTCATTTTTATATTTGAGCTAAAAAGCATTATTTTACACTTTGGGCTATTCAAAAATAGCAGATCTACAAGCTCATAGCGCGGCACCGAGTGCCGCGCTACGAGCTTGTAGATCTGCTATTTTTGAAAAATCGTGAAAATGTGTGCAAATCTTTGAATATATATATTTTTAAAGCGAACATTTTCAACTCAAATCTTTGCTTCTGGGGGGTCCCTGGAACAAACTATTTTGATGGGGGTCGGTGGCCAAATACATATCATTTTGGGGGTCCTTGACATGAAAAAGATTGAGCACCACTTATATAGAAACATACATTTTTCAGAAAACTGTTGAAATTTAGGAGACATATAGAATCGGCTTCAGGTCTCAATGGGTTAAACTATAAGTGTGCACGTACTGTATACGCCATCATGGATTCCCCTCTTCATTGAGGTAAAAACATAGTCTCTCATTGTAGGCTGCAGGATACCATTATGGGCCATTAGGTTTGTCACAATCATACAATACCCAACAGCTGGGGTTGGTTCTGTAATATCTCTAAACAAAATCGGATCTCGGAATGAATTTCACGGTTGGGCTCCGTCATTTGGGACCAGCGAAGAAGAGCTCTATAGTGCAGTGGTCCCAACCTTTGCTGAATGCCTATAGCTCTGGTCCATAGCGTTAGAAGGAGTTCTCCTCTCTTAACTCATTGATACCTGGAATGCATCTGTGTCACTTTAGATGTCTTTGGCTATTCAAAAATAGCAGATATACAAGCTCATAGCGCGGCACCGAGTGCCGCGCTACGAGCTTGTAGATCTGCTATTTTTGTAAAATCGTGAAAATGTGTGCAAATATTTGAATATAATATATATTTTTCAAAGCGTTAGGATTTCGATTTTTTTTTTTTATCGGCCTCAGGTCTTAACACATTGAACGCCAGAGGTTAATCTCATAATGTACCTACCAGTGCCAAGCTCTTTTTGTTGTTTTTTTGTTTTTTTCATGTCGTCATAGCCCCCGCTAAATCCGTTTAAAATCCGCGTTCATTTGGTTCGACACAAACACGGGATCCGTGAAAAACAAACAGCGAAAACTGCGAGTCGATCCGTGCCGCCATTTTGAAGTTACAGGCGAGAACGTTAGACAGGACGATGCGGTGAGGAAAACCAGAAGGGAGATAAATCGATTCTAAGCTGACGCCCAGACAGGAAACGGATGCGAGCGAAAAAAACGGAACCAGTTTTATTCCGTTTCCGGTCGGCCCCGGAACCGGAAATGGGTCGAAAAAAATTCCGGAATGTGCACTTTTTCGATTTAACATGGGAAATGCGAGTCGCGTAGATCTACGCGACTGGCACGCGATGTGTTAATGGGTTAACGCTATGGTACTTTCAAGCCGCTGCGCGCACAGCCGTGGTAGTGCAGGCTGCGCAGCTTCTCGTCTTTAGTAAAACAAAAAAAAATACACTTACTCTACTCACCAAAACAATGATGGTTTTAAGACGTTGAAAACCTACTTTACTTAGTGGGAACACTCGGAGCCCCCCACCTCACGTCTAAAATCTACCTTTTGATCAGAAAAGAAAAGATTTTACCGGAAGGAAAGATCTGGTCAATAGAAAAATTCCATTGTAGAGGGTTAACGCTATGGTACTTTCAAGCCGCTGCGCGCACAGCCGTGGTAGTGCAGGCTGCGCAGCTTCTCGTCTTTAGTAAAAAAAAAAAAAATACACTTACTCTACTCACCAAAACAATGATGGTTTTAAGATGTTGAAAGCCTACTTTACTTAGTGGGAACACTCGGAGCCCCCCCACCTCACATCTAAAATACACCTTTTGACCAGAAAATAAAATATTTCACCGGAAGGAAACATCTGGTCAATAGAAAAAATCCATTGACCAGATCTGTAGAGGGCACTGTGAAGTAACTACATTTTAAAGTAACATCTTAAAACCGTCTTTGTTTTGGTGAGTAGCTAAAGGCTGCGCTACCGCGGGTGTGCGCGCAACGGCTCGAAAGTACCATAGCGTTAAAAGGAGAACTCCTTCTAACACTATGGACCAGAGCTACGGGAGCCCCCATTTCAAGCAGTGAACTTGCTTCATGTTCGCTGTGGTAAACGTGGGGAGTGTTGTACCGTCAGGAAGGGAGACATACGTAGGGAGGGAGGGCCGGGCCATCATGAGGAGGGTGTGAGTTTAATGGAAGCAGCTTGGTGTAACATTGCTTCAGGACATTTAAATCAACGGACCGTCAGAATCCCATCTCCAGGAGCCAGTGGCGTGGAGCAACGGATTAGACGATATATATACGAGCGAGGAGCAGTCGCTCAATATGGAAGATGGTGGTGAGAGAGAGAGAAATAAAGAGAGAAATAAAAGAAAACAGAAATAAGGTAACACAATTCAAATAGCAGAAGACATAAAAGAATACACTTTAAAATGGTGGAAAAGGGTTAGTAAGCGGAGTGAGGGGTATGGGGGGGCGAGTGGTATGGGGGGTGAGGGGTATGATGCTGAAGTAGGCTGAGGGGTATGACAACATCTGTCTGGTGTCTGAAGCAACACTGTCCTTTTCATGTTCAACCTTATTGTACCAAGTGAATTAAAAAGCCAACCATCTTCTATCTGTCTCCGTATCACAACAGGAACGTGTCATGTCTACAGATCAGATTTCCACTTCAACAATGTTTAAATGGAGCCATTAAAACTTTTGTAGAGACTCGAGTTCGTTCGACGACACTGAACCGGACAGAGTGGCTCAACCGGGTTCATTCTTTGTTTCACACAAGACGTTTTCAGCCCAAGGACCCCCTAACTGAGAGAGAGATGAAGCAGGGACCCCCTCTAATGTATACAATTGTATTTCAGATTAAACCTTTTTTTTTTCTTTTTACTTGTCTGCTCTTTTTTCCCTCTACACCTATACCTCTGTGCCAAAAATAGCCGATCTACAAGCTCACAACGCCTCGCAGCGCGAGGCGTTGTGAGCTTGTAGATCTGCTATTTTCGGCTAATGTTCCCCTCAGAATAGGGATGCTAGGGTTGAAGTGGTTAATGTAAAAAAAAAAAAAACATCCCCTGCTCTATGTACTTTGTTGACCGGGGTCCCCCATGGCTCTGTACTTGTTCACCTATTATGACATGCCCAGAATGGGGACACCAGGGTTCATGTGGTTACTTTCGTCTGTGTCGATTATTTCGTCGGTGTTGGACACAAACCTCCTATCTCTGTATTTCAACTGAAGAGAGAGAGAGAGAGAGAGAGGCAGAGAGAGAGAGAGAGAGAGAGAGAGAGAGAGGTAGGAAGAGAGGAATGGAGATGGAGAGTGAAGCAGGTGTTGATTGGGCAGAGCTTGGGGTTGCTTGGAGTGCCGGCGCTACCTGTTGTCACACAGAGCGGGCCGAGGTGCGAAGCCCGTCCCAGTGGAAGACCCCGCAGGTGTGAGGTGATTACAGGAAAACAGGGCAGAGGGAGAGAGAGTGTGAGGGGATGGAGAGAGGGAGAGAGAGAGAGACAGGCAGACAGACAGAGAGAGAGAGAGAAAGTGTGATAGAGAGAATGGTGCTGGCAATACATTTGCCCTCCGGAACAACAGTGAGGGAACAGGACATTGGAAGCAGATGAAGTGAGAGCACGTAATGTATGACATTCAGTAGGGCGACTGTATAGCGCACACGTGTGTGTGTGTGTGTGTGTGTGTGTGTGTGTGTGTGTGTGTGTGTGTGTGTGTGTGTGTGTGTGTGTGTGTGTGTGTGTGTGTGTGTGTGTCATTCTGCATGACAGCCACTCACAAACTCTGGTGTCTCATTAATCCATTAAGACCGGGAACGCACCTCTGTCATTTGGAGATTTCTTTGGCGATTCAAAAAAATTGAATATTTTTTAAAAATCGTGACGATTTGTGCAAATCATTGAATATATATTATTTAAAGCGAATATTTGTAAAATATTTTGTTCCAGGGGACCTCCAGAAGCATAGATTTGAGTTACAAATGTTCGCTTTAAAAAGTATATATTCAAAGATTTGCACAAAGATTTAAAAAAAAAATAACAGATTTACAATCCGCGCTATGAGCTTGTAGATCTGCTATTTTTAACAGCCAAAGAAATAAAAAAATGACACCGATGCGTTTCCGGTCTTAAAGAGTTAAACAGCAGACAACAGCATCAGGAGAGGATGTGTCTGAGCGTGTGAAAGACACATTATGATGAGTGGAGGTGTGTGTGTGTGTGTGTGTGTGTGTGTGTGTGTGTGTGTGTGTGTGTGTGTGTGTGTGTGTGTGGTTGTGTGTGTGTAGTTGTGTGTGTGCGTTCTGTGCACATAGACGTATACACAACCTCAGATGGTCTTTCAGTAATAGATGGTTCCAGTGAGTTTTAACAAGTAGCCTAATTAGGAAGCCTATGCGGGGGAAACCGGAGCTCCAGTGCCCCCCAGAGGAACAGGGTTCAAACCTGTAAGCCCAGGTTAATGACACCTCCTGAGGGGGGGGGTGCGGGGAGGCGTGTCCCACAGCTCCAACCTCCAACACCTCGCCGCCGTCCATCTGAGACTCAGACAGGGGCGACGCGGAGTTATGGCCGTGACATCATCACTTCTATAACCCTGTGACATCATCGCCTCAACCTTGTTGTCTGCGCCTTGGCGTGAAGGTTCGCCTGAGGGTTTGCAGGCAAAACTCTGGCAGTGGTTGGAAAGTAACTGAGTATGTGTACTTAAGTACTGTACTTAAGCACAATTTTGAGTTACTTTTTTACTTTACTGGAGTGTTTCCAATTTGAAATACTTTTACTTCTACTCCACTACATCTCAGAGGCGAATATTGTACTTTTACTCCACTACAATTATTTGAAAACTTAGTTACTAGTTAATTGCAGATATAAATGACTATATTATAAAACGTGTCGCATCATGGCGCGTTTTGAGCTTGTAGACCTGCTATTTTCAAACATTTTACTTTAGCTACTTTAGGTATATTTTGATGCCAATACTTTGTACTTTTACTCAAGTAACATTTTGAACACGAGCCTTTTACCTGGCTGTAACAGAGTATTTTTATATTGTGCTATTGCTTTTACTTGAGTAAAATATCTTGAGTACTTCTTCCACCACTGAACTCATGGTGTCTGCGAGTTGGCACGGCTCGGTTATTTACGAGCGGACGCCGGAGGAAGCAGTCGCCCACTTTCTCAAAGCATGCCAAGTCTCTGGCAGGGCCCCCCATCCCCTCCCAGTCTCTGGCAGGGCCCCCCGTCCCCTCCCATTCCCCTAGAGGGCCCTAAGAATCGATTGGCACTCGGCCGCAAATCACCAGACGAGTACGTTTACCAAAGTCAATCTTGACCTCCTAAACTATGCCAGAGTGCAACCGATGATGTAGGCGGTCGCCGGTACCAGAGCAATGGTTCTCAAAGTGGGGTCCGAGGACCTCCAGGGGTCCCTTGAGGGGGGATCCAGGCAATCTCCAGTTAATTAAATGATAGTTGGGCGAGCAAATGGACCCTTACGGGTCTGTAACTCTGAGAGAGTACAAAAGTAGTGACATCAAAATGTACTTAAAGTACCAAAAGTAAAAGTACTAATTATGCAGAATGTCCCACTGCAAGTTTTCAACCGTATAACAATCATTTGAAAATAGCAGATCTACAAGCTCACAACGCGTCGCGGTGCGACGCGTTGTGAGCTTGTAGATCTGCTATTTTCAAATGGCCGAAATGTATATATGGCTGAAGCGGGTAATGTGCGTTTTGTAATCATAATCTAAATCTACAAAGTAACTATAGTAACTAAAGTGTTCAAATAAATGCGGTGGAGTAAAAGTACAATATTAAAAAAAAAAGTTTGAGAACCACTTGTCAACGTGAATAATGACCAGAACAAAGCGCCAGCAGCAGATCGACACTACGACAACATAAATAATACAAATAAATGGAGCATTTATATATTGCGCTTTTACCCAAAGCGCTTTACATAGATTGTGCATTACATTCACCCATTCACACACACATTCATACACCAATGGTGGAGGAAACCATGCAAGGCACCAAAGCTGCTCATCGGGAGCAATTAGGGGATCAGAGTCTTGCTCAAGGACACTTCGACACTAACTCTGTGGCAGCCCCGGGATCGAACCGGGAACCTTGTGGCTCCCATCCTGCCGCTCTACCCCTGAGCCACTGCCACCCCACCTAACCCACGAACGTTTGGTGCCACAGGGAGTGACAGACAGGACAACCATCAAAGGCCACCGAGGCTTTTGTATTCAGATGAGCATGTGTATCTGTAGCCAATCTGCTTTTCTTTTTCTCTCCAAAAGGATCTGGTCTCTATTGATGAACAGTAACGGTGTGCAGCCTTAGATGTGAACACACAATGGAGGCAGACATGATTAATCAAACACAGGCCCATTACAGCCAGACACAGTCACACATACACACACACACACACACACACACACACACACACACACACACACACACACACACACACACACACACACACACACACACACACACACACACACACACACACACACACACACACACACACACACACACACACACACACACACACACACAGGCCTGTGACAGGCATTAACAGAAAGTCATAATAAGACGAGCTACAAAAGGCAGAGACGGAGCTGAAGATTAGCAGATACACACGTTCTCTTTGAAGGAGCTCCTTTATGTGCCGTGTGATGCCCACCACGGTTAGGTGGGATGAATACCTCAGACTCCAGGCCACATTATTTGGTCAGGACAAAGGTTGGCATCATAACAGCTATCTGAGGTGAATACAAGTATAATCTTTCACTCTGCCGCGTTCTAGGCAATTCCACTGCAAGTTTTATTAATGTCTGAGGAAGCAATTGCCTTAGCCATTCACTACAGTGCGGTATGAAAAACTATTTGCAGACTGTGTCAAAGTTACATCCTTGTTGCATTTCAATGCTTTTGAAAAGTCTACCTAGACTGATACATGAACAAGCTTTAAATGTAGTTGACATTGACTCAATGACGTTTTGTAACATTTTAACGACAATGGAGAAAATGTAAATATACAAATAAAGACATTTCCAGCAAACTGGCCTGTGTGCATTAAGTGCTATATGGCTGTGAATAGACAATTAGATGCATTGACACCAGCATGGGGTCAAACATGTTTGATTTTCTCACCGGTTCACGGGACAGTCTCTCAAGTCGGCGACAGTCAACAGCTAACGAGCTCGCGATTCTCGCTGAAGAACGGCCGACCCGTGATTGTTGGCGACCCAACAAATATGTTCTGCTTCAAAATGTAAAAGTACTTATTATTCAGAATGGTCCTTTTTCCATTCATATTATTGGACTGTAATTCAGTTGTAGCTGATAAAGGTGGGGCTGATTTTAATTACTTTATGTGCTGCTGGGTAGCTTAACCTATAATAATACATCGTAATGTATTATTTAAGGTACGTTTTTCTTAATAATCTACATCTGCTAAGTAACTAAAGCTGTCAAATGCAGTGGAGTGACAAGTACATTTGCCTCTGAGATGTGGTGGAGTAGTAGTGTAAAGTAAAATTCAGTTCTTTGATTTTCTTTGCTTTCCACCGTTGGGACCTGCAGTCATTTTGACATGATGTCTGCATGCTGTGTACCAGACATAATAAGAAGACACATCCTGACATCACAGGTTTCAAAGAGGAGAGAGTGCTAAAAATCGTAGTCACGCCAAATGGGCTCTGATTTTAACCCTTCAATAACACTGGCTCAGACGAGCGGCTCATGAAATATTAAACTCCACGGACAGACAGTAGCCACTGCAATTTTAATGATGCTTATGGCATGTGCAAGGGAATGACGGCGATGCGTGACCGCCACACACCGCCGGCCACCCCTCCTCTCCTCTCCGCCATGCAAGACTTGAACCTGATTTATACTTCGGCGCGCTAACGACGCCACGCGCCGACAATAGCCGACATACAAGCTAGCGACGCGTCGCTAGCTTGTAAATCGGCTATTGTCGGCACGTGCGACGGGATCATAAATTTGTGGGTCTCTCTTGTTGCTTTTGTGAACCCTTTCTCTGAGAGGTTCATCAGGCCAATTAAGCTGTCTGGCCTTAACCCATTCAATCCGGCAAGCGCATAGGCCTACTACTTTGTCATTTTAGATTGTTAGCTTTAAGCATTTTTTTGGTACTTTGGGCTATTCAAAAATAGCAGATATACAAGCTCATGTGATCTACGAGCTCTATGAGCTTGTAGAAGCTCTATGAGCTTGTAGATCTGCTATTTATTTATATATTTTTTAAATCGTGAATATTTGTGCAAATCTTTGAATATATGTATATTTTTAAAGCGAACATGTTTAACTCAAATCTTTGCTTCTGGGGATTCTACAAATGTCCTCTAAATCCTAACTTTTTTTGGAAAAAACGTATGTTTCTATAATATAAAATCAGTGGTTCTCAAACTTTCTTCATGTCAAGGACACCCAAAATGATATGTATTTGTCCGCGGACCGCCGCATCTCGAAATATTTTGTTCCAGGAACCCCCAGAAGCAAAGACTTGAGTTAAAAATGTATATATAAGATTTGCACACTGTCACGGTTATTTTTGATAATCGGTGCCGCGCTATGAGCTTGTATATCTGCTATTTTTGAATAGCCCAAAGACACCTAAAAATGACACAGATGCGTTCCCGGTCTTAATGGGTTAAAACGCAGAATGGCCGGCATTTAGCAGGAATGCTAATGATTAGCGCTCGGGGTTACATATGATCGCGGGGTTGTTGTCACGCAGGGCACACAAAGCAGAGGAGGGTTTAGCTTCCGAGGGACACATGAGTGAATCCATTTGGCCCCGTGTCTGCATTTTTTGGGGGAATATTTCAATCAATGCCATTGTGATTCTAATGAAGCCCGGGCCCTCTTATCTGGAAATGACTTATGCCGAGACGGCAGCCGATCGCTTCTCCATATGATTTCATCAACATGCAGGAAATGACAATGATAACCGTGAATAAGCTGCTGTGTGTGTGTGTGTGTGTGGGAACAAATGATTGGGGACTACGCAAAAGAGGCGCTTGATTGTGGCAGCGCACAGTAAAATCCACGGGTTAATTGGACACCCCCTTTACGGGGTCTATTTGGTTCCGTTTGTTATTAGACTCTCTTTGAGTTAAATTAACGCTGAGGATTTTTATCCGTGGTGGCCGATTTGTTTTCTCTGTCGTCTATGTTTTGCCGTGAATGGACTGAAACAGGTAGTCCCTTCAGGGTGACATCTTCTGTTCCAAAAGTGGGGGTTTCGGAGAGCCCCCAGGGGGGCCTTGAGAGGGTTCCAAGGGGTCCCAAGCAAACTGAGGAAGACTTTTTAACCCATTAGGACCTGAGGCGATTCTTAAAAGTGTTTTCTAAATCCTAACAGTTTTTTGAAAAAAAATCTAAAAAAATATATTTTCAAGATTTTTCAAAAATAGCAGATCTACAAGCTCATAGCGCGGCACTCGGTTCTTTGGCTATTTTTGAATAGGCAAAGAAATCTAAAATGACACAGAAGCTTCTCCCGGTCCAACACTTCAGGCCCATTTCATTTTTCAGGCTGTGACCCATTGTGAGCTTGTAGATCAGCTATATATCTATATTTTTTTAAACGTTGACAAGTCTTGACAAATCTCCCCATTATGGGGGTCCCCTGGCCCAAAGTCTTTTTTTTAAACGGGGGTCCATGGGGCCAAATACATATCAAATTTTGGGGGTCCTTGACAATGAAAATGTCTTGAGAATGGGACCTCGTTCGTTCCTCCACAATCTGGTGCAGAGGAAGTCCTTCCTGGGCTGAAAGTAAGAGCTTATGGAGGTCTGGTGGTGGGGCCTGGGGGGGGGAATGAAGAGGGAGGGGACAGGACCACTGGACGGCCAGGGATGGGGAAGAGGGATTAATATATATACACACACACACACACACACACACACACACGCACACGCGCAAACAAAACCTTGGGCAGAAAGAAAGAGAAAATGGACTTGGTGTGTTGGCAACAGATTTATCCTAATCCTCGGCCCCAGGCTATATTGTGCAGTCAAGCGGTCGATTACATGGCAACAATTAGTAAGTGTGGAGCCCAAACACCTGGTCTTCTTCTTCTTCTCCTCCTCCTACTCTCCCCATTCTGGCCCTTCAGCGGCAGCTGACTGCACCGACCGTCGTCCCCACGGCCAGGTGGCCCCCGCTTCAATGACATTAGCTAGTCACTCCAGGGTTAACCCATTCAAGCTGGGGGAACGCATAATGTGTCATTTTTTTTTTATTTGAGCTACAGTATAACCATTATTTTATACTTTTGGCTATTAAAAAATAGCAGATCTACAAGCTCGTAGCGCGGCACAGAGTGCCGCGCTACGAGCTTGTAGATCTGCCATTTTGTTTTTTTTCTTGAACATTTTTTGCAAATCTTTGTATATGGATATTTTTTAAAGCGAACATTTTTAACTCAAATCTTTGCTTCTGGGGGTCCCTGGAACAAAATATTTTGAGATGGGGGTCCGCGGCCAAATAAATATCCTTTTGGGGGCCATTTGTTTGAGAACCGGCACTGATATAGCAACGTAAGCTTTTTCAAAAACCTCTCATGCCACGCTATGAGCTTATAGATCTGCTATCTTTGAATACCCCAAAGACATTTTTTAAAAAATGACACAGATGCGTTCCCGGTCTCAATGGGTTAATCAGGAGCCTTGCCTCGCCCAGTGGGCCTTGTATGGAGCCCCTCATTCAGACAGGGTGGATGGGTGGGGTGGGGTGGGCGGGGGGATGCAGACAATGTTGTTTCGAAAAACTTGTTCAGCTGAAGATTTCTGAGAGAGGGAGCCCAGATAATCACACTGAACTCGGGCGGGCGGGCGGGCGAGCGAGCGAGCAAGCTGGCCGAGGAGGGGGGGGCCCTCTTTATGTTTCACCACCGCCGCCTGCCTGCGTTCCGGAGGCTCCATCCGTCCCCCCCCTGATTGGCCGGCGTCGTCAACAACGCGAGCTCGCTGTAGCGTCCGTCCCACTGTCCATCCCTAGCAGATTATAATGGATCTTTTCATGGAGCGGACAAAAAACAGATGGAGGAGCCGGGAAGTGCTATACATCCATGCAGACAATAATGTGTGTGTGTGTGTGTGTGTGTGTGTGTGTGTGTGTGTGTGTGTGTGTGTGTGTGTGTGTGTGCGTGTGTGTGTGTGTGTGTGGGGGGGTTACGGGATTTCGTCTACGTCGGCAGATACAAAAACAAGTGGGTGTAGCTCGAGTGGTCCCTGGCTGTATCTCCCCCCCCCCCGTACAACACCCATTCCAAAGCCCCCCCCCCCCGGCTCTGAGATCTAAAGGATAAATAACGCTCATTAGAATAACAAAAGCTATAGATTTGTAACCCAAAATCTGCTAGAGCCTCATCAATAGTAATTAGAGCCTATACATAACTAATGAAGACGTGCAGCACGCCGCAACACAACAAAAGGCCAGTGAGGAGTTGTTGTTGTTTATATCTGGTCTGCTGCACATGTGAGGTTGTTGAGATCCAATCAAACGTTGTATAAATCTTAAGTCACAGCGTTATGATAAGCTATAGGACAAAGCCTGCGGCGAATAAGGCTTAATTTATAGTTTATATCACGCGACAAGAACTGATTTTCAAGCTAACGACGTGTCACAATTCTTAACCACTTGAACCCTAGCTGCATGTCACAATAGGCGAACATTCACCAAAAATAGATGATCTACAAGCACTCTATGACGCGCCGCAAAGCTTACAGATTTCTTCTGCCGCAAAAACATATAGGTGTAGAAGGGAAAAAAAGGGGTGAGCCGAGGTTAGAGCCCTGGGGGACCCCAGTCAACAGAAAAGAAGCTGTGTTTAAACTCATTGAGTGCCATTGACGTGTTTCACCGCATTTCTTTTTTTTTGGAAAACATTTTACAGAACCATTATCTTATTATCTTAAGATTTGCTGCTCCATTCACTCCTTGTTTAACTTATTACTGAAAAAGGCTGTATCTCGGCTCCTGAGCACTTTCTTTTTACTATGATTTTTTGGCCCATACATGCTATTTTCAACATCAGACAATTAATGTCAACGAGGTCGCGATGACATTTGTGAAACCAACCACACAGTGCAACCCTCAGTGATTAGCACCCATCAGGGGATCGATTGTACTGGAGATAAAAATTGAAAATCTAAGATAAATTGAAACATCTCTGGCACTGAGACCACATAGCCAGAAATAATTCTGGCACTCAATATTCTCCTGACAGAGAGGGGGAACTTCAACCCAACACCCGGGATTCGTTCCTCAGGTCTCTCCCGTATGGGAAACCAAACATCCATCGCCCCCTGGGCCGGGGGGCAATATTGGGCTTATGGCAGTACTACTTGTTCTACCAGACATCAGGGTCTAATTGGCTAAAATATAAAGGTATTCATTCAAACAACTTCTGCACAGTACAGTACAACATCTTGTAGCTGATTACCAGGGAACTGTTGAACTACTTTGCGGGTAAAACCAACGATGCTTCCGTCTTGGTCTCACACTTTAAAAGCAAACGCTGTCCGAAACGGGGACAGACAAGAGACGGAAAGAGAAAGACCGGGTCCATCCATATTCCTCAGCTCTTCTCTTTGAAGGACCACCGTCCACCCACTTGGCCAATGAAAACGCACACTATTAGCATTAACACATCAAAGGTTCGCTTCCTGTAAGAACACAGGAGGACACAGACACACAGCGCACACTTTAAATGTTTTGTTTCCTTTTTTGTGTTGCTTTGTTTGCCGTCCGTCGACGCAGAAAATTCCATTTAGTGGAAAACATGCAAATATACCGCAGAGCGGAGGAGAGGAGGTCGTCTGAACGGGAACAATGGCCACAGGCCATGCAGTGGCTTTGAACTGTTTAAAGAGGCATTAATGTGCAACTTATAAATAAATAATCAACTAATTCTACAGCCAATTACGTACGTGAGATTAAAAGCAATGTGGTCTTCTGTTAAAAAACAACAACAAAAGAAAACAAAAACAAAGCATCACAGCCTCATTATTTTGAAAGGGAAAAAAAAACTAATGGCCATTTAGGGACAAAGAAAAGCAATAATGTCATAAGGTGTATATATTCACAAAAAAAAAAACCCAGGGCCAAAAAAAAAAACCAGGACCACATCATCAGAGACCAGAAGGACGACGAGCGAGTGACATTTGGCTGACATTTCCCAGCAGCATTCAAACGCGGGGGCCGGGGGCCTCCCCCCCCGTCTCAAGTTGGCGTCAGAAATATCTATGGATGTGTTCCTGAATGTGGGGACGCGGTGCATGCGTGAGGATTCTGCTGGCATGGCAGAGGCTCCTTTAACCCTTTAAGACCTGGAACGCATCTGTGTCACTTTTTGATTTGAGCTAAAAAAGCATTATTTTACACTTTGGCTATTTTTGAAAAATCGTTATTTTTTTGCAAATCTTGAGATTTCAGTTACAAAAGCGAACATTTGTAACTGAAATCTTTGCTTCTGAGGGATTCAACAGTTAAAAAAAAAAACTTATGTCGCCATATTATCAGTGGTTCTTTTTTCCATGTCAAGGACCCCCAAAATGACATGTATTTGGCCGCGGACCCCCATCTAAAAATATATGTTCCAGAGACCCCCGGAAGCAAAGATTCGCGTTAAAAGTTTTCGCTTTAAAACAATATATATTCAAAGATTTTAACACATTTTCACGATTTTTCAAAAATAGCTATTTTTTGAATAGCCAAAGTGTAAAATAATGCTTTTTAGCTCAAATCAAAAAGTGACACAGATGCTTCTTCAGGTCTTAAAGGGTTAAAGGGGGGACAGCGGACCCTCGATTCCTCCGGGGGCCCGAGTGAGCGAGCGGTGACGATGAGGAGGAGCCCAGAGAACCACCGGGAGATTGAATGGTAATCACTGGAGCACAGATAATGGATGATTGAAGGCTCTTTCCCTGCCCGCTGTTGGATTTCAATATCAGAGAGAGAGAGGCCCCGTACGGATTGGGATTCTTATCAGGGGCCGGCGTGTCAGGACAAAGGAGAGCCGAGCGTGAAATATGGGCCCCAACACGGGCACACGACCATGGTGGCGATTAGCACCGGGATAAAAAAAAAGGCCGCGCTAAACAAAGGAGGGCAGCTTTTTGAGCCTGGACAAAGGACTGTCCACTGGCCTTGTATAACGACAGAAGACGGAAGGAGGAAGAGGCAAGAGATAGAAAAGACAAAAAAAAGCCTGATTTATACTTTGTCATACAACTTACGGTCTTCAACGTTTACAAGCTCACAAGGCGTTTTGAGCTTGTAAATCTGCTATTTTTTGGCTAAAGTTTTCCCCAGAAAAAGGGATGCTAGGGTTCAAGTGGTTAATGTAAAAACAAAAAAAAATCATATCACACAAAGATTTGGCGGAGCCCCTGTAGTAACTCTCTCTGAGGACCCCCTAGGGTCCCGGACCCCCTGTTGAAGACCCCTGACTTACAGTATGAGCGCCCCCACTGCTCCCAATAGTTAGGCGATGGATAAATGCACGGGACAAATCTCACAAACCTGGCAAATGTACAGTGACAAATAGCCCCTCCCCCAAAATGAACGTTGTGTGCCGAAAATAGGAGATTTCACAACATTCCTAACGCATTGAGCTTGTAGACTGGCTATTTTCGGCACTCGACCCCGTTGTTTGATGAACTATAAATCAGGCCGCTAGAGCATTGGTTCTCAAAGTGGGGTCCGGGGACCCCCAGGGGTCCTTGAGGGGGTTCCAGGGGTTCCGCAGCTAAATGATGGATAGGAACCAAATGGACCCATATGGGTCTGTAACTCTGAGAGTGTACAAATGGAACCAAATGGACCCGTTAGGGTCCATTTGGTTCCATTTGTACACTCTCAGAGTTAAATTTAACATTGATTTTACAATATGAATTGGGGTCCCAGAGATAGAAATGCCATTAAATGGGGGTCCGTAGCCTAATGCATGTCAAACTGGGGGTCCTTGAAATTAAAATGGTTGAGAATCACTGCTAGAGCCGTAAAAATCTTCTCTTATGGGGGTCCTTGGAATATCTTTTTCAAATGGGGGTCCGCGGGCTAATAAGTGTCAATTTGGGGGTCCTTGATGCGATAAAGTTTGAGAACCACTGCGCTAGAGAGAGAGAGAGAGAGAGAGAGAGAGAGAGAGAGAGAGAGCTACTTGGTAGGAAAAGGAGAAAGACGTGAGTTTTTGCCGAGACTGGCTGGAAGCTGAATAGTGACAGAGCCAACTGTTTGAGCGTTCCAGATTCTCTGCTCCTCCTGAGGAGGAATAATGAACCGGCAGGGAGGAAATGCTATGGACCCCTCCTCCTCGATCCTCTACTCCAATAACACACACATCCAAACAACACACACACACACACACACACACACACACACACACACACACACACACACACACACACAGAGTGGGATGGTGGTGATTCACACCACTGCCAAGCTCATCACAAAAAACAAAACAGAATTATTCCCATTTATCCTCGGATTCCAAGTGCCGCGTCTTTGCCAGGAAAGCTCATTAACCTTCCCTTCAAGAACGCAGAGACAAAAGACAGGGAAACAAAACACAGCTAATCAATGAGGAGGACGCACCCATTGTGGGGGCCAAAAAAACACACAAAAAAAAAAACAACACCCACCCACACCAACGCGCATTCACTTGGATAACCTGAGAGGGGGCTAACAAACAGCCTCAGCTTTAGCGCTGCTGCGCTGGGCTTGGCCATCGGGGCGTGGAGGAGGAAAGAAAGTTCATTAATTAAACAGGGCTATACGGGGGGAACAGATGGAACGGCTAGCTGGATGCTAATCACTTAAAGCAGACATGGGCCTGCCCGCGCGCGAGAAGAGCCACCACCACCGCCCATCAATCACAATGACCATGTCCGCGCGCTGGCTAGTAGTGCCGCTATGACACAAGTTCAGAGACCATGACCTTCCGTTAGCCAAGTCAGAGACATTGATACATTTTTTTTTAACCCATTAAGACTTGGAACTGTCTCATTTTTTGATTTGAGCTAAAAAGCATTATTTTACACTTTGGGCTATTCAAAAATAGCAGATATACAAGCTCGTAGCGCGGCACCGAGTGCCGCGCTACGAGCTTGTAGATCTGCTATTTTTGAAAATTTGTGAAGATGTGTGCAAATCTTTGAATATATATATTTTTAAAGCGAACATTTTTAACTCAAATCTTTGCTTCTGGGGGGTCCCTGGAACAAAATATTTTGATGGGGGGTCCGCGGCCAAATACATATAATTTTGGGGGTCCTTGACGTGAAAAAGATTGAGCACCACTGATATAGAAACATACGTTTTTCAGAAAACTGTTGAGATTTAGGAGACATGTAGAATCGGCTTCAGGTCTCAATGGGTTAATATCATAAACAAGAATACAAAACAAAACATTGTGCATTAGTTGTGTGTCTATGTAACGTATAGGAGCAGTTTGTGAAAATTGTTTCTCACATGTGTTAAAAACACGAGGTATTCACATTTGAACCACTTATTTAATGGCTCTCTAATTGTTGTAAATTAATATAAATAGGCTATAGATAAGTGTGACACTGGTTAAATGTAGGGCCACAGATAATGGACAACTTTGGATATTTATATATTAGTCCATATCTAAACAGCAATATCAGTTTCTGTTTTTTCATATAACTATATGGAAATGACTTAAAATTTGAAGTTTGGAAAAAAGCGGCCCTGTTGGTAGAAGAATGTAACTGCACGGTGATGACATCACCAGTGGAGGAAGCTGCGCATCTCTGATATAAAAACAGAACTTAATTTTACACTTAACTAAACTTAACTGTTACTAAAGTCACAAGTCAAAGTTCAAGTAACCAGTGACATCATTGAACGACTACGTAAAAAAAAAAAAATAGGGCTTAAGTGGTTTATGTACCGAAGACTCAAATGAAAACATGTTCCAGCACTGTTATGAATAATATATGATAAAATGATGATGAACGGCTCTGAGTGAAAGGCCACTCATCCAGTAAACGCGACAGCCTCATAATAATAACGTTGTGGATTACATTAACGTTGTGTGAACGAGGTGCTACCTGACACCTTCTTCAGGGGCTTGGGACGGGAGAGAACGGCAGCTCTCACGCACACACACACACACACACACACACACACACACACACACACACACACACACACACACAAAAATGGCAATCTCACCGCTTTCACTGTGCTGTTCAGAAACAGACAGATGTCAGGCCTGAATACATAACAGACGGAGAGGGGAGGGCAGGAGGGTGGGGGGGAGAGGGAGGGAGGGGTTCAAGTTTAAGAATACACAGAGCATGACATTCTTTTGGGTTACATTATGCCATGCAATTTCTACAGCTGGTAGCTGAACGAACGAACGAACGCTTTGGGGTGCGGGTGACCGCCGTTTATCTCATATCATTTTAAAGATGTACCAGGAAAAAAAGATTTTCCCGGGTGAAATTACTTTAGCTTCGTGGTCAAGTTAATCATTTAGCCGTTTGTATTCTTTTTTTTTAATGGACGAATAGGCGTCACAATTATCTAATGCAGGGGTCTTCAACAGGGGGTCCGGGACCCCTAGGGGGTCCTCAGAGTTACTACAGGGGGTCCGCCAAATCTTTGTGTTATGATTATTATTTTTTTACCTTGACCACTTGAACCCTAATATCCCTTTTCTGAGGAGAACTAGAGCCAAAAATAGCCGATCTGCAAGCTCACAACGCCTCGCGCTGCGAGGCGTTGTGAGCTTGTAGATCGGCTATTTTTGGCAAAGAGGCGTAGAGGGAAAAAAGAGCAAACCAAGAGAACAAAAAAAGTTTAATCTGAAACACAATTTTATAAAATATAGGATAGGATAAGGATAATTCCTTTTTAACAGGTCGTTCATGAAAGTCTTGTTTCCAATGAAACAAGACCGAGGGGTCCCTGCTTCATCTCTCTCTCAGCTAGGGGGTCCTTGGCCTGAAAACGTTGAAGAACCCTGATCTAATGCGTTACATCGCTGCTTATCTTTGGTTATCTTTGTTGTCATCATATCTGAGTGCAACGCATGAAGCGACACAAGCTATAAGGACGCACAAAGGCTTCAACATCTCCTTCTGCAAAACCGCACATATACAGTTTGTGTGTGTGTGTATATGCATGTGTATATATACACACACACACGCACAGACAGTATACATGTATACTGCATCAGCACGCCAACACACACACACACACACACACACACACACACACACACACACACACACATGCACTGACTCACCAGAGGCATTCAAAAAACAAAGATAATTTCTATACACATACACACAACAGTTTGACACCAACAGTGTGTGTGTGTGTACGGAAGCCTCTAGAGATCCCTGCTGTCGGCCGTCTGGTTTCCCGCCTGCTCTACCTGTGTTTAAGAGGGGCCGGGCCCTGGGCCCCCCCCGCGCAACACACACACACACACACACAAACACACACACACACACACACACACACGGCGCAGGCTGGGCTCGGCCCCAAGGGCTTTCAGTGTGTGGGTGCAGCGCAGGGGACTCCTTTTGTTACAGACTGGGTGGAGAGGAGAGAGAGAGAGAGAGAAATGAGTAATGCTATGAGTCATTCTGCATTAGTGAGGGGGGAGGGGGGGAGGGAGGGGGGGAATACTTTTGCATGTTGTATGAAGCTAGACACCATATGCCATCCGAGCCGGCCGGCCGGGTCGCCTCCTGAGTCGGGGGCTTCTGGGTTTGACAGGTCTGCAGAGCCCCTCCCCTCTGCTCTGCGCCCCAAACCTGCCCCTCTCTCTCCTCTAACTACCCCCCCCCCCCCCCCCCCCCCATACACCCCTCCTCCTTCTAAGGCCCTCCAAGGCCCCAGCTTTGGAGCTGCTGTCTGCTGTGGTCTGGTCGTGCGCGTGGATTGGACCGTGTGTGCGTGTGCGTGTGTGCGTGTGCGTGTGCGTGTGTGTGTGTGTGTGTGTGCGTGCGTGTGCGTGTGCGTGTGTGTGAGGGTACTCAGTGATCTGAACACATCGGACATTGTCGCGAGTCCCGGCAGGAACAGCTGGTCAGCTGGAGAGAGGAGTGGGGGTTTGGGGGGGTAGGGGGGGGGTTTATGGAGAGGGAGGCAGTGCGCTACACTGATAATGGGATTAGGTTAAAACATTCAGTGGGGGAAGTCGAAAGCCTAACCCCCCCACACACACACACACACACACACACACACACACACACACACACACACACACACACACACATACACACACACACCTCCCCAAAATACTGTGTAAACTCTCAACCGCTCCGGTCCATCAAAGCCGCTGCCTATAGGCTCCACCCCCCTACCCCACCCGCCCCCCGCCCCCCCCCCACCACCACCACAACAACCCCACCCCATGGTCAACTCCTCCGCCGCCCCACCTTAACGTCTCCACCTAGCAACAGAAGCTCTCTCTCTCTCTCTCTCTCTCTCTCCCCGAAGAGCCTGGTCTCTTCAGACAGAGGGCCGGCTCCCTATTGGACGATCAGAGGAGCTATACAGCTGAGAAGGTGACTCAGTGGTGGAGAAAGTACTCAAATGTTTTACTTAAGTAAAAGTATCAATACTGCAATGCACAAGTAAAAGTCCGGGAATTAAAAATGTAATTGAGTAAAAGTACAAAAGTATTGGTATCAAAATGTACTTAAAAGTACCAAAAGTAAAAGTACTAAAATGTTTGAAAATGGCATAAAAATAAATAAAATAGGGCTGAAGTGGTTAATGTATGTTTAATAATTGATATCTGCAAAGTAACTAAAGTTTTCAAATAAATAAGTACAATATTTGCCTCTGAGATGTAGTGGAGTAGAAGTAAAAGTATAGACAATTGGAAATACCTCCAGTAAAGTAAACGTACCTCAACATCTTACTTAAGTACAGTACTTGATTAAATGTACTTCGTTACTTTACCCCCATTGAGTGGAGCTACAGCTGAGAAGGTTCAATCCCTTCAGCCATTGTGTTACAAAAAAAACTGTACCGGCCGGGGCTCTCTAGGACCCTACAAAAGGTCTTCACAAAGACCTCACGCTGCCTTCAGTCAACGCTCCGCAATTCCCTGTTTACCATAAGCAGGAAGTTGGCCACTTCTCCTCCATCTCTCGGCTCAACCCTATTACATGGAACCCGGGTCGTATAACCCATTGAGACCTGAAGCCTTTCTCCTATAAATCCCAAAAGTTTTCTGAAAAAAACTATGTTTCTATATCAGTGCTGCTCAAACTTTTTCATGTCAAGGACGCCCCAAAATTATATGCATTTGGCCGCCAACCCCCCATCTAAAAATATTTAGTTCCAGGGACCCACCCAGAAGCAAAGATTTGAGTTACATTACATCACAGTCATTTATCAGACGCTTTTTATCCAAAGCGACTCACAATAAGTGCATTCAACATAGGTAGGGAACTCTTCCCTGTTATTTGATTTCACTGTTTTACTGTTTTTTTCCCTTTTTCTTTTCTTTTCTCTTGGCTGTAATTTTTGTGGTATTAATACCATTTCTCAGGAAAATATATTGCACTAAAATGTCCTTGCATTTTCGGTCAATTGATTATTGGTTGATATGAGTATCTGTTTTCCTTTGATATTGTGTACTAGTGTCTGTGGTGTCTTGTTGTTTGTTATATGTTGGTATGTGTGTGTGTCTTGAAAAAATCAATAAAAACAATTGAATAATAATAATACAAAAAAAACATAGGTAGGGAATGAAACTACTAATCACCAGTTAAAAAATGTTACCTTTAAAACAATACGTATTCAAAGATTTGCACACTTTTAACGATTTTAAAAAAAAATAGCAGATCTACAAGCTCGTAGCGCGGCACTCGGTGCCGCGCTACGAGCTTGTATATCTGCTATTTTTTGAATAGCCAAAGTGTAAAATAATGCTTTTTTTTAGCTCAAATCAAAAAGTGACACAGACGCGTTTCCAGGTCTTAATGGGATAATGACCGCCTTGGCGCCTCGCTGTGCCCAGCCAAGCGCCAATGCTTCGCGCGGGCGATAGGGGCCACTGAGTATTATCCACGAGACTGTGTAGTGTGTGTGTGTGTTGACAGTTATGGGCACACAACAGCTGGCAAATTAGGCCTATCAGCGATGCTAAATAATGCATGGAGACAACACTAACATGGCAGAGCCTATTCATGACACCCTATCGTGCGTACAGGGCTGAGGGCGCAACACTTTCATCTCCACTGAAGGTGAGGAATCTTACGGTACGTACACAAAGCGAGCGACGAGCACCCTCGTCTAACAAAGAGAGACGACCCCGACGAGTTCAACAATGACGAAATGCAGTTCGCTGAGCCCATTCAAAACAGCCCTAAAAACTCATCTTTCTGGAGGCCTAAAGAGGAGCTAGTACCAGTTTCCCTGTAGACAGACGACCCCCCCCTCCCCTTTTTTGTGCATATTTTTTTATTTCATCATGCTTTTTTTTGTATATATTTTTATTTTCTCATGCTTTTTTTTGTACATAGTGGTATTTTTTTTTCCTCTGTATTTTTATGCTGATCTTTGAACTGTTTGGTTGCTACTATATATGTCTATGAAATTAATTCAAGGACCCCAACGGAAACAAGTCCGCAAGGACTTTTTTGGCCGGACCTTTTAGACAAAAGCATTATAAATGTAACTGTGTTGTTTTACATTCTTTTGCCTAATACAAATTTCAATCAATCAATCAAAAAACGACTCCGGTCCAGGAGCGAGGAGGGGGGGAGGGGGGGGGCGGGGGGGATCGTTGTCGATGTGATGACTGCAATGTTTGTGATTGTGTCTGGGGGGAGCACAGTGACGCCGCGCACACACAAAAGGCGGCGCACACACACACACACACAGGACATCACGTTCATTACGTTTTCTAGTGGTGGGAAAAAAAAGTTAATTTCAGTGAACGAACGATTTCGTTCACGTTCACGGCATTGATTCGTTCAAGATGATTCGTTCACGTTCTCGTTCAGTAGCGCTATTTTCTAGCGCACTAGAATATGTAGTATACTAACAAATACTAACATATTTGAAAATAGCCGATCTACAAGCTCACAACGCGGCGCGATGCGACGCGTTGTGAGCTTGTAGATCGGCTATTTTCAAATAGCCTAGGTGTAAAATAAGGCTAAAGTGGTTAATGTATGTTCCATAATGTGTGTAAAACACCATCGCGGGAGCGTTTTTTTTTTCGTCGCGCGTGAACGTAACATTTTCAGAAAGTGAACGAGCTCGTTCGCGGCAAATGGACTAGTTCTTTTGAACGAATCGATCATGAACGACACATCACTATTTCTGGTTCCTTTTCGGGGGCTTAGCTAGCGGTTGTACCTGAGGACAGACAGACAGGCAGACAGGCAGACAGACGCTTTCTTGGTTCCACTGAGAGGATGAGGCCTTACTGAGCACACACGTGTGCATATGTGCGCGCCGACGCACACACACACACGCGCACACACACACACAAACACACACAGACCCACAGCCACCTAAAAGCCTGGCTCGCATGACTGGCCATGGACAGGAACAGATTATGGCTATTGATCGCCGCCTGGAGATGGATCCGTGTGTGTGTCTGTGTGTATATATGTGTGTGTGTATGTGTGTGTGTGTCACACAGCAGAGCATGAAGAGTAAGGGCAGCGTGCAAAAGCTATTGATTCTGTCCAGTAGGGATGCTGCGTCTCCAAATCAAGGTCAGTCCTGCTCTGTCTCACCTATTACAAGCTGCTACCACACACACACACACACACACACACACACACACACACACACACACACCTATTCGCCTCGCACAATACCCACTTCACGAGCAGCGACGGACGCCACATCAAACCCAAGTGCTTGTTCAAGAGGGAGAGAGAGAGAGACACAAGTAGTGGCCAACGGATGAAGACATTATATTCCCCTGGATGACGGTATTAACTAGCATGACGCTACGCGACAGCGGCAGATAGCAAGGTCAGGCAATGCCGAGGCCCGGGTTCAAGAGACACAACAGATGTCTTATGATATGAAGAAAGGAAATTGAAGAAAAGGAAATAAACACACACACACACACACACACACACACACACACACACACACACACACACACACACACACACACACACACACACACACACACACACAGCAGTTATTATAGAGAGAAATGTACCCGTCCTTTAGGGCACTGGTTCTCCTCTCAAAGTGGGGGGTCCAGGGAGCCCCCAGCGGTTGAGGGGGGGTCCCCAGCAAAATGAAAAATGTTCAACACTTAAAAAGGACCACTTCACCCATTTTCAAATCTGCCTTCATATAATTGGCCCTCACTAATGCTCATTATAACATGGCACCATTTCTGTCAACTCACTCCGTCTCTGAGGGGAGGGCTGTGGACAGTTCAGAAACACAGTGACATCATCGGTAGACAAGTTTGGTAATTTCAAATGACACATGTATTGTGTCATTTACCACCGAATACCACCCTATTACTATGAGCTTGTAGATCTGCTATTTTTGAGAAAATCTTGAACATTTAGTGCAAATCTATGAATATTAAAATCTTTGCTTCTGGGGGGGTCCCTGCAACAAAACATTTTGAGATGGGGGTCGGCGATCAAATACATATCATTTTGGGGGTCCTTTTCAGAGAACTGTTTAGAGGATTTAGAGGACATTTATAGATCCGTTCCCGGACTGAATGGATAATGACACAGAGTGAGTCGGCGGAAATTGTGCCATCTTATGAATAATGAGTGTTAGTGAAGGCTAATTACATGAAGAGGTATGAATAAGGTTGACGATGAATTCATTTCTCCTTTAAGCCCTATATGTTATTATTATCTACAAGTTGGAGACACACTGTGAACTTGTAGATTGGCTATTTTTGAAACGTTTTGGGGAACCACTGCTTTTATAGACAGAAACAGGTCCAGCAGCTGTGTGGGTAAACAATGGCACAACAATGTGTTGCGACACTGGTTTTGTCCTTTAAAATTGAATCGTTCAAAGGATTGTACACTCTGTGCCCACAACAACTGTATTCCAAATGGCGTTTAAAAGAAAAGAGAGTGGAATCGCTCACAGACAGACAATACACCCTCCTGACCCAAAGCCAAGCCAGCTGCTTCTTCCATCAGCCATATAAATAATAGATGATACATTACGATTCGTCTCCGAGAGGACGATGCGAGCTCTGTGAGTCAACTCACGTCTGTCTCCCCCGACAGACAAAATGGACACACATCTTAACCGAGAGAGAGAGAGAGAGAACGCACAGCTGGTCACCGTACAGGAAGATGGACACACCCCACCCCCCCCCCCCCACACACACACACACACACACACACACACACACACACACACACACACACGCATACATACTTGTGCAGTTCTCTCGCAAAATATAGAGGAAGAGTGTGTGTGTGTGTGTGTGTGTCTGTGAGTGCATGTGTGTGGACCGGAGGGGGAAACGGAGAACCGTCTTCCAACAAAGCAGTCATGTTGACTGTTTTGTGTGTGTGTGTGTGTGTGTGTGTGTGTGTGTGTGTGTGCGTGTATGCGTCCAGCAATGTAGCTGGTGGGTCATTTTTTTCAATACCAAATCCAATTAGCCGTAGAGATGGTGCGCGCCGTGCAGCAGGGCTGCTGGAGTCCTACTCCAACCCGCTGACGGAGGAGAAGGAGGAGAGGAGAGGACCACAGCACCATACTGGCCTTTTATCTGGACAGATGGGGGTCATATAGCTTCTCTTTGAAGAAATATTCAACTAATTACCTTGGAGAGCGGCCTCGCAGGCAGAGAGCAGATTGTAGGATCGCCGGGGCTTTGTGACACAGGGAAAAAAACGGAAGGGGATGAGGGTTTCATCTTTGCACGCGCACACACACACACACACACACACACACACACACACACACACACACACACACACACACACACACACACACACACACACACACACACACACACACACACACACACACACACACACACACACACAAAAAGAAAACATCCGAGAGAGAGAGAGAGAGAGAGAGAGAGAGAGAGAGAGAGAGAGAGAGAGAGAGAGAGAAAAGGCTAGGCTATTGTTGCGACTTGTAAAAGAAAAAGAAAGAGCCACATATCCTGAGATGATAGAAATATGGCAGGGAAGAATAGCGGGACAAACGCAAAGGGCTGTGTGTACAATATAATACCAATACAAAAGGCCAAATAAAACAGGGTTTCCTTTCGTTTCATTTTTGTTCTGGCATTCGTGTTCTTTGCCCCGAAGTGACGATGGTAAAACATTTGAAACCATCGCTTGGTTGTAAATTCTTTCCAACACTGTACTGTACATTTCGAACCACCGTAAAAAGTCATCTCTTGCAGATCGGTGGGATGTTTTCAGACGTCAAAGTAATCGTCGCAGAAACCTGTCACGCCAATGAGCATTCCTTCATTCATACACACGCTCGTCCTAGAGCCACAACGGACAAAACAGACCACATAGATCGTGGGTTCTCAACGTGGGGTCCGGGGACCCCCAGGGGTCCTCGGAGGGGGTACCAGGGGGTCCCCAGCAAAATGAGTTAATACAGCGTCACAATCATTTCAACCACTTTAACCATATTCTATACTTTGGCTATTCAAAAATAGCAGATCTACAAGCTCATAGCGCGGCACTCACTTGTACATCTGCTATTGTGTGTGTGTGTGTGTGTGTGTATGTGTGTACACTTGCATTACTATACTTGTGAGGTACCCGCGAGTATAGCAGAGTTTGAGAGACAAAATACCCAAGAGAAATGGTTGTTTTATGGTAAAAAAAAAACGGTTTGGGGATTTAGGCTTACAATTAGGAGAGATTCAGGTTAGGGCTTAGGATTAGGCATTTAGAGGTTATCATTTATTTAGAGGTTAGGTTACTTAGGGTTCGAGTTATGCCTGATTTATACTTAAGTTGTGCTCCGGTGTCGTGCACCGAAAATAGCAGATCTACAAGCTCACAGTGAACTTGTAGATCTGCTATTATTTTGGGGCTTTTAGGGTCAGGGTTAAAAAATGTCCCCCCAAAGATTTGAAATTGCATTCGTAAAATCGCTGTCCTAATACTGATGTCCTCACAAGTATATAAAGCAATGGTTCTCAACCAGTGGTCCGGGGACCACCAGTGGTCCTTGAGGGGGTTCCAGGTGGTCCCCAGCTAAATGATTGGTAACGAAATGGACCCTGACAGATCTTTAACTCTTGAGAGCGTAAAATGGAACCAAACGGACCCTTACGGGTCCGTTTGGTTCCATTTTACGCTCTCAAGAGTTAAATTATTGTTAAACATCTGCATTTACTTAATTAAAGAATTGTTATTTTGATCAAAGTTGGCTCTCCTATTGGTCACAACATCAATACAGGATGGATTTGTGGACAAAATCTATATCCAACGATAACAAAAATATTCTAAGTCTTGGGGTCTGAGAGGCTAAATCTAATCAAATGGCTCGTAATGCCGAATAGATAATGGACCTCGATATGAAAAGGGTTGAAACCCACCGATACAAAGTCATACAAAAATGGCAGGAGCTTCCAGAAGCAGTGCTTTATCTGCTCTCATAGATCATGCCCTGCTCAGTCAGTGTGCTCAGGAATGCCAGGTATGGATGCTCTGTCCCAGTGTTGGCTTCCATCTCTCTCTAAACCCCCTCCAGGCTCACAGTGGCAGGCAGGCAGGCAGGCAGGCCCGTCCCCCCCCTCCCTCCCCAAATGCCCCTCCCGTCCCCCGTCCCCCCCGCCCGGCAGTGCGAGTCACACTGGGGTAATTCACTTGGCGTCGGGTAACAGACATCTGTCACTCAGAATGCCCCCGGGGACACAAAGAGGGAGGGGGCTGGTATGGGTTGGGGTGGGGAGGGGTGCACCCGCTTGCATACTTTTACACACACACACACACACACACACACACACACACACACACACACACACACACACACACACACACACACACACACACACACAGACCTGTAAACACGGGGTGTGAGCGTGACAAAGGCAGTCACAAACACTGACCATAAGGAGACAATAAGTCGTGTTGTTGACACAGCAAATAAAGAGAGAAAAAAACAACAGCATCATTAAATAAGACTTGTTGTTGTTCTTGGGCCAACTATGGTAAACTTTACAGTATGCCCGCTGAACAGCCCATCCCCCACCCCCCCCCCCCCCCCCCCACCTCCCCACAAAACAAAACAAAAGACACTAGTCTTCTTCCACTCAATGAAACCTCCTTGGGGGAGGTTCCTATGGCAACCGCCAGAGGGGCAGCGTGAGTGCGTGGTTTGTGCTGAGCTGAGGTGGTGGGTTGCTGTACATGGCTGTCTGAGGAGGAGCAATGCTTTATGGGATATCAGGTTTCTCTTCCAACCCCCCCCACCCCCCCACCCCAGGGATGGTGATGGGGGGGGCCGCCCCCCATCCTCCCCCCCCCCCTCCCTGTGTTGCTGGCATTCACATGTTAATTCCTCTCCATTGGTGATTACACCCGCTTTAAACCAACTGACAACTACAGCTGGAGTCATGTGCTTAACAACACACTGCTGGACGGATGAGCCGTGTGTGCATATGTTTGTTTGTGTGTGTGTGTGTGTGTGTGTGTGTGTGTGTGTGTGTGTGTGTGTGTGTGTGTGTGTGTGTGTGTTTGTTTGTTTGTATGCAGACAGTGTGTGTGTGTGTGTGTGTGTGTGTGTGTGTGTGTGTGTGTGTGTGTGTGCGCGAGTCCTCCTCTGTGTGATCCATAACACATCAATGATAAATGATGACACATTATCAGCGCTCCTGCCACTAGAAACAGCGCCACACACACACACACACACACACACACACACACACACACACACACACACACACACACACACACACACACACACACACACACACACACACACACACACACACACACACACACACACACACACACACACTCTCTCTGACACGCCAGCCAGCCAGCACCGGGCTGTCAAACACAAGCCAATAGCTGTATGTAAATCAGCCGTGTCTCTCTAGCATTAAAGCTCAGTGTCAGCCGTGTGTGCCGTTTCGGGGCCGACGTTGACACTGACGCTGCCACCGCACCGCATGTCTGTCTGAATGAATGAGCGGCCAGCAAACACATCAGCCCACCGGCGGGGCTGAAAGCCTAAAAAAATATCTCACTTCTTAGCGTGGCAGCTCAGCAGCGACAAGCAAAAAGGCATTAAGCCGATTCTACAGGTCTCCTCAATCTCAACAGTTTTCTGAAAAACGTATGTTTCTATATCAGTGGTGCTCAATCTTTTTCATGTCAAGGACCCCCAAAATTATATGTATTTGGCCGCGGACTCCCATCAAAATATTTTGTTCCAGGGACCCCCCCAGAAGCAAAGATTTGAGTTAAAAATGTTCGCTTTAAAAGTATTTATATTCAAAGATTTGCACACATTTTCACGATTTTTCAAAAATAGCAGATCTACAAGCTCGTAACGCGGCACTCGGTGCCGCGTTACGAGCTTGTAGATCTGCTATTTTTGAATAGCCCAAAGTGTAAAATAATGTTTTTTTTAGCTCAAATCTAAAAATGACACAGTTCCAGGTCTTAGTGGGTTAAGCCATTAAGACCGGGAACGCATCTGTGTCATTTTTAAGATTTCTTTGGCTATTCAAAAAATAGCAGATATACAAGCTGGCATTCCTGAGCACACTGACTGAGCAGGCGGCAGCACAATCATGGCATGATCTATGAGAGCAGATAAAGCACTGCTTCTGGAAGCTCCTGGCATTTGTATTCATTTATATGAGAGGTTTTCAACCCTTTTCATATCAAGGTCCGGCGCCACAAGCTTGTAGATCTGCTACTTTTTGAAAAATCTTAGAAACTTTGTGCAAATCTTTTAAAGCAAACATTTGTAACTCAAATCATTGCTTCTGGGGGGGTCCCTGGAACGAAATAATTTGAGATGGGAGTACGCGGCCAAATACATATAACTTTGGGTGGTCCTTGACATTGGCAGTTTGAGAACCGCTGATTAAAGCAAACATACGTAAAATTCCCGGTCTTAATGGGTTAACGGAAGGCATAGAGGCATCAAAAATCAACCCCCCCAACCCACCCTGGGACTTACCGTCGATACTTCTCGAAGCCTCACGTCTCCGCCGCAGAAGATCTCCAGCAGTGGTGGTGGTTCTCAAAGTGTGGTCCGGGGACCCCCAATGTGGGGGGTCGGGTCGGTCCTTGGCACAAAAAAAAACAAAACAACTTACTGATCTACAGAAAAGGATACAAGCTCTGGTACAGCGTCAGGCGAGACTTGACGGCTCTGCTGGCGTTGATGCAGGTGGCCCGGACCAAGCTGGGCAGCAGGGCTCCGGTGACGATGGCGCCGTTGAACAGGGGCCCGAAGAAAGGGACCTGAGAGAGAGGGACGACAAAACAAACAAAACAGTGAGGAAAGAAAGTGAGGAGGGTATAGAGATGTCCAGGGGTCCTTGAGGGGGTACCATGGGGGTCCTGCAGCAAAATTAGTTAATATAGCGTCATAATCATTGTAACCACTTAATCTGTGTTTTAGACTTTGGGCTATTCAAAAATTCAAAAAATAGCAGATATACAAGCTGATAGCGCGGCACTCGGTGCCGCGCTATCAGCTTGTATATCTGCTATTTTTTGAAAAATCTTGAAAATGTGCGCAAATCTTTGAAGATGTATATTTTTTAAAGCGAACATTTTTAACTCAAATCTTTACTTATGGGGGTCCCTGGCACACCCAAAAAATCTGATAGGGGGGTCCGCGGCCAAATAAATATTAATTCGGGGGTCCTTGGCATGAAAGAGTTTGAGAAACACTGATGTTAAGACATTTCAAACCAGCCATATTGATTCAAACTTAAACGTGATGAGTGTCCTCTAGGTTTTGCGCGCTGATCGCACAGTGCATTTTAAATTGGGACACGAGAGTTGATTAAAAAAAATCTTATCTAGAGGCACCGTTTCTCCATCTGTTGAGGACCCAGGGTTCAAGTTAAAATTGGATTTTGTCTAACTTTGCATGACAACCGCACATATCTAATGTGAATCAATGTCAGGCAAATGAAATTAAAATGACAATCAATACTAGACAATGGTCTCATATTGAACTAGCGAACAAATACAATGAGGCAATATGCATTTCGGCGCGTGTGTGTGTGTGTGTATGTGTGTGTGTGTGCGTGCATACACGTCTGTTCATGCATAGTGGTAGGGGGCCCTTAATCACTGGAGCTCAATGGTCGTTGACCTGGAAGTTGACGTGAATGTCAAAGTCTTCCAAAAAGGTCCCCCTGCTGTCTTTGTCGTTATGCAGAGAGGGCCGCTTGATCCCGAGCGCAATAACTCATATATAAGAGACATCATCATCCATGACACCGATGTAGTTTAGCCCATTAAGACCTGGAACTGTGTCATTTTTAGATTTGAGCTAAAAAGCATTATTTTACACTTTGGGCTATTCAAAAATAGCAGATATGATAGATCTGCTATTTTTGAAAAATCGTGAAAATGTGTGCAAATCTTTGAATATAAATATTTTTAAAGCGAACATTTTTAACTCAAATCATTGCTTCTGGGGGTCCCTGGAACAAAATATTTTGATGGGGGTCCGCGGCCAAATACATATAGTTTTGGGGGTCCTTGACATGAAAAAGATTGAGCACCACTGATATAGAAACATACGTCTTTCATAAAACTGTTGGGATTTAGGAGACATGTAGAATCGGCTTCAGGTCTCAATGGGTTAGAGGCCGAATTAAACTGAAAGAAACACGCTCTGAAACCATAGCAAAGCGTGACATTGTGTGAACGGCGGATCACAAAAGCCGGTGTCGATTGCTTGACAGGTTCTTGGCTAAAACACAGAAGGTCTGGAGTCTTTTTTTTTGGAAAGAAGATGGGCGCGGGGGTCTGGCACACAGGGAGGGGCTGTATACGCTGGGGGTTGCCATCATCGCCAGCCAGGCTGGCAGAGGCGGCGCGCTAGCTGGCAGGTTAGCGGAGCGCCAAAGCTGCTGCGGATTCCTGGCTCTCCTGCTTTGTCGTCCGTTCCGCCGTGTTAAAACGCTGCCCCATGGCCAGAAACACACTCTGTGTTTAGATGGAGGCTGTGGATATCGTTTTGGACCGTGTCCCCATGTGAAGCTAAAGCAGCCAGAGGACACCGTGACAATGACAGAGTCTCTTTTGTCTCATGGAGAATATTGCGCTGGTCAGCTATCGCTTATAGGGAAAAGAGTCAAGGGAAATGATTGTCTCTAACAACGACAAATACAAAAGTAAACTAGAAGAATGTGAGGTCTCCGCCAGGCCAGGTAGCAGGTAGAGATGAAAAAGCAAGCTGAGCGAGGGGGAGGTACGGTAGAGCATTGGTTCTCAAAGTGGGGTCCGGGGACCCCCAGGGTTCCTTGAGAGAGTTCCAGGGGGTCCCCAGCTAAATGATAGTTAGGAACCAAATGGACCCTTATCGGTCTGTAACTCTGAGAGTGTACAAATGGAACCAAATGGACCCTAACGGGTCCATTTGGTTCCATTTGTACACTCTCAGAGTTAAATTAACATTGATTTTACTATATAAATTGGGGTCCCAGAGATAGAAATGCTATAAAATGGGGTTCGTACTAGCCTAATGCATGTCAAACTGGGGGTCCTTGAAATTGAAATGGTTGAAAATCACTGCTAGAGCCGTAAAAATCTTCTCTTATGGGGGTCCGCGGGCTAATAAGTGTTAATTTGGGGGTCCCTGGCATGAAAAAGTTTGAGAAGCACTGCGGTAGAGCACATGGCCAGGCTTGCCTAGACCTGGTTGCTTGTTTCTCTCACAGTATCTGGCAACACTGCACATGGCCACACCGTGGGTAACAACAACGCAGGACTGGAAGTACAGCAGAGGCCCAGAGGCGTGATCTGACAGCATGAATGACAACAGAGACATGAGGAGGAGTGTATGAAACCAAATTCAAAAAGCCAGGGTGAAAAAAAGCCTGCTTTAAATTCCACATGGATGGAACTTTCGTTTGAAAACCGGGGGAGTTGTTGAAATGAGTGAGTGGTGCAGTTTACACTTAACCCACATGAACCCTAGCATCTCTTTCCCCCCGGGAACGTCATAATGGGTGAAAGATTTTCAAAAATAACAGATCTACAAGTTCACAATGCGGCGGTACAGTTGTGACGTCGTAGATCGACAATAATTGGCGAAGAGATTGGGTCTAGAGGGGAAAGGGAGCCGATAAGAGTGTGGTATGAAAGAAAGGACAGATCCAGAAAAAGAGCTGCATCTAATCTTCAATAATATAAATAAATATATATTTAAAGGTAGGGTAAGTGATTTTCTTTGGTTAAATTCTTTGTTAAATAGCTCTATATTCTGATAGTACTCATTGCTATAGAGTGTTTGTTCAGTAAAAGGAGTCTCCTTGTCTCTCCAGCTCTTTATAAAACAGAAAATGCATTTTCGTTTCAGTTTCAGTTTCATTTCCAATTTTATCCATTCAGGATAGAGAACTCAATCAGGATATAGATTAAACAAGTGAAATTGGAAGTGATGACACTAAGAAATGAGCAGGCAAAATTGGAACTGGAACACTATAAAAATGAAGCTTAAAAATGGGTACTTTCTCCTGATTGGCTGAGATTTTGACACCTACCGAAAAATGTATTTTCTGTTTATTAAAGAGCTGGAGAGACGGGGAGACCACAATATAGTGCTTTAACCTTTTAACAAAATACTTTTTGTTTTAACCAAAAAATATCACTTACCTTACCTTATATTTAAAGTATACCAGGGTTAAATGGTTGTGACACTATTTGTGTTGCAATTAAAAGAGCGTGTCGCTAATAATGAATTAAAAAAAAAAAAGAAACAATCACATGTTCAGTTGTAATGAATGTGGTTTGTTCTGTGTCTATGCTTGCGTACTGTACTGGTGGTGCATTGTGGGTACCTGTGGTTTCTTCATGATCTGAACGCAGAACATGCAGTACTTCATGGGGTAGATGACGATCAGGACGTCTCCAAAGTCCGTGGGAATGATGCCGCGCCGGTAGTCCCTGGTGTGTTCCGACCACACGATGTGCACCTCGTCATTTCCAAGGTGTCGCAGCTTGACACACGCACGCACGCACGCACACACACACACACACACACACACACACACACACACGACAGCACAAATCAGATACATGCCTTGGAAGTCATCGCCACGAGGAAAACAGGTTTCAAGTAATTTGTCATTGGATGGCCCCCGAGTGGAAATGAACCACAGCAAAAAACATCATTCAGTCTTTGTGCATCACTAGACATTCCATCGACAACAAAGTAAGTGGCTATTGATCGATAGCTTACATCCAGTAACACTTTATCTACAGTACACCAGCTGTTTGCCGGGAACGATATGAGGTTATAAGACCAATGATAATGTGTATATCGTCTCTCATATTGTCCAAAACTGTTACTTTTCAGGATTCAAATTCAAAAGCATCAAAAGTTGCAGATCTACAAGCTCAAAGCACTGATCTACATGTAGATACTGGATACCGCCCTGGCCAGTGTTGATTTTGACAGCCATAGTCTTTTGAATAAAATTCCATTTAGTTTTAGTCATATTTTAGTCATCTGAAATGTTTTAGTTTTAGTCTAGTTTTAGTCGACTAGATATAAGATTATAGTCGACTAAATCTACTGTTGATTTAAAATGTAGACTAAAATGTATTTTGGGCGGCGCCTTGATGGCGTCGTAATGGCTGATTTGATACTTGGTTGCGTGCTGAAAATAGCCGATCTACAAGCTCACAACGCGTCGCAGCGCGGCGCGTTGTGAGCTTGTAGATCTGCTATTTTCAGAGCGCAACACCCGAGCGCAACCAAACATAAAATGTCTCGTCTTTTAGTTCTACTGGATCTCTTCTCTACTAGCCCCGCACTAACATTTTAGTCCGTTTTTTATTTGTTTGACGAAATTGTCAATATATTTAGTCTTAGTTTTAGTCATCGTAGCTTAGTTTTCATTTAGTTTTAGTCAGTGAAAAAAGGTAGTCGACGAACATTTTTCGTCATAGTTTTAGTCGACGAAATCAACACTGGCACAGGCTGCTGTTCATTGGAGCGCCGGGTCAATGTGATCGTCGGCAGGGTCAGGCCGTGTGCCTCCATGTACTGTATGTCTACTGCAGGCTTTCTCAAAGTGGGTGCCGCGGCACCCTAGGGTGCCGTGACGCAGGCAGGTCCAGGGGTGCCACGGAAATACTTTGATCATATTTTGACTTTGTAAAACGGACCCGAGTTGCACTATACTTGGTGCGTTTCTTTTTCAGTCAACACCAAATCTCTTCGCCGAAAACAGCAGATCTACAAGCTCACAACGTGGGCTTGTAGATCGGCTATTTTTGGCAAATGTTTCCCACTCAGAATGAGGATGCTGGGGTTAAGCATCAAGTAGGAAGTTATTTTCAATCTGTCCTATAATGGAAACGGACATTCTCTCAAGTTTTCCTCGTGACTTAGGCTACTGTATCAGGGGGAAAGATTTGCATATTTATGTACCGTAATATGACATACATGTAAGATGCTGTAAAGTAACAATGTAATTCAGGGGTGCTGTGGATGAAAAAGTTGTTTACATGGATGTGTGCCCTGAGGCAAACATGTTTGAGAACCACTGCTCTACTGAAGCAGGAGGTCTCTCTCTCCACAATTAAAATCAATCGTAACTCTCTGAATTCTCAACGGGTCTTCAAACGGTTCGGTTTGTTACAAATGTAGGACATGGGGTGGTGTTGTTGTAATGGGTTATATATATCCATAGTTTGGCCTTTCCCGGGGCGATTTTTATTGCTTTTTCATTTACAAATTCAAATTACCAAAACACGACATGCAACAAGATTGAGCATTTCAAAACCAATCATTCAAATCCAATTAACTTTCCTCCCCATAAGACTCTCAAATTGCCTCCCATTTCCATGTTCTGTTGTTCACAAACACAAATGAGACTGTCCAGGACAAAAAGGTACGCTCAAATGACAGGAAATTGACTGATTGTCCTTGAAAAAGGTAAACACCTTCTCCCCATCCTTAGACGAAAAGACGCACGTGGCTAAGTTATATTTTATAACAAGTATGCCCCAGTACAAGCTAGGCGTGCAGGGGTCAAACTTTTCAGCTTGAGACGCCAAGAGAGAAATTTGGTGTCTCACAGCCAGACAGGCATGGAATTTCGTCATTTTTTAGGGTCAAGGCCACTTGGCCGTCTTTGGTGTTGCCACTTTTTGGAGGGCACAAAGGCCAAACACCAGGGCAGGAAGGCCATCAAATAAAACAACGGAAATAATGAATTTAACTTAACGGTTAAGGATGATACAAATGTTAATATAGTACAAGTACAGTATAACTATCAGTGACATAACTAGAGCCTGACAGATGCCATATTTTTTATTCCGATTACCGCACTATGAGCTTGTAGATCAGCAATAAAAATAAAAATAAAATCAGGAACATTTGTGCATTTAAAAAAAATATTTGTAACTCAAATCTTTGCTTCTGGGGGGGTCCCTGGAACGTAATATTGTGAGATGGGGCTCCGTGGCCAAATACATATCATTTTGGGGGTCCTTGACATGAAAAGGTTTGAGAACCACTGATATTATATCAACATAAGTGTTTCAGAAAACTGTTAGGAAAAGAATTTGCAGAACTACAAGTCAAGCTCATATGAGTGATGATATGCATGTTTTAAATATGTATGTATTGTTTTTATATGTGGACCCCAGGAAGACTATGGCAGTGCTTTAGGGCACAGCTAATGGGGACCCTAACAAGTATAAACAAATAAACAAAACAAATATGAGCTTTTATATCTGCCATTTTTGAATAGCCAAAGTCATCTTAAAATGACACAGATGCGTGTCCCGGATTGTCTGGTTAACCCTTTAAGACCTGAAGAAGCATCTGTGTCATTTTTTGATTTGAGCTAACAAAGAATAATTTTACACTTTGGCTATTAAAAAATAGCAGATATACAAGCTCATAGCGCGGCACCGAGTGCCGCGCTATAAGCTTGTAGATCTGCTATTTTTGAGAAATCGTAAAAATGTGTGCAAATCTTTGAATATACATTTTTTTCAAGCGAACATTTGTAACTCAAATCTTTGCTTCTGGGGGGTCCCTGGCTGGAACAACATATTTTGAGATGGGGGTCCGCGGCCAAATACATATAATTTTGGGGGTCCTTGACATGACAAAGTTTGAGAACCACTGATATAGAAACGTTTTTCAAAAAACTGTTGGGATTCAGAAGACATTTGTAGAATCGGCAACTTAGTTGGATGCTGTGAAATGGCTGCAGCATCCTGCCCAGAGCAGAGAGCAGAGCTGGCTGTTGTTGTGTCTCTGTGTTCAGCTGTGATCAGGAGGTGTGACTTTAGAGTGCGGGCATTGATTAGCGGCCCTGGCCGGAAGGGGGGGGGGGGATGGGAGGGCTCCTGACGAGCGAGCTGAGAGGAAACGGGCGTGAGTCAGTCGAGAGAGTGAAAGAGAGAGAGAGAGAGAGATGAGAGAGAGATGGCATAATGACTACGATTGGCCCAGACCTGCCCCCGCCCCCCCTTCCTCCTCCTCCACTGTGTGCTGTGACCAGGGCCTGGATTCAGCCATTAAGCTTTTTTTCCACCCCGCCAGGCCACGGCGCCGGGCGGATGCCGGCAGGACCACCCTTTCATCCGATTCCTGCCGCCGCCACAGGGAAGCGATCGATCGAGGGCACCGCGGCCGGCGGGAGCTCCAGCTAGGGCTGCTTGCTTTGCTAGCAGCAGTTAGCACGGAGAAATTAGCTCGCGAAGGAAGGGCCCCCGCCACGGCGCTGGCCAATCTTCTCATTGGCGATGCCCCGCTGTGAGAGGAAATTCATCAGGCTCTGTTCATATCTACCCCCCCACCCCACCAACCCCACAACACAGCCCCCGACTCCCCTTCTCGACCCCATACTGAACCTGTGCTCAGTGGTAGCGAGAATTAGTTAGGCTGAGCGCAGATTCGATTTGGGCCTCGTTGGTGCTGTAGGAGGTTGAGGTTTTTGTGTGGAGAGAGAGAGGGGCCGGTTAAGGGCCTCGGCCCCCGGCCCCCTCGGCCTAAGAGAGTGTGCCACCGGCCCGCTTCAATTCATTTGACCGGGAGCCACTGTAATTGGTCCTCCTCCTCCTCCTCCTCCTTCCTGCCCGCGCTACAGATCCCTGTACTAGCCGCGGGCCCCCCCCCCCCCCCAACAGAAAATTGGCAAGGCTGACCGCACGCATGGAGGCTTAACTCGTTAAGTCCTGGAACGCATCCGTGTCACTTTTTGATTTGGGCTAAAAAAAAAGCGTTATTTTACACTTTGGCTATTTAAAAATAGCAGATCTACAAGCTCGTAGCGCTACGAGCTTGTAGATCTGCTATTTATGAAAAATCGTGAACAATTTATGAAAAAAGCGAACATTTTTAATTCAAATATTTGCTTCTGGGGGGTCCCTGGAACAACATATTTTGAGATGGGGGTCCGCGGTGAAATACATTACATACATTTTGAGGGTCTTTGACATGAAAAAGTTTGAGCACCACTGATATAGAAACATACGTAGAAGACATTTCTAGGATCGGCTTCAGGTCTCAATGGGTTAAGAGAGAGACGGGGGTAGTGGGGGGACAGAGAGGAGAGAGGGGGGGGGCTGAAGAATTGTGATGATGAAAAAAAAGACGCTTTATCTGTATCCAAGCAGGAAGTTTCCCTGTCAATTTACAAATAAAAACTTTCAGTCCAAGCACGGCCACCCGCCGGGCCCGGGGCCGCCTGCAACCATAGATGCATACTGGCGGGCGGGCGGGGGACGGGGGGGGGTGTTCGCTGGCCAGATTGTCTGTTTGAAGGCAGCAGAGAAAAAAGGAAAATAAAACAGGCCCCCCCCCCCCACTCCGCCCACACCCCCCCCCTTCCAGCTCAAATCCAAAAGAAAAGAGGAAAAAGAAAAAAAAAAACATGAATTCCTCCAATCCAATTGTGAGCTTTAGGGCAGAGCTGTTCAGCGCCCAGCAGCAGCAGCAGCAGCAGCAGCTGGCCTCAGTAATACGGTTATAGGCCCGACCTGCGGGGTGGGGGTCAGGCCATGTCGGTGGAGGACTTGTGTGTCTCTCTGTGTGTGTGTGTGTGTGTGTGTGTGTGTCTGTCTGCAGCCACCACACTCTCTCCTCCAGCCCTCGGGCAACCATGGCTTAACCCATTAAGACCGGGAACGCGTCTGTCTGTGTCATTTTTCTAGATTTTTTAGCTAAAATGCATTATTTTACACTTTTTGGCTATTTAAAAAAAAAAAAGAAGCAGATATACAAGCTCGTAGCGCGGCACCGAGTGCCGCGCTACGAGCTTGTAGATCTGCTATTTTTTTTTAATTCTTTGAAAATGTGTGCAACTTGTAACTTGCAAACAACAAATGTGTGTAACATTTTTTAACTCAAATCTTTGCCTCTGGGGGGGTCCCTTGGAACAAAATATTTTGAGATGAGGGGGTCCGCAGGCCAATTACATATCATTTTGGGGGGGGGTCCTTGACATGAAAAAGTTGGGAGCACCACTGATAACGCAACATTTACGTTTTTCAGAAAACGTGAATCGGCATTTGTAGAATCGGCGGCCTCAGGTCTTTAATGGGTTAACTGGCCGGCTGCAAACCATGTTTTTCTAAGAAGACGCCTTGTGCTCGTGGGGGGGGGGGAACCTTTTTTGCTCCGGCTCCGTCCATGTGTGTGAGGAGGGGGCCTGTTGCCTCGGTGGGAGGTCAGACGGGGTCTAATTGGACAAGAGCCTTTGACTTAGGTCATATTTTATAGGAGAGAGTATCAGAGTCACACGTTTGCCACGCTGCTATCGAGGCCCTCTGATAGGTCAACGCAGAAGGCTGCTGGTGAGCGGAGAGAGAGAGGCATAAGTGCCCTCGTTAACCTTGTGATTCATCTCATCCAAATCCGCTAATAAACTCTCCGCCCCAATTAACTCATTAAGACCGGGAAAGAATCAGTCATTTTTGGGGGATTTCTTTGGCTATTCAAAAAATAGCAGATCTACAAGCTCATAGCGCGGCACCGAGTGCCGCGCTATGAGCTTGTAGATCTGCTATTTTTGTGAGAAATCGTGAAAATGTGTGCAAATCTTTTAATGTATTTTATTTTTTAATGCGAACATTTGTAACTCAAATCTGTGCTTCAACATATGTTGAGATGGGGGGTCCGCGGCCAAATACATATCATTTTGGGTGGTCCTTGACATGAAAAAGTTTGAGAACCACTGATTATATAGCAGCAATAGTTTAAAACAAAAAAACTGTTAGGATTTAGAGGACATTTGTAGAATCCCCCCCAGAAGCGAAGATTTGAGTTACAGATGTTGCTTTAAAAAAAGTATATATATTTAAAAATTTGCACAAACTTTCACGATTTCTCAAAAAAAATAGCGGCGCAGATTGCCGCGCTATGAGCTTGTAGATCAGTTTTTTTTTAATAGCCCAAAGAAATCCCCAAAAATGACACAGATGCGTTCCAGGTCTTAACGGGTTAACATCCCACCGGGTTTGATTGGCTCGCCAGGCGGATGCATATTCAACATTTTCCCTCCGAAATTGGTCCCGACGATGACCTGCGTGGAAACATGCAGATCGCCGTGGCAGACAGACAGACGGGGGTCTGAACTGGTTGACGGTGCGGTGGTGTAATCAGCATGGCGTGGGTTTGTTTAACATTACCGTATTACCATAATTAAGGGCTCAACAATAGAAATGTGCTAATTGCATTTTTTGGTGGCGAGGGCATGTTTTCTTAATGGCTCATTAGGCTTCACAGTACATTGGCAGATGTTTTCTTCTCTCTGAGTGAGAAGGCCCCACCTCTTATTAACACCCGCTTTTCCACTGATATACCGGCTCAACAACAACACAAATTGACACGTTTTTGAAAGTAATTTGTGCTTTTACTTTGGTACTGTTAAGTATGTCGTGATACTTTAACCCATTAAGACCTGGAATGCATCTGTGTCACTTTTTGATTTGAGCTAAAAAGGCATTATTTTACATTTTGGCTATTCAAAAATAGCAGATATACAAGCTCATAGCGCGGCACCGAGTGCCGCGCTATGAGCTTGTAGATCTGCTATTTTTGAAAAAATCGTGAAAATGGGTGCAAATACTTTAATATATATCGTTTTAAAGCAAACATTTTTGAATCAAATCTTTGCTTCTGGGGGTCCCTGGAACAAAATATTTTCAGATGGGGTTCGGCGGCCAAATACATATCATTTTGGGGGTCCTTGACATGAAAAAGTTTGAGAACCACTGATATAGAAACATACGTATTTTCAGAAAACTGTTAGGATTTAGAAGACATTTGTAGAATCGGACTCAGGCCTTAATGGGTTAAAGCAATATTCTGCCTTTGTTCAGAGGTTTTATATAGAACATTGGTTCTCAGCCGTTCTTTACATTACATTTACATTACAGTCATTTAGCAGACGCTTTTATCCAAAGCGACTTACAGTAAGTGCATTCAACATTGGTAGGTAAGAAAACTACCAATCACCAGGAGTCTTAAGTGCATTCTCTTCTAAAACAAGCTAGTAAGAGCATACCTAGCGCTAAGGTAAAAGTGCAAGATATCAGCTAGTGTAGCTACTTTCTTAAACAGATGAGACAAATAGGAAAATCAAATGAGCAAGAGCTAAAACCAATAAGTGTATCAAATAAACAAGATCCGATTTACTAGTGTACCCCCGCTACAAATACATTTTTGCTAGGTACCCCCTTCACCAGCACCCTTCCCAATATCAACAAAGTTATCTATTTTGTGGCTCTGTAAGAGCTAGCCAACTATAACTCACTCAGGACAGGTAAAACATTTATTAAAAAAGCAAGTTAGTTGGCAAGTTGTTTTTTAATTTAGACATCATCTTTTTTTTAATAAAATTTGAAGTTTTCTGACTCCCCCTGGAAGTACCCCAAAGTACCCTTAGGGGTACCAGTTCCCCCATTTGGGAAACACTAACATAGACCACAATGCATTGGTGATATAGTAACGCTCGCCTATAATAGCTTCCTGGAAATACAGTCAGAGCCTGGATCCGGCATTAGAACTAACACGTTTGATTGTTATTCTTTTAGAAAAAGAAATTGTGCCCAGAAAACATTCTCCAACAGACCTTTCAGTTGGTGTCACCTTTGACTTTGGAGGTAAACACTCCTTCCAATGTTTTCATGATGTAACACTAAAATCGGATTCAGACTGTTGCAAGGCATTGTGGGAGATACAAAACCACCAAATGCACTCTGCACCCCATTGTGCTTTGTGCAATGGACATTCAATACAACGACACATAACTGTTTAATGTGACACCCACACCTACACAGTCTATTCATCCATCTGTGACTCTGCAAAGTGTACAAATGTAACCAAATGAACCCCTACAGGTCGATTTGGTTGAATGTATACACTTGAGTTAAATTAGCAGAGGGTTTTAGTTTACTGTGTACAAGAGGAGGCTTGACGGCTGGGAAACACGTGAAAATACCTTTTTGGTCAGACAGTCGTCCGAGTCGGACGGCATGCGCGTGGACACGTGGAAGATGGCTTCCAGGTTGGAGGTAGCGTAGTAAGGAGCGGTGACGCCCGTGCTGCCGTTTCTCTGGAGACCCCCCATGAAGCCGCAGTGTGTGGCCAGATCCACCTGAGAGGGACACACACACACAATTTTTATCTCACGACTGAAAATGAAAAAATAAAATTACAACGTTGTTCTTGCTGTTCTACACACTGCCAACACAGTGAAGAAAGTGAGGCTTTAACCTTTGCTATTA
>NC_139957.1:37831515-37911515 GCF_963454915.1 Gymnoscopelus microlampas
TGTGTCTTACCTCACTTCCAAAGACATACATAGTCTTTAGAAGACAACTATTTATAGGACTCTATTTCATCATGCGTCTCGCTAGCCAATCAAAGCACACCCTTTCAACATATTGTCACGTGTCACGTGAAGCTTGACCAATGTTAGCTTGGTGGACACACGGAAGGACGAGAACGAAAACATAGTCTCCTGGCGGAGACAAAAATATCTAAATAGTGAATCAAGCAACTTAAAAACTGTCCGGGGTGCTCCCAAAAGCCTGAGTAGACGATAAAATGACCCAATTTGTGTTTTAAAGTGAAATATCCCTTTACGTGTTTTTTTGTGGTGACTTTTTTTTATTATGAAACATGAAATAAAACAGTAATCGGATGGTCAAGGAATCTCCAGGATCGGACAAAATTGGTCGGCCTCTAGTCTAGTCTTGTGTACGTCTCTACAAACACCTGTGTCGTTACACACGTCTAACAACTAGAAGAGCAGCGTACGTACCACTGTCTGGAATCCAGGTTCTTCAGTTCTCTCAGTAGTTTGGAGTTTTTCTTCAGCAGATGAAAGCTTTTCCTGTGAAACAGCGAGATGGGGTTTAGACATGTAATCCCAACTGCAGAGAACAACACGTCTAACGCATTTCAAATAACAGAATACAGGGTAAAAAAAACACAAGATGGTACCAATGCAAGGGTGGCGAGGGAAGTGTCAACGAGTGAGACTGTGTGGAGGGAAAAATCTACTAGAAATGCCTTTCGGCGTGACCTTGACAGGTTCTGACCCTATCCCACAACTAATTCAAAAAAAGTTTGATGGAACTCAGATTAAAAACTGCAGCAGCTATCACCATAACAGACAAGCAAACACGGACAGACAGATAGATGTGGTTGTAATAAGCAAACCTTGTTTTCAATTTAAAGCTTTGTTTTTCTTTCTTTAACCATGTAAGAAAAAAATGTCTTCTAAATCCTAACAGTTTTCAGAAAAACGTTTTCATGTCAAGGACCCCCCATGATTGATATGCATTTGGCAGCTGACCCCCACCATCTCAAAATATCAAAATATTTTGTTCCAGGGACCCCCAGAAGTAAATATTTACGTTAAAAATGTTCGCTCTAAAATATATTTATTGTTTACGAGATTGCCAAGTGTTAATTCATTAATTATTAAGACCTGGAACGCATCTGTGTCACTTTTTGATTTGAGCTAAAAAAGCATTGTTTTACACTTTGGCTATTCAAAAATAGCGGATCTACAAGCTCATAGCGCGGCACCGAGTGCCGTGCTACGAGCTTGTAGATCTGCTATTTTTGAAAAATCTTGAAAATGTGTGCAAATTGAATATATATATTATTTTAAAGCGAATATTTGTAACTTTAATCTTTGCTTCTGGGGGGTCCCTCCAACAAAACATTTTGAGATGGGGGTCGGCGGCCAAATACATATCATTTAGGGGGGTCCTTGACATAAAAAGGTTTGAGCACCACTGATATAGAAACATACGTTTTTTCAGAATACTGTTGGGATTTAGAAGACATTCATAGAATCGGAACCTCAGGCCTTAATGGGTTAACATAGGTACTGCTTTTCATATTACTTGAATTTCCAGCGTTTACAATGATGCGACGTCAGACTCGTCACTGCCTTTAATTCACCTTTGTGACTCCACTCGTGGAGTGGAGTCACAGGTGCAAAGCGGCGCGTTGCTGCTTGGCCCCCATTAAGAGGTGTGAGCTTTTTAATTTAACGTGGAGGCGGCGGCGCGAGCCAGGTGACGCGACCGACGTGTACCTGGGTGGAAAAAAACCTCACCCAGCTGGGCTCCTTCGCCCCGCCGAGAAGAGATTAACTGACTCCAGACCGCAGCGTGCTTCTAACAGACTTCCCCTTTCTCCCCCTCCGCGGGGGGGCTCCGGTAACGAGGCAGCAGCTGGGTCACTTTGAGGATAAGGGGGGAAGTGATAGATATACCGACGTATAATATCAACAGACTGCAGAGAGTTGAGAGAGTTCGACAGTCCTTGGTGGTTACGTTTAATCCATTACGACCTGGAACGCATCTTTGTCACTTTAGATTTATTTGGCTATTCAAAAATAGCAGATCTACAAGCTCATAGCGCGGCACCGAGTGCCGCGCTATGAGCTTGTAGATCTACTATTTTGGAAAAATCGTGAAAAAAATATTTTTTATATTTTTTTCAAAAAACGTAGGATTTAGAAAACATTTTTTGAATCGGACTCAGGCCTTAATGGGTTAAAGCGTGCGCGTCGATCGGGTCGTTATGGTAACAGTTAGGACTTTTCACAACTCTGGCTCCCAGTCTACTGTAACTGTAAGTGGACGGTACGTCAGTACCCGACCCGGATCTCAATCATACCGTACCCAGGGTTTAAAGCAAAACATTTAAATAAATAACCCAGTGAAAGTGAAAATATGTGTTAGGCCATGTCCCAATAATCTGCCAGTTGCAGTGATGGAGGAAGTACTCACATGTTTTACTTAAGTAAAAGTATAAATACTGCAATGTAGAAATACTCCGTTACAAGTAAAATTCTCCAGTATTCAACATGTACTTGAGTAGAAGTCCCATTTTACAAGTTCAAAATATATACACATCTTTTGAAAATAGTAGATCTACAAGCTCACAATACGTCGCATCGCGACGCATTGTGAGCTTTTTTCAAATATTTACACCACTGGCCAGAATTTGTTTTTAAACCCTGCTTTTATTTGGAACCCCCTCAAGTAACCCAGGTCCCTGGAGCTCACTTTTAGAACCACTACAATAATATGTATGCAATACTAATATTTATGATTGAATTTGCGTTCAACCAAAATTATATTGAAGGCCAAAATTATCTAAATATATTTTTCTATATATAAATTAAGACTCTTTGACTGCCAGAAATAAAACGTTGTTTAGTAAGCCACTGCCAGCGACCTTTGAAAAATCATAGATTTATCTCCAGTAAGATCGATCCCCCGATCACGTTAAAAGATGTATCCAAGTTTCGTAGAATCGGGGAGGAAAAAGCGTGCCGTCGCTATCATCCATTCCATTGTTATTGGCAGTTGAATGTAGGCTGTTTTTGCCAAAAATTTACAGAAAGCAGAGAAAAAGGCTTGTTTTTTTCCAAATCCATTAACATGGAAGTGAATGTGGCTGTTTTTTTTTGCGTTCACGTCATTTGCTGCTTCTTTGCTTCACTGGGAGTCAAATGGTGACTCATAGGTTAGCGAACAGCGCCATCTACACTGAAAACACAACATCTCGTCATTCTCGTCATTGGCAGTCTGAGTTAAAGGGAACCGTTTGGGAATCGGACCGCTAAAGTCCCGAAGGATCCCAAACCTACGCGTACCCCCGTTCCATTACAGTCATTTTGCAGACGCTTTTATCCAAAGCGACTTACAATTGTGCATTCAACATAGGCAAGGAAACTACTAATCACCAGAAGTCTTAAGTGCATTCTCTTCTAAAACAAGCAACTAAGAGCAGTGGCGTGCACAGACATTTTGAGGGGCAGGCGCTCAAGTAAATTATACTTTTTTTTGTTTACTTGGTCTGCTCTTTTTTCCCTCTACACCTATACCTCTTTGCCAAAAATAGCCGATCTACAAGCTCACAACGCCTCGCAGCGCGAGGCGTTGTGGGCTTGTAGATCTGCTATTGTTGGCTAAAGTTCTCTTCAGAAAAGGGATGCTAGGTTTCGAGTGGTTATGGTAAAAAGACAAATCATATCACATAAAGATTTGGCGGACCCCCTGTAGTAACTCTGAGGACCCCCTGTTGAAGACCCCTGCTGTAAACTGAAAATAAAAAAAACTTTTTTTTTTTTCAAAAGGGCACTTCTGGTCAAGAGGGCAAAGGGCAGGTGCTCTAGCACCACCTAGAGTCTATCTGTGCACGTCCCTGACTAAGAGTATACCTAGCTCTAAGGTAAAAGTGCAACATGTTCCGGAACTGTGGCGTTTTACCTGCGGTCCCAGGAGTTCATGCCCAGGTCGTTGAGCAGCAGCCTGCAGAAGTAGAACGGCGCCTTGGGCTCGTGGCGGGGCGGCTCCCGGTGGGCGGCGGCCCGCACGCTCACGTCCGCCTCCCACCGCCTCACCTGCTCCGCCTCCTGCCGCGTCTGCCGGCCGATGGCGTCCAGGATGGCCGCCTCCTGCTCGGGGCTCATGCCGCAGGGCAGCGGCGCCGGCTGGTTGAGCCCGGGGCAGCGGGGCCGGGGCAGACACTCGGGGCTGCTCTGACCCAGCTCCTCCAGCAGCTGGTCCAGCACGTCCGCCTCCTCCTCGTCCTCCTCCTCCTCGTCCTCCTCCTCGTCCTCGTCGCAGCAGCAGCCCGACTCCGCCAGGGAGGCGCGGGGGTCCGAGGAGGAGGAGAGGGAGGAGGAGGGGCCCTTGTTGTTGGTCGGGGAGCTGGGCTGCTGCTGCTGTTTTTGGCTGTTGTTGTTGTGGACGGCGGACCGGGAGTCACCTTCGGATAGGCATGGTCACAGTTATTACATAATCTTCTGATCGCAATTATTTGAGATAATCGCAATCATTTTTGCATAATCGTCTAATGTAAAAAATGTTTCAAACATTTCATAATATTAAAAAAGCAGAAATAGCAGATCTACAAGCTTACAACACGTCACTTCGTGCTTACAAACATTTTCACACATTTTAAAATAGCAGAAATAGCAGAAATAGCAGATCTACAAGCTTACAACGCGTCACTTTCTGACACGTTGTAAGCTTGTAGATCAGCTATTTCTGCTATTTTTACATGCATAAAGTTTAAATACATAATTAAATATGTTAATAATTTCTTTGTGTATTGAAGTTATTCGTCATATCTGCCGTGTGCAATTTTTGATTACGAAGCCTAAAAGGCAAACAGAATTTTGTATTTTATTGTATATATATATGTTCAATGGCCAAACACACAATTAACACATTGAGTGCCAAAAACGGTCCGGACCGTTATTCATAATCCAAACGAGGTGTGCCAAAAACGGTTATGGCCTTTTTTGGACAAAAATATGAAAACAAATGTTTTTTTTTTTCTTTTTCCTCCACAGCACCAGGATATATCATTTTACGAAGATTTAGACTCCAATCCACTTCCTGGTTAACTTATGACTTCAAAAGCCTGTATCTCGGCTCCTGTGTACTTTTTGTTTTTACAATGTATTTTCGACTATTTTCAACTGGCTGCAACTATGGAACGGATTACCGAATCTTTTTCCCCCGATTGTACGAGACCTCTATGTGTGTAATGAGGGTATCACCGTGAGGACGGTGATCACTGAAAATGTTTTGTGACTACTTGAAAAAGGTTCAAAAATGGTTAAAATTCCAGGCACTCAACGTACATTTTTTGAAAACACCCCTGGCACTCAATGTGTTAAATCGTTAATCGCAATTATTTGAGTGACAATTAATCGTCAACATTCAAAATTAGTAATGGTGACATCGCCCTTACCTTCGGAGACCGGCCCCGCCGCGGCGTCGTCCTCCTGCGTGGTGCGGTACAGGACGGCGCCGTCCCACGAGTACTTGCCCGAGATGTCGCGGACGATGAGGCGCACCTGGGACGAGGGCTTGGGCGGCTGGTGGCCGGCGCCGGCGGCGGCCGGCGGGGTCGGGGGGGTCTCGGCGGGGATCTGCAGGTAGGAGACCAGCGTGCTGTCGTTGAACACGAACAGCTGCAGGTTGGGGCTCTTGAAGACCTCGGAGGAGAGCTCAGAGGACTCCACGTGAGGGTTGTCGTGGTTCTCGCTCACCAGGCTGTGCAGGAGGGCGGGGCCGCCGCTCAGCGGGTGGTGGCCCAGGTGGTTCACCAGGTGGGTCATGACCATGCGCGCCGTCAGCGGGATCAGCTCCATGCTGCGCCGTTTCTTCTCTGGAAGAGCGTTGTGGGGGGGGGGAGGGGGGGAGGGGCGAGGTTAGTATCCGTTTGTAGTAGAGCAGGGGTCTTCGACAACGTTTTCAGGCCAAGGACCCCCTAAGCTGAGTGAGAGATGAAGTAGGGACCCCCTACTCTATATGGTATAAAATTGTGTTTCAGATGAAACTTTTTTCGTTTACTTGGTCTGCTCTTTTTTCGCTCTACACCAAGCCTCTTAACCCTCCAAGACCCGACATCGACTAAAATAAAATAAAATAAAATAATATGGCTTATTGATGTTATTATTCATAATGTACTGTTTTGAGGCCAAATATTATTCATAATGTATACTGTTCTGAGGCCAAATAATAAACCATAACCATATAAATGAACCCTTAAGTTGTTTTAGTGAAGTATATAGACATTTGCCATGTTATTCTGACAGTGAGTAAAAATGGCCTATAGGAAATTTTGCTACCCGTTAGACCCAATGATGTATTACAACATTTCAATAAAGCCTTACGAAAACTTTTTTTTTCTAAAAACATTATATTTTCCTCTCCAAAGTACTCCTACAACACCATCTGAAAGGTTGAAACATTTCTTTTGCAAGTAAAAATATATCCGGGTCTTGCGGGGTTAAAGTTTTCCTCAGAAAAAGGGATTCTAGGGTTCAAGTGGTTAAGATAAAAAAAAGAAAAGAAAAATCATTTCACACAAAGATTTGGCGGACCCCCTGTAGTAACTCTGAGGACCCCCTAGGGGTCCCGGACCCCCTGTTGAAGACCCTTGTAGTAGAGTTGTTCCGATCTATCGGAAAAGCTGCCGATACTGCCTAAAATGCTGCCATCGGTGTGGGCGAGTCTGCCAGCCTATGCCATTCCCATACCACATAATCATCATTTACAGTGATCAATTATTTTGTATTTTTGAGTTGATGTTGCAGGACTGTTTTATACTCTTACTGTACTATTTACATTATTATTTTACTAACTTGTAGCTGCACTTTAATAATAATTAATGGATTTTTTAACAATTCCTAGATCAGTGGTTCTCAAACTTTTTAAATTCCAAGGATCCCCAGAACTAAGGGTCCATTTGGTTCCATTTGTACACTCTCAGAGTTACAGACCTGTAAGGATCCATTTGGAACCCCCTCAAGGAACCCTGAGAGTCCCTATACGTCACTTTGAGAACCACCGTCCTCTTTTTAAATTACACACTGCTATCGGCTCGGTACTCGGTTTTGACCGATACGCTAAGTTATGGGTATCGGAATCCGGAAGGAAAAACATGTAACGGTACATGTCTAAGTTTGTAGAAAAATCATTGAGGGACTAACATATTTCGAAGGCTAAATAGTGGTTTATACTTGGTTACGTGGTGGTGTCGAGTACTAAAAATAGCCCATTTACAAACTCACAACGAATCTCAGATGCCTGGCGTGCACACCACCAAGTACAAATCAGGCATTAGCGTTGATCTGGCGTACGAGAGTATAAACGCTGCTTTCACACTAGCAGTGAGGAAAGCTACAAAAACGACCAAGCGTGGTGGTCCGTTCGTTACGCTGTCGCTGAATCGCCGTTTGAGTGTTGCTCACTAGGGGGCCAGTTGCACCACCTCACACTAAGTTCAAACTTAGTGTGTTAATTTAGCCGGGAAAGTATCTGTGTCATTTTTAGATTTCTTTGGCTATTCAAAAATAGCAGATATACAAGCTCATAGCGCGGCACCAAGTGCCATACACACACACAATATATGTGTGTGTGTATATGTATGTATGTGTATATATATATATATATATATATATATATATATGCACGCACACACACACACACACACACACACACACACACACACACACACACACACACACACACACACACACACACACACACACACACACACACACACACACACACACACACAAAACAGATTCCAGGGGAAATGCAACCTGTAAGTACTCTGTCCATTTAGAGAACCTCTCCATTAAATGTCAATATCCAATATCTTATTAAAAGAAGGAAAAGGAAATCAACCATCACTGGGAGAGTGGAATGTTCACATTAGTGCTTGGCCCCAGAGAGACCACCCATTATGGGGTTTTGATATAAATGTGAGGCCTTTTTGTGTTCTTTTTGGTGACCTTGTGGTTCCATTAGGTAATGCATTTCCCTTTCCCCGCGTTTCATGTCCTCAACTTTTGAAGTAATTTCACCCTCCCCTCAAAAGTGCACGTGTGTGTGTGTGTGTGTGTGTGTGTGTGTGTGTGTGTGTGTCCACTGAAACAATGTGAGGATATTTCAGCGTGCGCTTCTGCCTGGAAAGAAAAGAAGAAAAAAAAAACCACTGATGTGCTGCTATACGACACACAGCTGCACAGAGCCTCCGTAGAAACAAACAAAACACTATCAAAAGAGCAAAGCAAAGAGAAACCGGCCCGGCTATATGCACCCCCCCCCACCCCTCCCTCCCTGCATCATATTGATCAAGTCACATCAAAGAACCAGTGCATCTCTAACCCACTGAGGCCTGAGGTTTCCGATTCTGCAAAATGTCTTCTAAATCCTAACAGTTTTCTGAAAAACGTATGTTTCTTATATCGGTGGTTTTCAAACTTTTTCATGTCAAGGACCCCCAAAATGATATGCATTTGGCCGCGGACCCCCATCTCAAAATATTTTGTTCCAGGGTCCCCCCCAGAAGCAAAGATTTGAGTTAATGTCCGCTTTAAAAGAATATATATATATATTCAAAGATTTGCACACATTTTCACGATTTTTCTAAAATAGCAGATCTACAAGCTCGTAGCGCGGCACTCGGTGCCGCGCTACGAGCTTGTAGATCTGCTATTTTAGAATATCCCAAAGTGTAAAATAATGCTTTTTGTTTTTGCTCAAATCAAAAAGTGACACAGATGCCGTCCCAGGTCTTAATGGGCTAATGCAGCTCGGCCTGCTTTTCCAAAGAGCTTTCTCCCACTTTGATGGAGGATGATGGTATTGATAGTGTCACAATGCAAAAAGCACGTCATCTTGTTTTTTTTTTTTTTTTTTTCCTGCAGCACCGCTATGGAATAAAGCAACCGCATGCCTTTCACTCGGAGTGTAAAAAACCTGTGCATTTACATAAACGCGTACTCGCTGAGTAGCGGCCTATTCAGCGGCCCTGTAAAGGATGTTGGTTCTCTCATTAGCACTCGGCTAGTCTCGGCGCTCCCGCCATTGTAAGGAGAGTCAATGGCCTTTTCAAAGTTGTCTCTCATGATTAGATGCCGCCTACTTAGCCCATTAAGACCTGGAACGCATCTGTGTCACTTTTTGATTTGAGATAAAAAAGCATTATTTTATACTTTGGCTATTCAAAAATAGCAGATATACAAGCTCATAGCGCGGCACCGAGTGCCGCGCTACGAGCTTGTAGATCTGCTATTTTTGAAAATCGTGAAAATGTGTGCAAATCTTTCAATATATATATTGTTTTAAAGCGAACATTTCTAACTCAAATCTTTACTTCTGGGGGCTCCCTGGAACAACATATTTTGAGATGGGGCTCTCCGGCCAAATACAATAAAATATAATTTTGGGGGTCCTTGACATGAAAAAGTTTGAGAACCACTGATATAGAAACATACGTTTTTTTCAGAATACTGTTGGGATTTAGAAGACATTTGTAGAATGGGCTTCAGGTCTTAATGGGTTAGAGAGGTGTGCTGGCCAAGCCGTTGGAAAAAAAAGAAGAGTAAAAAAACATGAAATGAAAATACTCCTATTAGTGATTATGAATGAGGTTTGGCTTTGTATGAAAAGGGCATACTGAGATAGCATGTCAATGCAACGGGGGGGCTTTCGAGAGATGTCGTCGGGGTCTGCCTCAGTCATGCTAAAGATAACCAACACGTGCGCAGCTTTACTCCGAATGCGTCATGCTGCGTTCACACTTAGCGGCTACAAAGCGACAGGCTACTACAAGTAATTTACAATGGAAGCCAGCGACGTGGAAGACACAAACTGAAGCCCGACACTTGTACAAAAAGCTGCAAAGAAAAACGGTTGAGCTGGCTTCAGCATTTTTCAGCGCCCGATGACGAGATGAAGCTTCAATTAAACATACGTTTTTGTTTCACCCTTTTTCCCCTCACCTTCTCTCACCACACGATTCCTGCTTGTAATGTGGAAAATCAAATTCCTGCGCTCAGCCAGTTCCTTGTTCTTTTGAACCCTTTTCAATGTTTCTGGGGGCAGTTGCACCACCTCACACTAAGTTCAAACTTAGCCTAGTTATAGCTTAAACACATTCAATCCGGTAAAGTATCTGTCATTTGCCAGCCTGTTACAGTATGCATGTATAGGCCTATACATGCATATGTAGGCCAAATAGGCCAAATAGCAATGCCTGTTACTAACAGGCATTGCTATTTGGTAATAAACCAAGCAGACAGCTCTGCACCAGACACTCGCTGCTGTTTTACATGCACGTACATGTATCCACACATAAAGTACATGTTTTACGAGCACGCGTACATACATGTACACACGTATGCACACATACAGTACATGTTTTACATGCACAAAGTGTTGTATTGGTGATTTTGTTAGTGGTGGGACGCTATTTTAAAGAACGTCACACGCACGTCGCTACACCACACCCCTACACTACAGGTCACACAATGGACAATTGATATGCATGCAAAACGGCATATACTGTAGGTTTAAAGTGCTCATATGGCCCTATTATAGTCGCTTCTTTTGGGCTTGTTTTAATATATGTTTCTCGCGCCAAAAAATAATAATCTGGCAACACTGTATATAACATCCCAAAACAAACTTCTAAGGCTACTTCCAAAATGTTAATCAAGTCCGTGATCATAACACCAGAGGCAGCTCCACAAATCATGTTCAACACAGATTTGGCTCAACAAAGGGAATGAACTCGTTCTCATGCTATTCATCAAAAATGTGGAATGCCCTACCAAAAGGAGTAAAGGAATGTAAAACCCTACTCACTTTCAAAACTGCCCTAAAGATACACCTTCAGGAGGCTGCAATTCAAAAATGGCCCCCGTCCAAGTCCTAACCTACCCCATGTCCTAACCTAACCTACCCCCCTACCCCCCCCCCTCTCTCTTTCTTCTTTTGTACATATTTTTCACTCTTCATACCAGTAACCTGTAAACTGATTGTATGACATTCTGTATAGTAGTGTGTATATCTGTCTGTCTCTTATATGTCATCATGATTTGTGTGCATGGGGATCTCATCTTAAACAAGCTTAGTGCTTAATGAGTCTTCCAGTTTAGTAGACCTTGTATTGTGAATTTGTACTTCCATGTACTGTTATGTACTGTCGTGTACTGTTCTCATGTCTTACTAAATAAAGTACATCAATCAATCAATCACACAGTCCTTCTTCTTACCCTCTGCCACCGTCAGCAGGTTGCCGAAGTCGGCGGCGGCGGCGGCGTGGGACGGCGCGGGCTCCGAGCTCTTCACCTGGCCCAGCATGAGGAAGGGCTCGTAGTCCGTGGACAGGTCGGCCAGGCTGAGGAGGTAGTGGCTCTGCTGCGTGTGCAGGTTCGAGCCCGACACGCAGCAATGCAGAACCTGGCGGGTAAAAACAGAGGAAAAAAAAGAGAAATATGGGATCAAGTCCGTCACATTCATAGATTTATACTTAGTTGTGTGTATAGGCTTGGGATCCTTTAGGACAGTGGTTCTCAACCAGTGGTCCGGGGACCACCAGTGGTCCTTGGGCGGGTACCAGGGGGTCCCCAGCAAAAGCAGTTTATATAGCATCACAATCATTTTAACCACTTCATCCTTTTATACTTTAGCTATTCAAAAATAGCAGATATACAAGCTCATAGCGCGGCACCGAGTGCCGCGCTATGAGCTTGTAGATCTGCTATTTTTCAAAAACTCTTGAACATTAGTGAACATTTTTTAACACACATCTTTGCTTCTGGGGGTCCCTGGCACAACATATTTTCAGATGGGGGTCCGCAGCCAAATATTCATCAATTTGGGGGTCCTTGACGTGATAAAGTTTGAGACCCACTGCTGTAGGACACCGGTCTTCAACGTTTTTCAGGCACAAGGAGGACCCCTTAGCTGAGAGAGAGATGAAGCAGGGACCCCCCCCCACCACTACATTGTATACAACTGTGTTGCAGAATATAGATTTTCATACGTTTTTCATAGATGGCTTCATAGACCCCCAAAATTATATGCATTTGGCCGCGGACCCCCATCTCAAAATATTTTGTTCCAGGGACCCCCAGAAGCAAAAGTTTGAGACAAATGTTCGCTTTAAAAATATATCCTCAAATGTTCACGATTTTTCAAAAATAGCTGATCTATAAAGCCTGTAGCGCGGCACTCGGTTGGGGACCCCCTGGTATCCCCGCCCCAAAGGACCCCTGTGGGGGTCCCCGGACCACACTTTGAAAACCAATGATCTAGCTTAGCCAGCAGCCATCTGATTCTCTGCTATGTGGTTCATGTTGTTCACCCCCCCAGGGGGGGGATGGTTGTTGATAGGTGGTGATGGCATCGTGCGGTGACACGGCCCCTATCCGTGATGACAGTGATCTGGCAGAGAGTCGTGCAAACAGTGTCTTCTCTCAGGCATGATGGCCCTGTTGCAGCCAGCCAAGAGTACACACAATATAGCAGGGGTTCTTCAACGTTTTCAGGCCAAGGACCCCCTAGCTGAGAGAGCACCGAGTGCCGCGCTATGAGCTTTGTAGATCTGCTATTTTTGAAAAATCTTGAAAACGTGTGCATATCTTTGAATATATATATTTTTAAAGCAAACATTTTTAACTCAAATCTTTGCTTCTGGGCGGTCCCTGGCACAAAACATTTTCATATGGTGGTCCGCGGACAAATTCAAATTGGAAAGTTAACAGATCTATAAGCTTGAAACGTGTTTTGTGCCGCATTTCGAGCTTGTGGATCTGATACTTTTGTGTGACACTGTAGTACGAGCAAGTAGGGCATCGATTTACGAAAAAAACGACAGCAACGACATATGCCACCATCACAAGCCGATGGATGAACGGATGGATGGATGGATGGATGGACAGACAGACGGACGGACGGACGGACGGAGATAGAGAGAGAGAGAGGAGGGTCTTTATTGCTACTAATCCGTTTCTCCTGTGATATGCAAGTGTATTGATCTACATAACAGATGGCGCAGCATCGGTTGGCAGGCCTCGATAAGACTCACTGGGGCAGTTGATTACAGCCATTGGACAGGTTTTCTCTGTTTGATTTAATTAAGACTTTATCCTCCCCGCGCCCGGCTCCCACCGCAAACATGTGCGGGCACGCGCGCAAACACACACACACACACCTGTGTGTACAGAATGGTCCGTTTGGAGGTAAGGTATCGACACAGCGAGTCACAAGTGGGGGTAATTATTACATTTTTTAAGAGAGAGAAACACATGTCTTGTCGGGGCCTCTAACTCAGGGTACAACAATTTGGTTAAAGCTATTGGGAAGGCTAATCCCATCCATTCAACACACACACACACACACACACACACACACACACACACACACACACACACACACACACACACACACACACACACACACACACACACACACACACACACACACACACACACACACACACACACACACACACACACACACACGGCAGGCAGGCTGGCCCTCGCTGTCATCTGCAACAGTATTGTGTGGGGCGATGCAGTAGACAGTATGTGCATGAGAGAACGTGCACACACACACAGGCTTGTGTGAGTGCACAGGGGACGGATTAGGAGCTTGATGCTGAAAAGACCTCAACCAAACAGCTGCCGCACCAAAGCCCCAAAGAGAGAGAGAGAGAGAGAGAGAGAGATGGTGTGAGAGAGAGAGAGAGAGAGAGAGAGAGAGAGAGAGAGAGAGAGAGAGAGAGAGAGAGAGAGAGAGAGAGAGAGAGAGAGAGAGAGAGAGAGAGAGAGAGAGAGAGAGAGAGAGAGAGAGAGAGAGAGAGAGAGAGAGAGAGAGAGAGATGGAGAGAGAGAGAGAGAGAGAGAGAGAGAGAGAGAGAGAGATGGGGTGAAAGGGAGAGTGAGAGCGAGGGAGAGAGAGAGAGAGGGGAGGTGGGGGGGACACCCATGGCTCTGCTTGACAACTAAGTGCCAGTACCTCACATAGCAACAGTTTCCCGGAAAGGTAATACGACATGGAACAAACATACTGTAGAGATAGTGGTTCACATATGGATGGATGGGTTCACTCATGCACACACACACACACACACACACACACACACACACACACACACACACACACACACACACACACACACACACACACACACACACACACAGAATATAATAAAGACAAAAGCAAACAAGAGACACACAAGCGGGTGCAGAAAAACACATCAGAAGAACACACATAGGTATTAACGCACATACACATACAGCCATGTGCAATAGCAACACACACACACACACACACACACACACACACACACAGAGGCGGAGGGGTGCAGCTGGCTGCTCAGGCAGGCAGAGGGAGAGAGAGCAGATGGAGGCGCTTGAGTGGAGCTCCAGTCAACCAATAAGGTCCAGTGCAATCATGCCTTTTACAGCGAGCCGCCTCATGCTGTTAGTCACCAAACACACACACACACACACACACACACACACACACACACACACACACACACGCACGCACCCCCCCCCCCCCCCACACACACACACTCAAGTTCAACTCTCAATGGCAAAAGATGCAAAGTGCATCAGCTTTATTCATGAGTATGTATGTGCACGGTAGCGTGCCTCACATGCACACTCCCGAGGAACTCAAAACAATCCTGAAAAGGATTTGTTGGCGTTGTTACAACAAGTAAAGAGATAAAGCATCCTCTAAAGAGTCATTTATATACTCCCCCGTCGCACAATACTCGTTAGCTTGAAGATCTGTTATTGTTCTGCGAGCAAAGCAACACGTACTGTACACCACGGAGCATGACTGAGGCTTTAAAACATGTCTCTAAGAACACAACAGTTAACTATTACATGTGGTTGCTGTCGGGCAGAAATCCTTGTACAGTAGCTTCATATTGCAATTTTGAATCTTTTTTTTTTTGGTGTGGAAATGAATGCGTACTTCGTCGTATGACAATGTCTCGTAAAAGTAGTCGAAATAGCCGATCTACAAGCTCACAACGGGTCGCAAAGCAACACACTGTGAGCATGTAAACCGGCTATTTTTGAATGAAAGGGTTAGTCCGTCTGTGTTTATTTAGTTAAGTATTTAACCGACGGAAAGTATTAACATGAGCTCGTGACTAAATAATAACCGATCTGGATACATTCAAAACACAGGTAATTTTTTCCATGTTTCCTGAAAAGTAAGGCGTTTTGGACATAACAAGGTTTCCGTGGCAAGAAGAGTCAGATGCTTTAATTGATTGATATGGTGCCGATACGGACCCCACCTCGTAACCCCACACTCCTAATATATTATTTCCAATTAAAACCAGTGGGGTCGCAGTCTTTTGTTCGCCCGCCGGACAACCAATCATGTTAATTGTCCTTTTTCTTTCATAGCAGCTGCAGTCTCTCTCATATTAAGACATATTCAATTCAAATCTCTGGGACAAGCGTTTATAGCACCGGGCTTATCAAGTGGGACAAAAGGTTCTGTTTTGAATAATTTGACCATTTCTTATCTGGGCTGACACGCTCACAAAGGTCTGCCGTTGACCGCATCTGCCCAGGCAGGCGCCGCTTGAATAATACCTCATTCATTTACACGCCCGGACGCTCCTCCCTCTCTCTCTCTCTCTCTCTCTCTCTCTCTCTCTCTCTCTCTCTCTCTCTCTCTCTCTCTCTCTCTCTCTCTCTCTCTCTCTCTCTCTCTCTCTCTCTCTCTCTCTCTCTCTCTCTCTCTCTCTCTCTCTCTCTCTCTCTCTCTCTCTCTCTCTCTCTCTCTCTCTCTCTCTCTCTCCCTCCCTCCCTCCGGATCGTAAAAAAAAAAAATCACACCCTGTGTGAAGGAGACGGTGCCTTTGGGGCGGGGCTTAACTCATTTCAGTGCGTCCCTATTGGTGGTCTGAGTCCACTTACCAAATGTGTACTCCGTAGCATGCTGCGAACTTGAGTTATGGCTGTTTGAAGGCCAGCCAATGGGAAGACAGAGGGGGCGGGGCTTCAGCAATGCATGCTGGTCCCTATTGGTGGTCTAAGTCCACATAACAAATGTGGACTTGGTGGCATGCTGCAAACTGGACTTATAGCTGTTTAAAATCCCGTGCTCATCCCGTGCTCATACGGGCGCTGGGGGTCCCTGGACCCCTCTTTGATAACTTCATCAATTCATGCTCGTCCCTATTGGTGGTCTAAGTCCACATACCAAATGTGGACTTGGTGGCATGCTGCAAACTGGAGTTATAGCTGTTTAAAATCCCGTGCTCATCCCGTGCTCACACAAACGGACGGACGGACGGACGGACACGCAGACAGAGTCAAACGTAGAGCGGTTGGCACCGCTAAAAAAGGAGGTGTCATTCAGAAACGAACCCGCGGCACAAAAAAACGCACGACTAAAAAGGTTTTCAAGCGGATGCGGACGTGCGTTCGTAACGCTCGCATGGTTTCCAAGGGGCCAGTAGTGGGAAAAGTATACTCGAATGTTTTACTTAAGTAAAAGTATCAATACTGCAATGTAGAAGTGTTACAAGTAAAAGTCCGGAATTCAAAATTTACTTGAGTAAAAGTACAAAAGAATTGGTATCAAAATGTACTTAAAGTACCAAAGTAAAAGTACTAAAATGTTTGAAAATAGCAGATCTACAAGCTCACAACGCGTCGCATCGCGACGAGTTGTGAGCTTGTAGATCGGCTATTTTCAAATAGCCTAGGTGTAAAACAGGCCTAAAGTGGATAATGTACGTTTCATAATATCATAATTTATATCTGAAAAGTAACTAGTAACTGAAGTTTTCAAATAATTGTAGTGGAGCAAAAGTACTATATTTGCCTCTGAGATGTAGTGGGGTAGAAGTAAAAGTACTGAAAACTGGAAATAATCAAGTAAAGTGAAAAATTAAATACATCAATCACTTAAGTACAGTACTTGAGTAAATGTACTTAGTTACTTTACACCACTGCTCCGAATAATAAATAAAACACCACAAAGTGATGAGCCGTTAATGTCACTGTCACACACGCACGCACGCACGCACGCACGCACGCACGCACGCACGCACGCACGCACGCACGCACGCACACACACACACACACACACACACACACACACACACACACACACACACACACACACACACACACACACACACACACACACACACACACACACACACACACACACACACACACACACACACACACACACACACACACACAGCTAGAGTCAACACACAGTCAAAATGATGGCACATTCACGGGGGTCACGGCCCGGAGGTGAGGCTAATTATAGCGACAAGCCTGGGGCCGCTCGGGGTCAAAGCCACGAGGAGGAGGTCTGTTTGGTCAGACGGTGGACCCACCCTGTAGATGTAGTCCAGCAGCGGGGCGGCCTTGTGGGACGGGGGCTCGTCCACGGGCATGGCGATGGGCTCCAGGAGCAGGCTGAGGGGCACGGCCATGCACCAGTCTAACAGACACAGCAGCAGGGACACGATCAGCTGAGAGAGAGAGAGAGAAGAACAACAACACAGTCAGTCCAAGGTTCAAGGTTGTACTTTATTGTTACATCTTGTGTACAGGTATAGCCTGGTTCCAGAGGAATCTGCCTTTGCAAAATTGCATTGCACTTTAGCCCTCGGCAGATTAGGTCTGGCCCCCCTCAATAGAGATTTCATTTCTCGCCGCCATAGCATCGGTAGTAAACGCGTTAGAAAATATTTATTTTCTAAAAGAACAAACAATTGCCCTTAAAGCTTTTGTTGGAAAGAAAGATGTGTTAAGAATAGTTTCATCTGGTTACCAGACTAAATACGAGTGGGGCTAGCTTTCGTTGTTTACTGTTTCAGCACCGGCGCTTGAGTGTGACGTAGCAGGAAGCACAGCTCTGATTGGTTTTAGGTCTAACCAATAGAGTCCGTTTGGATCTTTTTGTAATCGCCCCATGGAAAATAATCTATCGCTGAGAGGGACCAGACTAATATCCACGCAGTGTGTCGTGTGATATTGTCTGGCCACGCGAGGCTAGTACAGGTACATAAGAGTAAAAGTTATTTTGGTTTGACTTCCTTCAGACAATGCAGCAGCATAGGTAACAACAGAATAATGATAGAAATGGTACCTGGACCCCACTTTGAGAACCAATGCTTCAGATCTCAACCGTTCTCCCGTTCTCTTACCTTTTTATCTGCTTCCACGGACGAGTGCTCTGCGCTCGGCAACAGGAAGGAGATTGTGGCGACAAAGATCTGTGTGTGAAACAAGTAGAACACTGAGTATGAGGCTGTCTTCAAGCTAACAAAGCCGTCGTCGGGTCACATTGTTAGCTTGACTAACGGCTGTTAGTTAGTTAGCCAACTATCTAGCTTATAAAAAAATGTCAATGAGTGTTCAACATTTCATCATTGTTGTTGTTGAAGGATGTTGACGAGGGTTTCACATTGCACTACATTGGTTTGGTGGAATCTCCACACGGCCTTATGGGATGATGGATATTTGATTGTGTGTGTGTTTCTCTACGAGAGAGAGAGGGCGAGAGAGAGACGGGGAGTGTGTGTGTGTGTGTGTGTGTGTGTGTGTGTGTGTGTGTGTGTGTGTGTGACTGTGTGTGTGTGTGTGTTACCTGGATGATCTTCTTGGGCAGGCTGGGTTCCAGCCTCTGAAGATGTTCCCAGTGGGAGATGAGCAGCTGAAACAGGTCACAGGCCACCTGGGCCACGGCCTTGTTCCCAAACTAAAAGCCAAGCAGAGAGACAGAGGGAATAGTTCAGAACAACAGTCTGCAATACACAGCAGCTTAAAACAGAGAGAAGAAACATGATAAGGGAGAAATGGATGAGTGCTACTTTCACGCCCTATGAACTCCTTACAGCCTGCTAAGAACATCAGAATTTTGTTCACTTCGTTTTTTACCGCGGCTCTGCTCACTCGCCGTGCGCATAATAAGCATAATTTTGTTTCCACTTCAATCCTGGCCTCATTTCTTTTTTTTTCCTCCTCTGGGGGACTCTCATTGCCAGAAAAGGATTTTGAGTTGTTGACAATTTTCTTTCAAATGTAGGATTTCTTAAGTGATTTGAAATTCTTTGCGCAGAAATAGAATTTGCCCATTTCTTGGGTTCTGAAAGCCTCTCAACGTGTAACAAGGCCAGACAATGTGAGGGAGTGCGAGAGATGGACAAACACACAAAAAAAGAGGCTCTGGGAGTTCAGCACCTGCTTTTAGAGAAGACCTCCCCCCCCACACACACACACACACACACACACACACACACACCCTCTATTTTTGGGGCTGGTCGAGGCTGTGTGTCAAGTTGTGCAGTAGAGTGATTACTGCTCCATTAGAGAGAGAGAGGGAGACAGAGAGGGGGGGGGGGGGGGCGTGCGGGATGGAGCTGGAAGCCGGGGAGATGTGGCTGCTTAACTCATTCAATCCGAGAACGCATCTCTGTCATTTTAGATTTCTTTGGACTATTCAAAAATAGCAGATCTACAAGCTCATAGTGCGGCTATGAGCTTGTAGATCTGCTATTTTTGAAAAATCGTGAAAATGTGTGCAAATCTTTGAATATATATATATTTTTAAAGTGAACATTTGTAACCCAAATCTTCGAATCTGGGGGTCCCTCCCTGGAACTAAATATTATGAGATGGGGGTCCGCGGCCAAATACATCCTTCCTTGACGTGAAAAAGTTTGAGAATCACTGATATTATATATATATTTTTTTTTACTGTAAGGATTTAGAAGACATTTGTAGAATCCCCAGAAGCAAAGATTTGAGTTACAGATGATGGCTTTAAAAAATATATTTATTCAAAGATTTGCAAATATTTCAGGATTTTTCAAAAAAATTGATTTCTTTGGCTATTTTTGAATAGCCAAAGAAATCTTAAAATGACACAGATGCTTTCCCGGTCTTAATGGGTTAAATTGGCCCACATCAACTGAGAGCGTGTAGCCAGGAAATTACACCACCACCAGCACCACCAAAAGCCTTTTCTACCCAGAATTAAAAAGACCCCAAAAAAGGGTCTCAGTCACCACTGGATGTCAGAGCATTCCCCCTTCACTCACATGCAGGAAAAAACAAAAACAATATATACACAGTCGCTCACGAAGGTCTCGCTCTTTCTCTCTCGCTCTCTCTCTCCTCACTTTTACACGCATTGAAATTGTTCTGCAGGCCATTTATGTAATCAACTATTATTTTGGTCTGATGTAAAACTGAGGGCTTCTACTGTATGCTTCTGCTAGTAAAAACAAAATAGGATAGGCCCTGGGATAAAAAAAACTCAGGATGCTAACATGAAGCCATTTATGCTACATACATTTATGGAACAGTTAACATCTCTGGCCCCCGGCCTTCGCGGGCTGGCCGGAGATAATGAGTAGGTGCTGACAAACTTATTAAAAAGTTAGTAGTGTTAAAAGGTTGTAGAAAATGTTAATGCAGTTCATACTGTATGTGGTGTGTTAATATTAGACCCACTCTTCCAAAATCGTTGGTTAACCACATGAACCCTAGGCTAGTTTCCACGGTCCCAACAGGGGGTCCGGGACCCTTAGGGCATGCGTAGAGTTTCTACAAGGGGGGCGCCAAATCTTTTTGTGATGGTAACTTTTTTTAGTTTTAGTTTTTTACATTAAACGTCTGAAAATACACATTAACATGAATCAAAGACATTAATAGAAAAGATCATGTGTAAACAAACAAACAAACAAAAAACATGAATGTACACAAACACGTGATGATAGTGCTGTCAAACAAGCCTATGAAATGTATGAAAAAGTTACATTTTATACAATATGTGGTGGGGGTCTCTGCTTCGTCTCTCTCTCAGCTAAGGGGTCTTTGGCCTGAAAAAACATTGAAAACCAAATATACATAGTTGACCGAAGTCCCCCAGGGCTCTACGACCACTCTTTTTTCTCCCTCTAGACTAAATCGAAACATTACCGTAAACAGGCTGGATTTAACAGGATGTTAAATTCCACAACGTGCTGCGTTATGAGCTTGTTGATGGGCTATTTTTGCCTAATGTTTGCCTCCTGCATCGGCATGCTAGTGTAGCAGTAGTGGCTCAGAGCCTCTGCCAGATGACCAAAAAGCCTAATATCCCAGAACATAGGGTTCGATGTGCCACACCACGGGGCACGTGGACGGGGGGGGACTCCATGTTGAGTTAATCATCACTGACCTTTAGAGTCACTCCCAGGATGTTGATAGCTTCTTTGACCAGGTGATGGATGTTGTCCTGCATCAGCTCCTCACACACCCACAGGCCCAGACTGCACACCGCTATGCACCTGGAACACACGTCTGAGGTCAGCCCCCAGTGGAACTGGACATGCTTTACCAACCCACTGACCGGGGGCTCCCAGAAGTCTATAGACGAATCCACGGAGCGCTGCGGTGTCAGACTCCTACTGCGGTGTGCATTCTGACACCTCAGTCATGATTGTGCCAGAGGAGCGCTCTGTGGATTCATCTATACCAGTGGTTCTCAAACTTTTTCATGTCAAGGACCCCCAAATTGATACTTATTAGCCCGTGGACCCCCATTTGTAAAGATACGCCAGGGACCCCCATAAGAGAAGATTTGTACGGCTCTAGCATGATTCTCAATCATTGTAATTTAAGGACCCCCCCAGTTTGACGTGCATTAGGCTACAGACCTCCATTTAATAGCATTTGTATCTCTGGGACCCCAATTCATATTGTAAAATCAATGTTAATTTAACTCTGAGAGCGTACAAATGGAACCAAATGGACCCGTTAGGGTCCATTTGGTTCCATTTGTACGCTTCCATTCCATTTGTACGCTTCCATTCCATTTGTACGCTTCCATTCCATTTGTACGCTTCCATTCCATTTGTACGCTTCCATTCCATTTGTACGCTTCCATTCCATTTGTACGCTTCCATTCCATTTGTACGCTTCCATTCCATTTGTACGCTTCCATTCCATTTGTACGCTTCCATTCCATTTGTCCCCGGACCCCACTTTGAGAACCAATGATCTATACTAGGCCCCTCCTTTTAACCCCTACACGCCGATCTACTGTACAAGCTCAGATGTGAGCTTGTACTTGTGTAAGTAAGAGACAAATAAAACCCTTCTTGAGACAGACAGTCTTACCTGGCTAATTCACAGTGTTCGTTCCTCGCCGTCATCAGCAGGATGCTGACCAGGTATTCCTACAGAGGTGAACACAGAGCGTCATTATTAGACCAACCTCACAGCGGCAGCAATGGCTCAGGAGGTAGAGCGGGCCGCTTGGGAATCGTAAGGTTCCAAGTTTGATTCCCGCTTTCCACCTGGCTTTGTGTTGAAGAGTCCTTGAGCAAGACACTGAACCAGAGTCCTGCATGGGTCCAATTTTGATAACCACGCCCGCCCCGCCCGTCAATAATCAGATCCGTAGACCGTCCCATCACCCGTGATTATATGAAAATACAAACCAGACCCACCCGTCAAATAATGGACCCGCTGTCCGCCCGTTTACCCGTGATTACATGCAGTAAAATATGAATAGCCTACAGACAGGCACTCAATTTAAAAGTGTGTTGAAATGCCTTTAACACAAGATGCATTCAACAATAGCGCTACATTCAGTTATCAGTTTTGTTCAGAAATCTGCACGTCAAGTGAAGAACGGAGGAGTGAGCTTTCCATATATAGCAACACGCGAGAACGCGCATACACGCAGTACGCATGTGTCGTAGTTTACATTGTCAGATGGTTTAAATTTGAAGGTTTAACAGGATGTTCAATGTGTTTTTGTGAGTTAAGATAACTGACCGGCGTGCTCTATGCCGGGCCGGCGTGCTGTGTTAAGTTACACAAGTGACGTTGTTGACGGCGGAAAAAGTGCTCTCTGATTTTCACAATAAAATGTTACCCACCCCGCGTTTAGTTCAGCACCGCCCGTCCCCGTAAACTTATAAAAGTATATTTTTCACCCGCTTTCACCAGTCAAACGCAACCCGTTGCAGGACTCGGCACTGAACTCCCTAACTGCCCCGGGTGAGCACGTTGGTGCCTTGCATGGTTTCCTCCACCGTTTGCGTGATTGAATTAAAATAAAAAGCCCCGGATAGTAACTTTACAAGACAAAAAAACACCAAAACACACACCAACTTTGCAAGTGCAACATCAGGACTCACTCAAAATTAACTTTCATGGAAGTGTTTTTATTATAGTTTATACAGCATTTTCCTCCACTTCATATATTGTCTTTGTACCTTGATGTTCTCGTTGCTCATGGCGATGTCATCAGGCACCTGCTGCAGCAGTGGAATGTGAAGGTAGAGGTTCGGGAAACAGACCATGGAGCCCAGGATGGTCTGTGCCTCCACTCTGGGAGCCTGGCGAACATACACACACACACACACACACACACACACACACACACACACACACACACACACACACACAGGACAAAAACAACAACATGATATCATTAATGCACTAAATGGCACATGAAAACAACCTGCTTCCAGGAAAATCACATGAGCTGACCGTGGCAGGAAAACACCACTCACACATCCCTGTACAAAGGGATTGTGTTGATTCCACCGCATGAAATGTTCCAGGGTAAGGCAGCAGCTATCAGTGGTAAATATTGCACTTTTTCTCCACTACAATTCATGGAAAACGTTAGTTACTAGTGACTTTGTAGGTTTTGATTATTATTACAAAACATACATTAACCACTTCAGCCCTGTATACATTCCGGCCATTTGAAAATAGCCGATCTACAAGCTCACAATGCGTCGCGTAAAAATGTGTAAAAAATGTTTTAATACATTTCTTATGAATCAATGAATCGAAGTCGAAGAAAATCTAATAGATTGTTTTATAATCGGCAGAATTGAAATTCTCTCCAAGTCTCCAAGACTTTTTAGAAAAGCTTTACCACTTCAATCATTATTGTGTTGTTGTGTGTTGTTGTTGTTGTGTGTACCTCCAGGGATTCGGTGCTCAGGACGCGGCCGGCAGCGGTGATGAAGTCTCCCAGCAACATGCTGAAGCCTGGCAGACCCAGGAAGAAGAACCGTGGAGAGCAGGAGCGGATGACTGTGTTCAGAATGTCCTGGAGGATGCACCCACACCCGCACACATGCACACGCGCACACACACACACACACACACACACACACACACACACACACACACACACACACACACACACACACACACACACACAGAGAAAGGAGCATACATCAGTGAGTGGAACAAAGCCAATTCTATCACTTCTGTTAATTAGACCACACCATGCTTTCATATTCTTTCAACAAGAAGTGTATAATGTTGCCAAAGAGCAAATTAGTGTCGACCAGGAAACCACAAAATAAATGAAGCAACCCTTTTTCACCCAGTGCCAATTGTCTAAGTGATCCTGGGCGCTACACTCCCCCTGCCAGCCTAGGGAGCCCAGAGCCGAGCTCACGCCTCCTTCAACTGACTTTCTTATCACCTGACAGGGGGGAGTTTCCCCAGTTGGACGTAGTGCGTGGAAGGAACACGTTATTCCAACCAGTTTCTTTCCCCTCCATCAGGCGCCCCGGCTGGTATGGGGGAGGCATTATAGTGACCAGGATTACTACATGTTTTTGTGAGGGTACCAACCCTAGGATACACGGGGAGAACATGCAAACTCCCCAAAGAGTGGTCCCTTTCGCCAACCCCACCTAGGGTATGGGCACTGATGACGCGGAGGATAGGACACGCCCCCAGCGCCAACAGCGTCCCCGGCAGGAATCTAACCCAGGACCTTCTAGCTGTGAGGCGACAGGTGCTACTGACTGCGCCACCGTGCCCCCCATTCTCCATTTCTGACATTTTTTATTTTATTTGTGGCATTTTTATGCTTTTCATATTCAGTTAGGTCAGTGTGGAGAGACAGAAAGCCAAGGGCAGAGAGAGAGAGAGAGAGAGAGAGAGTAGACATGCGAGGCCAGGCTCAGTGGCTCAGGAGGTACGTATAGCGGCTGCTTGGGAAACGGAAGGTTCCTGGTTCAATCCCCAGGTTCAAGCCCCTGGGTTAGTGTCAAAGTGTCCTTGAGCAAAATGCTCAACCCCTAACTGCTGCTCCCGGTAAGCGGGTTGGTGCCTTGCATGGTTTCTTCCGCCGTCAGTGTGTGCGTGTGCGTGTGCGTGTGCGTGTGCGCGTGCGCGTGCGCGCGCGCGTGCGTGCGCGTGTGTGTGTGAATGTGTGCGTGAATGTGTGAATGTAATGCACATACTATGCACCATTTCTTTTTATTTAACCCATTCAAACCGGGAACGCACCTGTGTAACCACTTCATCCATATGTTATACTTAGGCTATTCAAAAATAGCAGATATACAAGCTCATAGCGCGGCATGACGCGCTATGAGCTTGTAAATCAGCTATTTTTGAAAAAATCTTGACCATTAAATGCAAATATTTGAATATATATATATATGTTTTAAAGGGAACATTTGTAACTCAAATCTTTCTAGGAGAGGGGGGGTCCAGGTTTAGTTACTGTAACGGTACAAAGACGTGCAGTTTGTACTGAAGTGAAGTAATGCTCGGGTTAACCCAGGTGCCAGCAGGTGCACGCACACACACACACACACACACACACACACACACACACACACACACACACACACACACACACACACACACACACACACACACACACACACACACACACACACACACACACACACACACACACACACACACACACACACACACACAGTGTCTGGCTGCCTGGAGAGACCAGGCCAAATGAAGGAAGAGGAAAAAAAAGTCCCTAGGTGGCCTCTTTCAGAGAGTTGTGTTAATGCACCTATTGTCGGAGCGAGGGGCCATTCTTTTCTGCCACACAGCGCCACATGGAGGGGCCGCAATTCCCATTTCTATACATACACCTTCAAATCAGGTTCCCTCTACTTACAACCGCACAATGGAAAACACTTTGTACACTCCACCGCGGCTGTGGCGGCGGCGGCTTCCTCCGAAATGCTCATTTCAGGCAATCAAGCAACAGTTTGTCGCATGCTAATTACCTCTGACTGCTCGGCGCATTACGCCTCAGAGGTCAATTACCAGCAAAACGAGGGTAAAATGGGCCCTCCAAGCCAAAACGCTCTCTCTCTCTCTCCCCAGCAATTTTCGACGTGCGCAAAGCGGGTTGTTGTCTTGACTTCCTGCTTATTGCTCCCCCCGCGCGCGTGTTTATTCTATGTCTCTCTTTTGTTTGCCTGCACTCCCCTGTTTACCGAGGATTCATTTGAGGTGATTAACCCATTATGACCGGGAACGCGTCTGTGTGTGTCATTTTTAGATTTCCTTGGCTATTCAAAAATAGCAGACATACAGCTTCTATGTCTGCTATTTTTTAATAGCCAAGGAAATCTAAAATAGCAGACATACAAGCTCATAGCGCGGCACCGAGTGACGCGCTATGAGCTTGTATATCTGCCTCTTTTTTTTTTTAAATCGTGAAAAGTTGTGCAAATCTTTGAATATATATTTTTTTTAAAGCGTCATTTTTTAACTTAAATCTTTGCTTCTGGGGATTCTACAAATGTCTTCTAAATCCTAACAGTTTTTTTGCAAAAACTTATGTTGCTATTATCAGTGGTTATCAAACTTTTTTTATGTCAAGGACCCCCAAAATGATATGTATTTAGCCACAGACCCCCATCAAAAAATATTTTGTTCCAGGGACCCGCCAGAGGCAAAGATTTGAGTTAAAAATGTTATATAAAAATATATATTGAAAGATTTGCACAAATGTACACATATTTAAAAAAATTAAAAATAAATAGCAGATCTACAAGCTTGGTGCCGAGCTATGAGCTTGTATATCTGCTATTTTTGAATAGCCTAAGAAATAGCACAGATGCATTACCGGTCTTAATGGGTTAATGACACAGGTAGGGAGGGGGGGATACAGTATTGCGTGCGCGACTGCGTGTGTGTACTGTATGTGCGGTGCATCTGTGTCTGGGTGTGTGTTTGTGTGTGTGTGTGTGTGTGTGTGTCGTGTTTGCTGAGGTGCCCGTGGGCTCGGGGCAGAAGCGGGGGCTGGTGTTTGAATTGCCCGATTTACACGCGTTTTATGGCTGCCTGGGAGGCAGGTGTTTCTGCTGGTGGACCTTGCCTCTGTACACAAACATGCACACACACGCATGTCAAAGATAAGAGATAAGGCCACGTTTCCTGCCCCAGCCTCAGATGCTGCATTGTGATACCGAGAAGTGTGTGTGTGTGTGTGTGTGTGTGTGTGTGTGTGTGTGTGTGTGTGTGTGTGTGTGTGTGTGTGTGTGTGTGTGAATGATTTGGCTTGACAAGTTAAAAGTAATAACCAAGGTTTGCAATTAGTTGTTATTATCCTATTTTGTTATGACATAGAAGCTGAACACTGTTAATCTCCGGTGTAGCAATGATTAATCAGGGGAAAAACCCAAATCGTGTGTGTCAGAATGTTTTGTAATGTTTATTTTTGGAGATGTGGCATTAGCGTATCAGTTAATATGAATTATGACTATGTTATGGATGAGCTTGAGTTGAGTCAAGTTTATTTATAAAGTATAAAGTTGAGGATCGGGAATCTCGTACCTGCAATTGATGGTGGATTTGTTTAATGAAATCGTTGAGGAAGAGAGACTGTTCTGTGCGTGACTTGGGTGTGGTTGAAAATTAATTGTACACAGTATGATTGAGTAAATATTGACTCTTTTTGAAAGAATACAAATATGAGTTTTTTTTGTTTTGTTAAGATAGGACGAATGTTGAACTGTATTGGTAAAGCCTGGAAGGTGAGATATGACAAGCTACAAAAAATACTTTTTTTTTGATTAATCTGTCCATTATTTATTTGATTATTTTTCAGTTATGGAAAATACTTACAGTAGCACTCGTTATCTGAACCCAATCTGACAGGAATGTGCATAATATGTTTACATATTATACACTATTATATAATAAAATGCAAAAACGTTTTTTGGTGGAAATATTTGCATGATGCCCCACAAAACCGATCATTCAATAATCACGATTGCTAAAACGTAACGTAGTTGTTGTTTTTTGGGTCTGTAGATCATTTATTGGATCAATTAACTCACCCCTCCTTCACTACATCAGTGGCTCCCAAACTTTTTAGCTTGAGGCACAAAAGAGAAATTAGCTGCGTCTCCCTGTGACCCAAACTAGTGAAAATTAGCCGATCTACATGCAACGCGTTGTGAGCTTGTAGTTCTTTTTTTCTCCACTACTTCTCAAACGTTTTCTTTTTAATTGTATTTTTTATTAACTCTTAAACTGCCAGAGTTTTTTTTTATTTACCCCCAGAGACTGCCAGTGTTTTCTAAGCTAGTACTTAGAAAAAATGATATATTTTTGTCCGTTTATTTTTTAACATTGAAGTGAAAGGAGCAGCAACTTTTTGGAAAAATTGTATCTCCTGGTTCTTTGTGACGAACGGAAAAACGGAAAAACCCAAAAAATAAAAAATAAATTTAGAATGTATTTTTTGTAAAAAATATGTTTTGCCAAAAACGTTTATAAACATTTTTGGCAGGTAATGAGTTTGGAATGTCTTAGATTTTTTTTTATATATGTATTTGTATGTATTTTTTCAGAAAAAGTTAGATTTGTGTATTCTTTTGAAATAACGTTTTTAAAAAAAAGCAATATTTGCTCGCCACCCCACAAATGTGCCCCGGACCCAGTGTATGGGGGAAACAGTTCTCTACATTATTAAGACATGCTCTTGCATTGAAGTGGCGTCGTGTACCACCAGCGTGGAATTACACTACAGACGTTTGCACTAGCAGCCTGCAGTCCCCAGTGAGACTCCATGTTCCTCTACACAACAACACAGCATATGGCAACGATGAAGGAGAGAGACCATCTGCTGCCCAGTTAAAGTAGCTCAGCAAAACAATACCTAGACCCTGGCTTTAATTACAGGTGTATGCACGTGCGTGTGTGCGTTTATGTGTGTGTGTGTGTGTGTGTGTGTGTGTGTGTGTGTGTGTGTGTGTGTGTGTGTGTGTGTGTGTGTGTGTGTGTGTGTGTGTGTGTGTGTGTGTGTGTGTGTGCGAGAGAGCGAGAGACTCTTCTAAGTTGAGTTCTTTTGTTCCCTGTGTGTGTGTTGTGATCATTCCATCTGCTGCCTATTTTTCCCTCGCTGTATTTTTCTCCTGTCTTTTAGTGAGATGGACTGTTGAGTGCTTTATTACTGTCCTCAACGCACTATGTTTAGTGCATTTGTTCTCAAAGTGGAGTACGGGGACCCCCAGGGGTCCTTGAGGGAGTTCCAGGGGGTCCCCAGCTAAATGATGGATAGGAACCAAATGGACCCTTATGGGTTTGTAACTCTGAGAGTGTACAAATGGAACCAAATGGACCCTGACGGGTCCATTTGGTTCCATTTGTACACTCTCAGAGTTAAATTAACATTGGTTAAAACCAATGTTAATTTATTTAGTCGACAATGTGAATTGGGGTCCCAGAGGTATAAATGCCATTAAATGGGGGTCCGTAGCCTAATGCATGTCAAACTGGGGGTCCTTGAAATTAAAATGGTTGAGAATCACTGCTAGAGAGCCGTAAAAACCTTCTCTTATTGGGGTCCCTGGCTTATCTTTTCAAATGGGGGTCTGCGGGGTAATAAGTGTCAATTAGAGGATCCTTGACATGAAAAAGTTTGAGAACCACTGGTTTAGTGTATCTGGTGTTGGTGTGTTTGTTTGTGTGTTTGTGTTTGTGTGTTTGTGTGTTTGTGTGTGTGTGTGTGTGTGTGTGTGTGTGTGTGTGTGTGTGTGTGTGTGTGTGTGTGGGTGCCACTGCTTTGGTAGCCATTTACCAGTGTTTCTCACCCTTAACCTGAATTAAGACCTGAGGCCGATTCTACGAATGCCTTCTAAATCAGTACTTCTCAAACCCCAAATTGAGAAATAAATATACGGTAGTGGTTAAGTACAGTACTTGAGTAAATGTACTTAATTACTTTACACCACTGACAAGAAGAAAATAGCGTTCTTCTCCCGCGTGCGTACTGCGGCCGGCTAAAGTCGAACGCCGCTAGGCGCTAAGCTAAGCAGAATTTGATTCAATTCATCATAAGATTATGGTGCCAGTTTAACCACTTTCAACCTCACGTCCCTATGTTTGGGCAGGTCATTATCATGATACGCAGTTTCCTCTTTCTGTCTTTTTGTTTGGTCATTTTATAATAGTGGGACAGCAGCCAGAAGCTATGGCTATTTGGGAATCCCTGCTGTATGAAACAATATCAAAGTGAATTGTTATCAGTTAACCCATTAAGACCGGGAACGCATCTGTGTCATTTTAAGATGTCTTTGGCTATTCAAAAATAGCAGATCTACAAGCTCATAGCGCGGCACCGAGTGCCGTGCTATGAGCTTGTAGATCTGCTATTTCTTTAAAAAATATACATATATATTTTTAAAGCCAACATTTTTTACTCAAATCTTTGCTTCTGGGGGATTCTACAAATGTCTTCTAAATCCCAACAGTTTTTTGAAAAAACTTATGTTGCTATAATATCAGTGGTTCTCAAACTTTATTTACGTCAAGGACCCCCGAAATTATATGTATTTGGCCACGGACCCCCATCTCAAAATATTTTGTTCCAGGGACCCCTCGGAAGCAAAGGTTTGAATTGACCAAAAATAGCAGATCTACAAGCTCATAGCACGGCACTCGGTGCCGCGGTATGAGCTTGTATATCTGCTATTTTTGAATAGCCAAAGAAATCTAAAAAATGACACACAGATGCGTTCCCGGTCTTAATGGGTTAAAAGAAAGAGAAAAAAGTTTGGGATTTTCCAAATGGCACTCTCTCAGCAAAGCCCAGTAGCAGCCCACCTGTATGGCTATGCAGAAACGAGGACGTCATTAATCATTAACCACGTTTGGGGGGTTTAGGGGTCAACTGTCACATTTCAAACGGGCATTAAGGTAGTGGCACACAAGACTCCACTTCTTTGTTCCTTCATGCCGGTAAGTTGAGTTGACTTGTTTTGTTGTGGGACAGCGGCAGCAGGTGTGAGGTGGGTTCATCTACCAAACACCCAGTACACAGATGTCAGCCATACGACGTACATCGCCCAGCAGTGTTGATTTCGTATCGACTAAAACTATGACGAAAAATGTTCCGTCGACTACCTTTTTTCACTGACGAAAACTAAATAAAAACAGCCTTTTTCAGCAAGATGTTAAACAAGAAGTGAATGGAGCAGCAAATCTTCAAATCCTGATATCTTGGGTTCTGGACATAAAAAAAAAATATATATATATATATTTTTTTTTTTTCATGCCGTCGGCGACGTCATTGGGACCCTGGGCTTATAAAAACGTGACGTCGGCGAGGTCAATGGCACTGAATGAGTTCATGCGAGCTGGGGAGAGTGCGGTCAAATTCTTTGTTCCTCTATAGCCGTGTTTTCACTACAGTGCCAGTATATCACCAGCTAAATAAGCATACCTTGGCTTTCTGGCATGGCAGTGGGAGGAGAGTTGTTTTCACATGCCTTCCTTGGCAGTACATTTTACATTACGTTTATTTTATAACTGTACTTTTTGCAAACTGTAAAAAAATAAAGTAAGTCAATCAGTACCCGTGCGAGAGGTGACTGCAAGCACACTTCTGTTCTCCCTCCCAGGGGCGTCACGGCCATTCACTGTGCGTACGACGCAACACCCTCACTCTCACAGATCCGTGATTTCATACCCCCCAATTTTTGAAAAAATAAAAAATAAATATATTTTTTGATAATACATCGGTAAGATCAGGCAAAAATAAGAATTAAATAACCTAACACTAACCCTAAAACCGAAATAAAGTAACCAAAACACGAAAAAAAACGAACAAAAAACGTTGCAAAATTTTGAAAATACAGAATTTGTTTACATTTGACAGTTACAAATGTTTTTCACGCTTTTTCAAAAATAGCAGATCTACAAGCTCATAGCGCGGCACTCGGTGCCGCGCTATGAGCTTGTAGATCTGCTATTTTTGAATAGCCAAAGTGTAAAGTAAGGGGTAGTCCACCGAAAGTCCATCCCCCCCCACCTTCTGAGAGCCTGTGACGTCCCTGCTCCCTCCCTATGATATTATTTGTATGGGGGGGGGTTGTTGTGTGCTGCTGCTGTGCCACAAAGCAGTGACACGGATGTGTTGCTGCAGTGCTCTGAGGTGAGGGAGTGGTGTTATTAGATAGATTACTGCTATTGTCCCCTGGTTTGTGGTGCCTTGGTGGTGCTCAGTGAGCCAGACAGACAGACAGACAGACAGACAGACAGACAGACAGACAGACAGACAGACAGCAGTGTTGTCAGATTTTGCGAGAGAAATAAGCAACCAGATCTATGAAAACAAGCCCAAAAGAAGCATCTACTGTATAATATAATAGGCCACATGAGCACCTTAAAGCTATATGGTATATCGGCTATTTTCAAACAAATCTTGGAAGAAAAAAAAAACGAAATATTTTGAATATTTTAACACAAATCTGCTACGGGGGTCCCTCTGGCACCAAATATTTTTGGATGGGGGGTGGTTGTGGACTAATAGCCTATGTTCATTTGGGGGTCCTTGACCTGAAAACATCTGAGAACCACTGGTATGAACAGCATTTAAGAAACAAGCCCCAAAACCCGCTAAACCCCGAAACTACCAATACTTTACAGGCGACTTTACTGAAAAAACAAGTCGCTTAAAATAAGCAGACATGGCAACACTGGCTGACAGACAGACAGACAGACAGACAGACAGACAGACAGACAGACAGACAGGACCAAAGCCCTGACCTTCACACCCTTCCCAGTCAGGGAGGAAGATCCCTCCGAGGAGAACAGTCAGTTATCGCCCTGTAAGGTTATACTCACGACACTCACATCTAGTCACACTGCCTGGGAATCCCCCCCCCTCCTCCTCCCCCTCGCAGTGAAAAAAAGCTCCACATGCAAAGTTAGGATTTTAATTGGGTCAAAAAAATTGCAAATGAGAAATAATGTGTTTGAGAAAAAAAAAAAAGTCTATTGCTGAAAAGAGGCTATTTATCCCCAAACCACTCAGTCCCAAACTAGAATGTTTCAAGCATGTGCACTTATGTTGACGCATACTGAAGGCTCAGCCAGGAAAAAGGTGGGGCGAGCCCCCCCCCAAAAAGAGAGAGAGGGGGGGGGAGTGAAGAGATGGAGTAGAAAGAAAGAGTGTGTGATGGACTTGAAAATGAAAATATATGTGTGACTGGGAGGGAGGGAGGGAGGCTCAGCAGAGGAGGAAAGAGAGGAGAGGAGAGGAGAGGGAGGGATGCGGGCAGAGAGGAAGGAGGAGGGGTAGGGGTGTGTGTGGGGGGGAGCGGGAGGGGGGGGTGAGAGCCACTTTCTTATGTTAAGCAGGCGTGCGTCTGTCCTCCATTGTGTGGCGTGAGGACTCTTTTCTCCGGCCAATTTGAGCACGCTTCAGTGGCCGCCCCCCCCCCCTGGCCCCCCGACGCATTATACTGAACCACAACAAAAGCTGGAGAATGCTGCCCCCCCCCACACCCCCGCCCGCACGCACCCCCACCAAACACACACACACACACACTCATTGCTCTACTCTATACTGCGTTCCCCCAGCCTGCCCCCCCCCCCACACACTCCTGTTCGGAAACACACACACACACACACACACACACACACGCACGCACACACACACACAGGCCCACTCTGGGCCCCTGGCTGACGTGTCAGTCAGTCTAACGGCGCGCGACAGACCGCAGTCCTTAATTAATCACGTATACGCGGTGGGGACTCAAAACATTATTTAACGACACGGAAAACATTCTAATAAGCTTGTCGCACTGCCAAGACGAGGCAATAGAATACACACACACACACACACACACGCACGTGCGTACGCACGCATGCATAGCATACAAATGGAAAATAAAGGAATTTGAATCTCCATCCTCTCTCTCTCTCTCTCTCTCTCTTTTTCATCCCCCCGTCTTTTGTGTTTTTTTATTGGGCGGCTCTGTCCCTCGCTAGCAGCCTGGGTGTGACAACAGGAGACAGGAAGATGGCACTGGATGCCAAAACACACAACCATCCTTCAACCCCACTTTGGGTGGGGGGGTTTGGGGGGGGTACTACCGCTCAGTGGTGTAAAGTAACTAAGTACATTTACTCTAGGTACTGTACTTAAGTACAATTTTGAGGTACTTTTACTTACACTGGAGTATTTCCAAATTGTCTATACTTTTACTTCTACTCCACTACATCTCAGAGGCAAAATATTGTACTTTTACTCCACTACAATTATTTGAAAACTTTAGTTACTAGTTACTTTGCAGATATAAATTATTACATTATAAAACATACATTAACCACTTTAGCCCTATGGTTACCTATTTGAAAATAGCAGATCTACAAGCTCTTGTAGATCTGCTATCTTCAAACATTTTAGTACTTTTACTTTTGATAAGTACATTTTGCATACCAACACTTTTGTACATTTACTCAAGTAAATTTTGAATTCCGGACTTTTACTTGTAACACTTCTACCTTGCAGTATTGATACTTTTACTCAAGTAAAACATTTGAGTACTTTTTCCACCACTGCAACCATCCTTCGACCCAACTTGGGGGGTTGGGGGGTGTGGGGGGGTACTCCCACTGCCTCAGTGACCCCGAACTGCAATGAACCTACATGACCCCTTGAATCCTCACTGCTGTCAGCAGCTGTCCTCAAGTTGACCCTGTTACAGGTGACTGACAGGTGACTGAGGAACTGGATTAACATTAGAGCCAATTAATGCAAGGTGTACAAGACTCATTAAAGTAGTACAGCCCTTTTTTTTGGGGTGGGGTGGGGGCATAAACTAAATGGAGAGTGAGATACAGACAGAAGAAATCCATTATTCTTGTCCAGCACAACATGGACATGAAATAGTTTGGACTGTTGAGCCATCTACTGTCTGAAGAGGAGAACTGCACAACACAACGCCCCTCACTCACTCACACAACAGCATTGTGAAATGGTTTGTTTGTAAGCATGTGGCGACCCCCGCTGGCTGTACCTGGTCGTCGCTGGTGAAGCCCTTGTGCATGATGTGGTAGAGGTGCACCAGGAAGTCACTGTTGGGCACCACGTCCTGCGGCTTGGTCATCATCTCACACAGGAGCTTGTAGGCCTGCAGCTTCCCCGCCTTGTACTCTGCCGGCAGCATGGTGGCCTGTGTGTGGACACACGGTTATAAACATGCATGTTAGCACCATCGTGGTGTCCGGGTCGGTAGCTCAGTCGGTAGAGCACTCGCTGTATGGGGTCATGGGTTCGATCCCGGGCACCGCCCATCTCAGCGAGTGAGTAGCATGGCTTGAGTGCGGTAAGTACTGGGAACTGATTGTAGGTTATGCGCTCCACCTCAGCAATTCATCTCCAAGAGGTCTAGCGCATTGTGAAACGACACTAAAATGTTAGGAGGACTAGTGGAGAGAAGAGATCCAGTAGAACTAAGACAAGTCGTTTTATGCATGGTTAAACGCAGGTGTCACGTTCGGACCAGAGCACGTGAGCGGAGCGGGTGGAAATGCCGCTCGGCGCTCCAGGGGGCTGGTTTCACGCTCGCTATTCGCTCACGTTGATTCCCCCCGCGCTCCGCTCCCCGTTGCTCCGTCGCTCACGTTGATTTGCGCACCTCTCGCTCCATGCTCCGCTCAAACCGGGTCGCTCAACAGTAAAAAGAAGAAAAGAAAAAGAAAGTAGAAATTCTAATGAAATCTCGGTGCGCTGTGCACTGCTGGATGTCTGTGTGTCTCTGAGTCTGTGCGACCGGGCATGCTCAAACATTCGGTGCGCGGCCCCCGCGAGGGCGGCTTGGAGCGGCAGGCGGTCCTCGCTCTGAGTAGCGCTCCAACCTTTTTATAAACCAGCTCCGCGCTCACGTCAAAATCGCGTCGCTCCGCTCACATGCTCTGGTTCGGACGCAGCGCGGCGCTTTGTGACCTTGTAGATCTGCTAAGTATAAATAAGGCAATACGACGCCATCACGGCTTGCTAAGATACAGTTTAGTAGACTAAATTAACTGTAGATTTAGTTGACTAAAATGGTATGATATTTACTCAACTAAAAACTAGACACTAAAGAGACACTAAAACATTACAGATGACTAAAAGGAATTGTATTCAAAAGACTATGAAACTAAATCAAAATTTGCTGTCAAAATGAACACTGGTCGGTAGGACAAAACAACCTGACATTACCTTGAAGATCCAGGAGGCCAGCATGCGTAGAGGGGGGATGAAGGTGGGGCGGGGCGGGGACGACTGGTTGTCCACGCTGATGCCCAGGTTGTCCCGGATCTGAAACGTCAAAACAATGAGCAAACCATGCTTTATGAGTTCAAGCATCAGTGGCATGGGACCTTTACTGCAGTGGTTCTCAAACTTTTTCATGTCAAGGACCCCCCAAATGGACACTTATTAGCCCGCGGACCCCCATTTGAAAAGATACATTTTAAGGACCCCCAGTTTGACATGCATTAGGGCTACGGACCCCCATTTAATGGCATTTCTATCTCTGGGACCCCAATTCATGTTGTAAAATCAATGTTAACTTAACTCTGAGAGTGTACAAATGGAACCAAATGGACCCGTTAGGGTCCATTTGGTTCCATTTGTACACTCTCAGAACCAATGCTTTGTACACTCTCAGAACCAATGCTTTACTGTACCAAGGTTATTATAGTTAACTGAATCTAACAAAATAACGAAAGAAAAAAAGGGGGCAAAAGTAGTTAACTGAAAAAAAGAACAAGAACTAGGCTTTATAAAAAATAAAAAAAAAGTATAACAAAATACACTACAATCACAGAGAAAATGTCCTCAGTTTTTGTCTTTGTCCAATTATTGCATATAAGCCTAGTATTATGAGTGGATAATGGAATCAGAGTCACAGCGTATAAAATAAAAACGTCTTGTTGCCTCGTTACCTTAGCCAGCTTGTGCCAGAGCTCATACAGGTAGGAGAAGACCTTGGCATGGATCCTGGGGCACCGGATGCTGTTGACATCCCCCAGAATGCCCAGGATCCTCCGCCACAGAACGAACGCCGAGTCGGCGTGCCAACCCGTCAGGCTCCCGCCCGCGATGATGCTGATGTCATCGGCCAGACACTCGCTGCTGTCTGCATGGTCCGAGAGAGAGAGAGATAGAGAGATAGAGAGAGGGGGTAAAATGAATGGGTTAATAAACATATACTGTAGCTCGCTGGTATCTAATACAAAGTCCTTCCCGAAAAATCAAGGGCATCGATCTTGGATAAAAAATGGGATTCAATCAACAAGTGGTGAACACTTTTCAACAATTTTCAGCTTGGGTTGAATAGCATTTGATTGGCTTAGAGAAGAACATTTTCTTAAGTTATCTCACAAAACAGCACTAATGAAATAACCGGGATTATTTCATTAGTTAAATCGATTGAATCCTCAAGCCGCAGCACAAATAAATACAAAAAAAATATATTCCCAGGACCCGTTTCACCAGAAGCATTCGACAAGAACGTTTTGTCAAAAAAAACCTTGTGGGCAACAGGGTTTAGGTGACATCATGCACTGCAGAAGAAGATGGACGTGGAATAAGTGGACGTTAGTGATGAACTGCATGAGCACAGTGCCAAGTAGAGGACAAAGGAAGGCAGTGTCTAGAAGCAGGTAAGACCCCAGTGAAAGAGATAGTCAGGATAAGTCCATCGTTGTACGCTGTGTAGCAGATCTGAGGCACTTATTCAATAGAGCACCAAAGTCTGACATCATTTACGCATCCTACCTGGGTCGTTTTTTTTTTTTCGCCATGCAGAATTCCCATAGACGTGTTTAATATCGCGTAAAATAAGAGCTGTGTTCCAAAAATAAACAAATAATCCCGGCGGTTTGACTCATACAGTATGGATATGAAACATCAACTGACGATGAGAAAACGCTAATGTTACTGCCGCCGAATTAGTTACATTTTCGCCAGAAACAGACTGTATCAAAAATGAGTGACTGACTATCGTAAACGATATAGTCACCTCCCTGACAATTTGTTTATTTTTGGACCACAATTATTCAATATGAGACGATTCTAAGATGACCCAATGTTATTCTCCATAGAGAAATTACTTCTACGACCCAGGGAATGAACGAGTGACATCAGGACTTCGGTACTCTATAGTATGTACACTTTTGTGTTATTGTTGCTCTGGAGCAGAAAGACAAAACAGTAGACACAGCTCTGCTGAAAAGAAGGAATGAACCAAATGATGGGAGACGTGTAATAGAAAGGAAAGGTTAGTACAAATGAAACGGTGACCTCACTGATTCTTTTTGTTTTTAATGCACTCTGTGTAGCATGACTCAGCTTCAAAGGGACACTGGATGCTGTCACGCATGTCTGACAGCATCGTCTGACGTGTTTCACATAAATCAAGGCGTACATTCCGTAAGCCCGATGACTCAAAACAACGCTGATGACGTCATGGTTTCATGATGTCAACATTTTGCAGAGAAACGTGGGGCATTTGTCCCACACTATAAATCTCTTCACATCAGAACAAATGGTATGGTTAGGTTCAAAATTAGTGAAGTTTCCCTTTTTCAGGCTGAATAACAGGAATGTTAAGATTAAGCACTTGAACCCTATATACTCAGTTGACCAGGGTCAACAAAGTATATGACGACCTGTATCAGACCTGATGAAGACCCTTTATTAATACAAAGTATATGACGACCTGTATCAGACCTGATGAAGACCCTTTATTAATACAAAGTATATGACGACCTGTATCAGACCTGATGAAGACCCTTTATTAATACAAAGTATATGACAACCTGTATCAGACCTGATGAAGACCCTTTGTGGTCGAAACGTTGTGCTAACTTATTAATACATTTTCTACTGGGAGCTACCAGTGTGCTTTTTCTCAACAAAGTATATGACATGGGCTCCATACTAGGTCTGTTTCCTTTTCCCTCTACCCGTGTGCCACCTCACCATTTATGCCTAAACTTCTTAGGTATTCTTTACTATTTTGAAAAACATTTTAAAATTATGAAAATAGCCGATCTACATCGACACGTTGTGAGCCTGTAGATCGGCTATTTGAATTATCTTTTTTGTTTTTAAAAATAGTAAAAAAAAAATGCCTAAGATATGGGCCATAATCTCTTCGCTGGAAATAGCCGATCTACAAGCACACAGGTGTGAGCCTGTGAGCTTTCAGATGTGCTATGTGTGCTGAATATATCCACCAGAATATAGACACTAGGGTTCATGCTGTTAAGAACAGTGTGTACAGTAGATTAGAGTTCTCAAATTCTGCCCGAACCCGACCCTACCCGACGTTTACGGCCAGGCCGGGCCGAAAATGTATACTAATTAGTCGGGGAGGACATTAAGCACACAATGATTTGGGCTTTCGGGGTTTCAGGCCTAAGATTATGGTAATTGTTCGGTTAGGGCCGGGCCTTAATTTTCAGGCCTCTACAGCATAGATAAGAGGAGGATAGAGTATAGTCTAGCATGTAGGGAGAGGTCTCGGCTAGGCTACAATACCCAGGTGGTTAGAACAGTGTATACAGCAGATAAGAGAGGAGGATAGCATATAATGTAGGGAGAGGTCTCAGATAATAGGACTACAATACCCGGGTGGTTAGAACAGTGTATACAGTAGATAAGAGAGAGGAGGATAGCATATATCATGTAGGGAGAAGTCTCGGCTAATAGGACTACAATACCCAGGTGGTTAGAACAGCGTGTAGAGTGGATAAGAGGAGGATAGTATATAGCATGTAGGGAGAAGTCTCGGCTATAGGACTACAATACCCAGGTGGTTGGGGGGCATGTGTAACACAGACTGCTGCACATTGGTGTCGTCCAGCGGGCAGTCGGTGGGCACCAGCAGAGCCGGGGAGGCGGGGGGGTTCTGGGGGTACAGGTGGAGGGATGGGGGTGGTGCGGAGAGGGCATGGAGAACATACTGAGGAGGAGGACCTAAAAACAAAATGAGGGGAGGGGTAGGGGGGGGGGTACAAGTACAGGGGTAGAGGAGGGAGGATGAAACACACAGGAGTTATGGGGTGACATTACTGTACATGTAAGGGGGAGGGGAGGGGTCACTGGGGGTTATAGCAGCCTCTCCGTCAGGGTTTGTAATACTGCCACTCCTCCTTTTGAAAAAACAGTTTAATTTAATATGTTCCGCTATTCAAAAGATAGCAGATCTACAAGCTCATAGCAGAGCTTGTAGATCTGCCATTTTTGAAGAAAAAAAAACCTTGAAAATGTGTTGCAAATCTTTGAATATATATATATATACATTTTTAACTCAAATATTTGCTTCTGGGTGTCCCTGGAATAAAATATTTTGAGATGAGAAGGGGGGGTCCGCGGACAAATACATATAATTTTGGGGGTCCAAAGGTTGAGAACCACTGATATTATAGCGACATACGTTTTTTCAAAAGAATTTAGAAGATATTTGTTGAATCCCCAGATTCGGAGTTAATGTTCGCTTTAAAAAAACATATGTATTCAAAGATTTGCACAAATTTTCACAATAAAAAAAAACAAATGGCAGATCTACAAGCTCATACCGCGCTACAAGCTTATAGATCAGCCATTTTTTTTTTTTAATAGTAGCTAAAAATCTAAAATCACACAGTATGTGTTCCTGGATTGAATGGGTTAAAACACTGTACATCTCTGGGAGCATACATACATAGCTTAGTTAGCATAGCACACAGCTCATAACAGTCTGGGTGTCATGGCTGAACACAGGGACGTTATTATGACATAATGTGAAGGTTGTTACTGGTTTAGGGGAACGAACTCTCCCCAAAAGTTAACTTACTGTACTAACAAGCACATTGGGGGGGGGGTAAATGTGATACAAAACTGTCACGTTCGACACATGTAGATAGTGTAGCTACCTACAATATCAAAAAAACGTATATTTTCCATCGTGTTTCTGTTTACCATCGTGGCAGTTTGAACTACACAATTTTCATTGGGGAATTTACTAATTCAATCTGCGCTTTTGCCACGCTCTGATGGCTCAGCACTTTATGATTCCAGAGCAGAGCTTCAGAATGCATTTATGAATACACACACATCATTTTCTTCACTCATTCCTACCATAATTTTGTCATTTAACAGATCGGGTGCCGATCACGGTCTGAACCGTGTGTTTACATAGTAGCGCTCAGGTGCCGTTTTTTTTTCTTTTCGTTTTTCTCCGCACGGGCGGGGCTAGAGCAGCCCTGGGAGTACCCATTGTGATCCTAAGAAGGATAGGCCAAATGGATCACCGGAAACAAAAAAATGGCTTCCATCCGCTTCCTGTCTATTTCCTTCTTTAAAACGCCTATATCTCCGAATCCGTTTCCCGTGGTGAAAACCGGTCATGCGCGATGCGCGACCCCCCCCCCGTTGTAACTCACAAGTGAAATGTTATGGTTCCAGGCTGTAGCCAGGGTCATCGCTCAACATGAATGGATGCTTTTTTTTACGTGGATTTGCTCGTCGCGGAGTCTACAGATTTAAACAGTAAAGCACAGTCAATGGGGAGAATGCTGGCACCCAACGTAAGTTGTTATGAAAAAATGCTGGCACCCGATGTGTTAACATATTACCGTTATTATTTTCTGTAAAACGCATGTTCTGTAAATCCTTTAACACGGTGGGTTCTGAACCCATTGCCGTACCTGCCAGAGCCTCGTTGTGGCTGAGCAGCAGGTTCCTGTGGTTCTGGGGGTCGGAGGTCACGTCCATGTGGGCCGACTGGGTGGACTGGGTGTCGGCCTCCTCGTCGAAGGCTTGCCAGGGCTGCCAGGGTCCCTCAGTGTCGTTGAGGTAGCCGTTGGACGTGTCACTGCTCACGCTCTCACCTGGACGAGGATGGGGTGGAAGTACACACATCAATACTATAAGTCAATTCAATTCAAAGGAGCTTAACTCTTTGACTGCCATCGACACGTTTTCGAGTCAATTGCTACTTAATCCATCCGTGCCATTGACTCAAAAACGCGTCGATTAGCTTTTTCATTGTTTAATCAGCGATCGCGCTGTTCTCTGTAACTTCCATCATCAGGTTCCCTTTGCACTCACTCACCCGGATGCAGAATTAGCGGGTTCCGTTTCCGATTCTCGGTTTTATCTTGAAAAATTCAATTTTTAGGCCAAAATAGGGCAAAATCAGTTACCCCACACGGTATAAAAAACGAACAGAGAGCTCCGGTTATATTTTCTTTTCTCTGGACGACGAGCAGTTATCGTCGTTGTGTTTACCAACGATCTGAAACCCAATCATAAGCTAAGCTAAGCTAAGATGGCCAGCAGGGAGGGCCGTGAAATACAACTACAGCCAACGGATATGACGTCTACAGCCCGTTTGGGAGGGGGAGAGAGAGAGAAGGGAGAGAGAAAAAACACGGCCAGACAAACGATTATAATGGATATAACAATTCTGTGACCGGTTGAAAAGGTTATAAAACATGGAAATCGCTGACACTCAAAGAGTTCATTGACATTAGAAAACATACGTTTGCAAAAGCAAGTGTCAAAATATAATAAAAACTGTTGAAAATGGGGAAAGTACAGTTGGAGGGGGTACATTGTGTAAACAGAGCTATGTCACACTGCGTCGTTACATACATGTTATATGTACAGGGTATAAAGCTTTTTCAGACAAATAGCAGCAATCTTTTGCAGTGACTTTGGAACAAATAGCAGCATGTTTTCTCTAAACTATTTAAATAGTTCAGTCAGTGGTTCTCTTCTCAAACTATTTCATTAATTTCCAAAATTGACATATATATTGTTATAGTGAAACGTTTAATTTGCTTAAATTTCACAGAAGATGCAGATCAAGTGAATACTGAAAAATAAATGCATATTAAGTTTACTTTTCTCTCTGAGCTTGGGCCTTGCGTTGGTGGTGGCGTTCCCTTCAGCGCTGTTGCCGTCCAGCTCAGCTGGACTGCAGCTCCGCCTGACGAGGATCTAGGAGTAAAGAAATCACCAAGTTAAGACCGGGCACTGCCGAGGGACAGTCTCCCGTTGACAAACTCGTTTCTCTGAGAGGAACCGTAAAGGCCGATGCATACTACACTTTTATATAGGTATGGAGGCCGAAATTACAGCCGAAATTAGGACGGGTACCGGCCACCCGAAACCTCTGAATGACGTCATATTGTAGTCTGGACCAAGCCGGACCAAAATTATTTGGGCTCTAAAAGTGTGGTATGCATGGGCCTTAACGCTCTATGAGGTGACACGTTATGGGGACTCTCACCGCTGGTGGCTCGCTGTTCTCAGTCTCTCTCCTGCCCTCTGACGTCCTGCTGTCAGAACCACAGGAGGTGGGCGAGCACTCCCTCTTCTGGGCTGGAGGACAAGACGCAGGCGGTTAGTCATGATGTCGACTCACCAATAGTGATGTACAACAAAAAAAATCCTCTTTCGTCATTGGACTGAACTACGTGAGGAGGGGTTACCTGGGAAGGTGTCTGCCAGCTGTTGGGTGATGTCAGAGGTGCTGCTGCTACGTGGCAGGGGGCTGTCAGCACCTCCCAGATCATCCTCACCACCACACTCTGATAGCTGGCACTCCTCCACGTCTGGAGGAGAGGAGAGGAGAGGGGAGTTAGAACAACATCATGAGGTGCTCAGGACCATTGTTGATTTTGACAGCAAATTTTGATCTAGTTTTAGTCAGAGTCTTTTGAATAAAATTCCATTTAGTTTTAGTCATACTCTAGTCATCTGAAATGTTTTAGTCTTTGACTAGTTTTAGTCGACAAAATATCATATTATAGTCGACTAAATCTACAGTTGATTTAGTCGACTAAAATGCATTTTGGCGGTGCCTTGATGGTGTCGTAATGGCTGATTTGACACTTGGTTGCATGCTGAAAATAGCCGATCTACAAGCTCACAACGCGTCGCAGCACGACGTGCTTGTAGATCTGCTATTTTCAGAGCGCAACACCCGAGCGCAACCAAACATAAAATGACTTGTCTTTTAGTTCTACTGGATCTCTTCTCCACTAGTCCCTCTCTAACATTTTAGTCTAGTTTTTATTTGTTGACGAAATTGTCAATATATTTAGTCTAGTTTTAGTCATCGTAGCTTAGTTCTTATTTAGTTTTTGTCAGTGAAAAAAGGTAATGGACGATCATTTTCGTCATTTTTTTTTTTTGTCGACTAAATCAACACTGCTCAGCACCTCAATCTTCCATTCTCACATCATCGCTCAAATCACCGCATCATCAAGACACTCACAACAGTTACTTTACAATTCACATTCTACATTTGTTACGGTGACGTTACATAATGACAATTTGAGTACATATGACATGAACCCGTGGTTCTCAAAGTGGGAATCCAGGGACCCTGCAGGGTTCCTTGAAATTAAAACGTTTGAGAACCACAGACATGAACTATGACACAACATGGGCACATGCAAGGAACAACAGACTGCATTCTTCAAGGTTTCCAAGGCATTCGTGAGGATTCAGTTTCAGCTGATGGCTGCTCAGACGGTCATGAGGAGCGCTCCGGGGGGCGCAGGGGGGCTGTTAGGGGTTAAGTGCCTTGCTCAGGGACCAGGGGGGGACCAGTGACCTCCTGAATACCAGACAGCCTTTATACCCACTAAGCTATGGCCGCCCGTACTGTACTGTACTGTAGGTACTAGTGATGACTCGCGGGACGACCCGTAGCCCGCAGGTCCTGCGGGTTGAGCCGCGGGGCGGGCGGACGGGTTATAGATTACGACGCAATTATCGCGGGGCCGGTGGAGCGGGTCAACCCAAAAAGAACCCACCAAAACACACCTTCTCTCTCTCCCTCCATCTGTCCCCCTCTCCCTCTATCTCTCTGGAAAGCAATTGAATGGACTTGCTTGTGAGGTTTATTTTTTGATGGTTGCGGGACGGGCTGGGTCGTCAACTCATATTCATTTTTGCGGAACGGGTTGGGGCGGGTTGGGGGGGTTGTGAAAAAACCTGACCCACGCATCACTAGTAGGTACAGTACAGGTTTCTGGAGGCATCGAGGTCTCTGCTCTGATGACGTTTGACAGCAACCATTGAAACCACAACAACAAACAGACAGACTGAGAGGTTAACAGACAGAGTGGTAGCAGATCAGAGGGGTAACAGACAGATTGGTAGCAGATAAGAGGGGTAACAGACAGAGGGGTAACAGACAGATTGGTAGCAGATAAGAGGGGTAACAGACAGAGGGGTAACAGACAGATTGGTAGCAGATAAGAGGGGTAACAGACAGAGGGGTAACAGACAGAGGGGTAACAGACAGAGGGGTAACAGACAGAGGGGTAGCAGATAAGAGGGGTAACAGACAGAGGGGTAACAGACAGATGGCTAGGACAGGATAGAGGGTTCACAAACACACACACAGCCAGCCACATGCAGCCCCTTGAGCTTCATTTATATGCCATCGCATGATATACTTCCCGTAGAACCATGGCGTTGCTTGCACCAAAAGATTAGTAATGTGTTTTGGCAAGCGACGCCGTCCGTGGTTCTACGGGGAGAATATGAATCAGGCTTCAGAACGCACTTTACCTGAGAGTCTGTGAGCAGAACAAGCAGAGTTACCGCCAGAGATACCAGGCAAGAAAGAGCTCACAGTGTGAAGCAGCATAGGAACGCTTTTAGTAGCGGGCAACTCGTAAAGATGGACACAGTTGCTGATGGACTGGCTTCGCTTAGCTTCCATCAGGAAGAGAGAGAGAGAGAGAGAGAGAGTCAGAGAGAGAGAGAGAGAGAGAGAGAGAGAGAAGGGGGGAAAGGAAGAGGAAGAAAAGAGAAGGAACAAAGCAAAGGAAAGCAGAGAGTATTCAATGACAGCGTACTACAGAATGGTAAAGGAAACTATAGCAATAACTAACACACCACATTAACTGTGCTGTGAAACAAGAACAAAACAAAAACAGAAGAAAGAAAAAACGAAAACACAAGTTCGATTCAATAATTAGAAACTTTTTTTTCTTCCCCCACCGAACTCAGTTGATAATCTATCCTTGTAAAAAAAAAAAGAAATTCTTTCACAACTTGCCTCATTGCGATAAGTTGTGAGCAACACTGTTTTGTTTTTTTCTTGTACCTTAAGTAACGTCCATAGCATATCATGTTAAGTATACCGTATAGATCTGCTGCTATGCTCACGCACCTTTGTCTTACCTCAGGTACTTACCGCACCGGATAGATATACGGTACTATGTGTAAATATGTCCATAATTTGTTTGTTTTTATTGATATCTCTCCCTCTCTTCCCCTTGCCCCCCCCCCTCTTACAAACAAACAAAATGATGGAGCTTGCACAAAAACAAATTTCACCCACTGTTTTACAGCTGTAAACCTGTGCTGTGACGATGTTGAAGTTGAATCTGATTCCGTCATAAAGTGTAAAACAGGCGCTTTAGGTTGTGACAACAACTAAACAAATGAACCCACATTAACACATTATAGATTAATTACATTAGTGCTGCACTGAATTTACTTTTTCATTAGCTCTTTTCCTGCCCCAGTAAACATTTAATTTCACTAAGTTAAAAGGTTCATAATTGTCTGTTTGTTTGTTAATTATTTTCCAAAACGGGATCGAAAATAAACCAAATAAATGAATGAACACAAATTGTTCAGCACCAAAAGTAACGTTCACTCAAATAAAAAGACATTCTGTACCAGTCAAAAACTGAACATACATACAGTATGCAAATGTAAATTAACCTCAAATGCAATTCCACAGAGTAAAGAAAATGGAAAAAAGAAAAATCCAAAGTGAAGTTACTGAGACAGGAAATTAATCATCTAAGAAGTGAGAATACATTAACAGCCACGCACTCGTTTCAATTTGTCACTCGAGGGCTCTTAACCTCAACAAAGCAACCTCGAACCGCCACAATTGGTACATCATAAAAAGCCCCTGTTTTTCATTAAATCTTCAAAAACAAAAAAAAACACAAACAAATAAGAAATAATGAGTGACACTCTGCATTTTTAAGACACTTAATTAATGCGGGGGGGATTGCTTTTGTTTCTAAGACTTTAGTTTAATTAGTTCTCTGGCGCCTGGGCTAGACCAGGATACAGAGTGGATTTGTCTCTCAAGCGAGGGATTATGCCCCAATTTCGTGCCTTATTATAACCGATCTACAAGCCCACAACGTGTGGAAGTGTGACGCATTGTGAGTTTGTAGAGATTTTGGTATACAAAATACGTTTTTCTGATGTTTATAATAACATAAGAATTCGGACAAGTGGTTACTTTTAGTACCAACTATAGCTGAACGCCAGAAAATATGTATTCCGAGGCTACTTTGGCTCATCAGGACAAAATCCTCTCAGAACATTATTAAGATGTATTTGCATACATGAGCACGGCCACGTTTTGACAATTTCCAGTGCAGAGGCATTGTCATTATGCGTGGATGACACTTGAGGCCTAAACGTGAGCAATGAAAGGGAAGGACTCCATAGCTTAATTCATACACCATCGCACAGGGGGTGTGTGATGCATTGTTAGCTTGTAGATCTATTCTTTTTAGGTGAGCGACACAATCGTACTATGAGCACAAATTAGGCTTCTGTGTGTGTGTGTGTGTGTGTGCGTGTGCGTGTGCGTGTGTGTGTGTGTGTGTGTTGAACTTTAATTGCGTCTTCCTCCAGAGGGAGATAAGATCAGCGTCGCCACACTTGCTACAGTTACCCCGTTTTATATGCATATTAATAAGCATTAATTACACCCTTAACCCATTGAGACCTGAAGCCGATTCTACATGTCTCCTAAATCTCAACAGTTTTCTGAAAAACGTATGTTTCTATATCAGTGGTGCTCAATCTTTTTCATGTCAAGGACCCCCAAAATTATATGTATTTGGCCGCGGACCCCCATCAAAATATTTTGTTCCAGGGACCCCCCAGAAGCAAAGATTTGAGTTAAAAATGTTCGATTTAAAAATATATATATTCAAAGATTTGCAAACATTTTCACGATTTTTCAAAAATAGCAGATCTACAAGCTCATAGCGCGGCACTCGGTGCCGCGCTATGAGCTTGTATATCTGCTATTTTTGAATAGCCCAAAGTGTAAAATAATGCTTTTTAGATCAAATCTAAAAATGACACAGTTCCAGGTCTTAATGGGTTAATGAAACTATGAAAACACCACTATGCAATTGATGTGCGGGGTCTACTGTCGAGGAGCGGGCGAAGAGGTATACAGTGGGCCGGGGGGGGGGGGGGGGGGGGGGGGGGGGGGGCGTTTGAAGATCAATGTGAGAGAAATCCAATTAGGAGGAGGAGAAAGGGAACGAGGGAACTTGAGATGCGAACTGTTTCATGTTTTGGCTCATGTCTGTCTGCTCACAGTGTAAATATAAACAAACAGAACACTATAAACACTATAAAAAAAGACACACACTTCCTCCTGCATCTGCTTTGAGCTCTCGGCCCCGCGTGGAGACGGACAGGACTTTAGGGACGTTAACAGCAGAGCTGGACGGACAGAAGACCAAAACCGTGTGGGTCTTTTGTCTTGGGATTTTCTCTATTAAGATTGCTTTGGCTATTCAAAAAAATAGCAGATATACAATGAGCTTGTAGATCTGCAATTTTTTGAAAAATCCTGGAAAACGTGTGCAAATCTTTGAATATATATATATTTTTTAAAGCGAACATTTTTAACTCAAATCTTTGCTTCTGGGGGTCCCTGGAACTAAATATTTTGAGATGGGGGGGGGGGGTCCACGGCCAAATACATATCATTTTGGGGGTCCTTGACATGAAAAAGTTTGAGAACCACTGATATTACAGCAACAGAAAACTGTTAGGATTTAGAAGACATTTGTAGAATCCCCCAGAAGCAAAGATTTGAGTTGCAAATGCATTATTTTTTGGGACCCCCTGGTGGTCCCGCAGACCAGACTTTGAGAACCCAGTGCGGGGGGGTACATGAAAAAACACCCGAGTAACAAACAGCCTTTTACACAAACGTCTTTCAACAAGTATGACACGTTGCTGGCGTTATCTCGCCCAGCGCTGCATTCATTCATCAGTGCGAAACGACGTCAAAATGTTTTCAGTGGCACTTTGTGTGGAGCTTACATTACTGATAACATTATCTGTCGGGTGGCGGCCTGGCGTCAGCCTGCCACCCACTGTGTTGGGCCCGATACTGTATTGATTGCATATGAAAGCCTTCCAGACAGGTCTGTGTGTGTGTGTGTGTGTGTGTGTACGTTAGCTCCAGGTGCCTCTGAAAGGCTCCGGCGCGGCCAGACAAAAGAGGGCCAGCAGATGGCCTCCATTGTTCCTCTATAACATGTCACCGGCCAATGTCAACATGTTTCCCCCTGTCAGGCACACACGTACGTGTACACACACCCACACACGCACACTTCCCCTTCAGTGTGTGTCAGAAAGACGGCTTTTTAGACGCGCGTCGTCGTCGTCATCGTGCGGTTCAATTCAGACAACGACAGACGCCTCTTATCTGATGAGGCGGTGGCAGGCTAATTATAAAGTTGAGCGATTGGGGGGGGGGGGGGGGGAAGTAGCACTAAGTAGCGGCGGTTGTCTTCCTTGTCCTAAACATAATCTATGGGCAGAATGTTAATAGAGAAAATCCCAAGACAAAGACAGGAGAGCAACACGGTTTTGGTCTCCTGTCCGTCCAGCTCTGCTGTTAACTCGTTAAGACTGGGAACACATCTGTGTCATTTTAAGATTTCTTTGGCTATTCAAAAATAGCAGATCTACAAGCTCATAGCGCGGCACCGAGTGCCGCGCTATGAGCTAGTAGCTCTGCTATTTTTTGAAACATTGTGAAAATGTGAGCAATTCTTTGGATATATATTTTTTAAAGCGAACATTTTGTAACTTAAATCTTTGCTTCGGGGTCCGTGGAACAACATATTTTGAGATAGGGGTGGTCCGCGGACAAATGCATATCATTTTGAGGGTCATTTTGAGGGTCCTAAGGGAAAAAAGTTTGAGAACCACTGATATTATAGCAACACGTTTTAAAAAAAAAAATCTTTAGGATCTAGAAGACATTTGTAGAATCCCAGAAGCAAAGATTTTAGTTACAAATGTTCGCTTAAAAAAAAAGGAAATATGTATTCAAAGATTTGCACACATTTTCAAGAAATCTGCTATTTTCAAAAAATAGCAGATCTACAAGCTCGAGCTTGTATATCTGCTACTTTTGAATAGCCAAAGACATCTTAAAATGACAGAGATGCATTAAAAAGGTTGTGAATCACTGATGTACCGTAATGCCTGACGGCCGAACCCCAGGGTCGGGTTTACTTTGCTTACCGGAGGCCTTTTGCCGCACGTTGTTGCGTGCCTTCTCCACGCCGGGGGCCCCTGACGTGGTGGCGGAGCGGAACCTCATGACGGGCTCCTGGACCCCCCCGGGGCCCCCACCCTGCTCCCCCCCCTGTGCCCCCTGCTGGTTCCTCCAGCTCAGCGAGAAGGAGCGAGCCACCGCCGCAGACTTCTGGGACTCGCTGATCACTCCTGAAAAAACACACAGAGGCCAACACAAAGCACAGAGGGCTGTCACCATTATGACATTTTTTACATGACCATTAATTGTCACACAAATAAATATTGCGATTAACGATTTCATTGAGTTTTTGTTGTTGAACACTGGAACATTATGAACTAGAAAATGTGCTCCTCGGAGCACAGGTCTCCGCCAGTAGTAAAAAGGGAAAGTAAAAAAAATAGTGTTGGGCATGTGCCGGCCTGCCCATTGACCATCAGGTCTAGAGAGGTCATGGGAGCCGTAGTGTGGCAGTTAGCAGGTACTCAAGTCCTCCTGAGGTGTCACCAAGCCCACACAGGGCAAATGGAGGCGGGTTAACACAAAGTAAAAAGGGAGTTTTCAAACTTATTTTATTTTTTGTTGTCATCATCATCATCATCATCATCATCATCGTGTTTTGTTTTGCTTGCGTTTTCGTGATGCTCTTTTTAGAAGGAGTCCATGGCCTTGAACTCGCTGAGAGCCTGAACGGGGGAGATGTGTTTCTTCTGGGAGCCTCGTCTGACACGTGTCTGACACTCCTCCGGTTCCTGATTAATCCTGTCTTACCTCACTTCGAAAGACATAAATAGTCTTTCGAAGTGACATCTATTTCATCGTGCGTCTCGCTAGCCAATCAAAGCACACCCTTTCAACATATTGTCACGTGTCACGTGAAGCTTGACCAATGTTAGCTTGGTGGACACACGGAAGGACGAGAACGAAAACATAGTCTCCTGGCGGAGACAATAAAAACTAGAAAATATTGTTCCTAAAGAAACAATGTGGGCTCGCTTCGAGCCAAACAATTGTAGTATAAAAAGTGGAAGAGTGTGTGGGGGTGGGACCTTTGGAGCTTGAAATGTACAAATGTTTTAGCACCAAAATATACTTTGAGTACAAAGTCACAGCTTTTAGATCTGGTATTTTTGAAAATGCATATATTGACATAATAGGTAGACCAGGTTAAAACATGAGGACACATCAGCTGCATAATTGCCGATACCGACGTCGTTCAAAAAGAACGTCCGATCTATCAACCAAACCAATATAATCGGTCAGGCTCTGAAAAGTGAGACACCAAAAACGAAACGTTTGACAGAGAACCCCTCTTCTCCTCCCTCTCACCGCGTCCTCTCTGCTTCTTCTCCTTCTGCTCGCTGAGCTTGTCCAGGGGCAGGCTGGTCATGTCCAGGCCGTAGACGGAGCGCGCCAGCACGGCCGTCAGCGAGTCCATGATGCCCGCCCACTCGGTCACCAGCTCCTCCCAGCTGGTCAGGGACGACAGCACCGCCAGCAGCTCGTCCCACAGCTCCCGGGAGATGAACACGCACAGGTTGGCGCGCACCCACGCCACGATGATGGTCTGGACACGAACACACACACACACACACACACACACACACACACACACACACACACACACACACACACACACACACACACACACACACACACACACACACACACACACACACACACACACACACACAGCCAAAACAACACCAACACCAGAACCACCACAAGAGAGAGAGGGGGGGAGAGAGAGGAGGAGGACGTTAGTCATACATGGGCAACCGGCAGTCCGGGGGCCACATGCGGCCCCCCACCTCACTTAATGCGGCCCGCAGGTTAATATCGGAATACTGATATATTATTGATTTCGGCTATTTCAGTTACAGTTGCAAACATGACCCGCATTAATTACTTCAGTCTATATTATAGTAGCTTATAAAAATGATATTGTCTTTATTATGTCCATGTCCAATGTATTTGTACTTAAAGGACGACTTCACCACTTTTCAACCTATCTTCATATAATAGGTCCTCACTAATGCTCATGATACAATGATACATTTTTTTTCTACTTGGTCTGTGTCTCATAGGAGGGCTGTGGACAGTCCAGAAACCTGTCTACCAGTGACATCATCGTTAGGCAGGATTCTTTTTCTCCAAAAATATTACAATTGTTTTATTCAGATTTTTATTAAGGCGAGAACAATGGGATTTATTATTGCATTGCAACTTTCCAGGAATACAAAGCAGAAACCCGTCTACCAGTGACATCATCGTTAGGCATGATTTTTCTTTCCAACAAGATTTCACATGACTTATTTAGATTTTTATTAACACGAGAACAATGGCTTCTTTTATTGCATTGCAACTTTCCAGGAATAGAAAGCCTGCAGTTTCTATTAGCTTGGATTCCCCATTGATGATGTCACTGGTAGACGAGACTCTAAACTGTCCACAGCCTCCTCTGAGACACAGACCGAGTAGAATTTTTTTTTACCATTTTATCATGAGTATTAGTGAGGACCAATTATATGAAGATATGTTGAAAATCGGTGAAGCCGTCCTTTAAGTTCAAAAAGTTAACATAAGTATAACTAAATGCATTTGAAATTAAATAAAAATGTTACTCTTCAGGATTCCAATAAAAAAAAATCAGCATTCCAATTCAAAAATAGCGGAACTAGAAGCTCAAAATTTACTTTTGTGTGACAGAGAATGGTCAAAGTACGGCATTCATTTATCAAAAAAGCTTACTGAGACAAACATACTGAGATAAGAGGTGTCTGTCCGACAGTATATGCAATGTGGCCCTCTGGAGTGAGTGTGGAAATATAGTGGCCCTCTCCATCATCAAAGTTGCATCACCCCTGACGTTAGTGGTGACACAACACTGGTTAATGTAATATCTATCCTGGACCCACATTTTGCTGGTTTGTGTGAATATGTGTGTCTATATGTGGAGCTGTACACAAATGCTATAGTTCAGGTAATTTTGGCAACAGTTCTAATCTAGGGCTGCAACTATCGTTGATTTTCTTAGTGATTATTCGATAACTTTTTCGATTAACCCATTGAGAACTGAAGCCGATTCTACATAAATCCTATGTAGAATCGCAACAGTTTTCTGAAAAACGTATGTTTCTATATCAGTGGTGCTCAATCTTTTTCATGTCAAGGACCCCCAAAATTATATATATTCAAAATATTTTGTTCCAGGGACCCCCAGAAGCAAAGATTTGAGTTAAAAATGTTCGCTTTAAAAATATATATATTCAGAAGATTTGCACACATTTTCACGATTTTTCAAAAATAGCAGATCTACAAGCTCATAATAGATCTGCTATTTTTGAATAGCCCAAAGTGTAAAATAATGCTTTTTAGCTCAAATCTAAAAATGACACAGTTCCAGGTCTTAATGGGTTAAATGGGTTGATTCTAGCTGGAGACATGCGTTGCAGTCGCCCCCCCACTTTCCTCTCTATTTAAAACTGTCCTTTCATAATAAAAGCAAAAACACTTAAACATTATTTTTTTCATAAAAGGAAAAGGAGTATTGCCTCTCAATGTGTTAGGGGTGACAGCTATTTAGTTCTGGGCATTTTCAGCACCCTCTGGTGGACAACACAGACACGTACAGTACAACACATGGAAAACTGACCCTGAAGAGAATGGACGCTAAACTCTCAGCAAAGGAGTCTTTTCTTTGGTTCTCCTGCGGTCTCTTCATGACCGCCTCAGTGATCCTCAGTAGCACTTGCAACAGCTGCTCCCTGTGTGTGACACACACACACACACACACACACACACACACACACACACACACACACACACACAGACCATGCACAATTCAGTTAAATTGAATAGAATTCAATACAATTCAAAGCTTTTTTTCTAGTATTGGACATATATTACAAACCTGGACATAAGAAGTGCTCTCTGCATTAACTATTAACCCATTGAGACCTGAAGCCGATTCTACATGTCTCCTAAATCCCAACGGTTTTCTGAAAAACGTATGTATTTGGCCGCGGACCCCCATCGAAATATTTTGTTCCAGGGACCCCCAGAAGCAAAGATTTGAGTTAAAAATGTTCGCTTTAAAAATATATATATATTGAAAGATTTGCACACATTTTCACGATTTTTCAAAAATAGCAGATCTACAAGCTCGTAGCGCGGCACTCGGTGCCGCACTATGAGCTTGTAGATCTGCTATTTTTGAATAGCCCAAAGTGTAAAATAATGCTTTTTAGCTCAAATCTAAAAATGACACAGTTCCAGGTCTTAATGGGTTAATTAACCTTTTATTACCAAAAAGAGAAAGAAAGAAAAGAAGAGAAAGCAACCGAGAAAATACCATTACGGCATCAAAATAATCAATAAAACTACTGACCCATATACAAGACCCATATGCCATCCCGGGACACATTACATTGAAAATATTGCATCATCACTGATAGTAATATGCTTTGGCTAAAAGGCGCGCATAAATGCACCCATTTACCATTTTGTATGTTCACCAGACCTCACACCAGGATTTCATTTTGCTTCATGGAATGCCTGACAGATAATCTGTTTTCTAGACAAACATGCCACTATTACCAATGCATACATTAACCCATTGAGACCTGAAGCTACAAATGTCTTCTAAATCCCAACAGTTTTCTGAAAAACCTATGTTTCTATATCAGTGGTTCTCAAACTTTTTCATGTCAAGGACCCCCAAAATGATGTGTATTTGGCCGCCCACCCATCTCAAAATATGTTGTTCCAGGGAACCCCAAAAGCAAAGATTTGAGTAAACATTTTTTTGCTTTAAAATAATATAAATATATTAATTTGCACACATTTTCTCGATTATTCAAAAATAGCAGATCTACAAGCTCGTAGCGCGGCACTCGGTGCCGCGCTATGAGCTTGTAGATCTGCTATTTTTGAATAGCCCAAGTGTAAAATAATGTTTTTTAGCTCAAATGAAAACGTGACACAGATGCGTTCCAGGTCTAATTGGGTTAACTGTGTTGTGCTGATAGTGTATTTGGATGATCATCTGGTCTCCCCCAGTGTCACGTTTTCACCTTTTCACCCGGTTTCCATTAGGACTGGTGTGTTTATATGCTGAAATGGGCCGGTATGTTCCTCTTGCGACTGATAGTTTGAGAAAACATAGGGCAGCTGCAGCCGTTTTGGGTCGTAGTAAAGTGGGTTTTTATATTGGATAGTAAATACGGTATGTTGCACATGTCCCCGTTTTCCACACAGAGAATGAATCCGGTTGTTGTCGTGAGAGAAGGGAGTCCAGGGCTGGACTGGGTGAAAAATTCGGCCCTGACATTTTGGCCCAGACCGGCCCACCACAACCGGCAAGCTGATAGTCTACCGCCCGCTCCGTCGAGGCACACACAAACAAACAAACAAGCCCTAATACCACCACTTCTACTGAAAAACATCCCTTCATGTTCTGGAGCCTTGAGTAAAGTAAATGATAACTACACAACCCATGAATATGATCGGTAGCCTACAGTACTCACAAACAAGCAGTGCTCTTATGGAGGATGCTGGCTAAAGCAGTGGTTTTCAAACCTTTTCATGTCAAGGGCCCCAAGGTCCTTACACACCGGGGGCGATTCATTCATGCGAATACTACGTTTTTTTTTAAAACCTTATAAAGTCAATGCAAGCTTCCACGGAGCGAAAAAGCGAAAAAGCAAAACGAAAAAGCGTATTTTATTTTTTCGGAACAAGTCTGAATTTTGCGTATATTCGCATAATGGCGGTGTGTAATGACCTTTAGGCCGCGGACCCCCATCTCCATCTCCCCATCAGGAAAAAAATTACCTGTCCATCCAATGAATGTATTCTATCGCTAGTTTGACCCCTTCAAATACTCTTTAATCTTAAAATGACCAATAACCGAAAATAGGCTATGTACAATTATTTAGTCACAAGCTCTTCTTGATACTTGTCAATGTTTAAATATTTATAAAACCCACAGACAGACTTAACCTCTTTCAACTTGGCCTATGTCATCATAGGTGAAGATTTAAAATACATTGTTATAACATTTTCAGAAATGGCAAACACAGCCATTCTACAAGCCCACAATGAATATGCTATCTACAACTACTGTAGCTCGTCTATTTACGGTGAGTGACACGCTTCCATAAAAGTCAGTACAAATGACTGAAAACAGTCGTGGCGACTGAGAACTTTAACCCATTAACTCATTCACTGCCAGAATTATTTCTGGCCTGTTTGAACACCGCCAAGATTTTTCATTGAAAAAAAAAAGTACTCAGGAGCCGAGATACAGAATTTTTAAGTTTTAAGTTAACAAGGAAGTGGATGGGAGTCTATATCTTCGAAAAATCATATCTCCTTGGTCTTTGGGTCAAAAAATTAAAAAAAAATCTAAAAAAAAAAAAAAAAAAAAAAAAAATATTTTTAATTTTTTTAATTTTTTTAAAAAGTCGTTTTAGTCGTTCTTGGCAGGCATGGCTTATGGACAGAAGTCGTTTTAGTCGTTCTAGGCAGTATATGAGTTAAGACCTGAGGCCGATTCTACAAAAAAACATTTTTTTTTAGAATGTCTTCTAAAAACTGTTTTTTGAAAAAACGTGTTACTATGTCAGTGATTTTTCATGTCAAGGACGTCCAAAAAGTATATGTATTTGGCCGCGGACCCCCCATCTCAAAATATTTTGTTCAAGGGACCCCCCAGAAGCAAAGATTTGCGTGAAAAAAAAAATCGAAGATTTGCACCAAAAAAAAAAAATTCTCAAAAATAGCAGATCTACAAGCTCATAGCGCGGCCGCGCTATGAGCTTGTAGATCTGCTATTTTTGAATAGCCTAAAGTGTAAAATAATGCTTTTTAGCTCAAATAAAAAAAAGATGTGACACACATGCATTCCAGGTCTTAATGGGTTAATCCATGAGTGCGGTGCGTGTCTATGTGTGTGTGTGTGTGTGTGTGTGTCTATGAGTGTGCGTGTCCATGAGTGTGTGTGTGCTCCACTGACCATGTCTGTGTGTTCATGGTGTGTTCCATGATCATGTGGCGGTAGATGCTGAGCACGCCGCGGCACACCTCCACCTGGTTGTCCAGCAGCTTTGGCACGTCCTGGCACGGCTCCAACAGGAAGACGTTGGACGAGTTGGTCAGGAACACCTGGCAACGACGCCACAACAATGTCACGTTGGAAACATTTCAAACACACCGTTTCTTTCCTTTTTCTCCTTTGCAGGGACGTGCACAGATAGACTCTAGGTGGTGCTAGAGCACCTGCCCTTTGCCCTCTTGACCTGAAGTGCCCTTTTGAAAAAAATAAAAATATGTTTTTTTTTTACAGCAGGGGTCTTCAACAGGGGGTCCGGGACCCCTAGGGGGTCCTCAGAGTTACTGCAGGGGGTCCACCAAATCTTTATGTGATATGATCTTTCTTTTTACCATAACCACTCGAAACCTAGCATCCTTTTTCTGAGGAGAACTTTAGCCAAAAATAGCAGATCTACAAGCTCACAACGCCTCGCGCTTGCGAGGCGTTGTGGGCTTGTAGATCTGCTATTTTTGGCAAAGAGGTATAGGTGTAGAGGGAAAAAAGAGCAGACCAAGTAAACAAAAAAAAGTATAATTTACTTGAGCACCTGCCCCTCAAAATGTCTGTGCACGCCACTGCTCCTTTGTACATAGTGTTTGTACTTGTTGATGACATGTATTATTGTGTAAATGTTTCCATTGTGGTCTTATGTATTCAATTCACCAACCTAGCATAAAACAAGTCCCAAGGATTTTTTTTGTGTTATCCTTTTAGCCTTAATAGGATATTTTTTTTTACATCAATCACTTGAACCCTAGCATCCCTATCCTGAGGAGAACTTTAGCCAAACATAGCCGAGTTGCAATCTCACAACTGAGCTTGTAGATCGGCTATTTTCGGAAAAGAGGTTTGGTGTAGAGGGAAAAAAGAGCAGACCATGTACAAAGTGAAAGGTCAGGTTTACTAAGTATTGTCGGTTTAAGTGGTTAAATGTCTGGAAAATACACATTAAAGGGATAGTTCACCCGAAAAATATCATTTTTTCTATTGATTAGTCACCCCCATGGAGACTTGAATTCATGGATATTTGTTTTGTTTTTGTCACATTCCTAAGCCAATAATTTGATGACCAACTGACCGGTAGGCAGCGGTTCTGGTAGGAGACACAAAGCCGGAACCGCTGCCGGTCAATTTATTGTCTTAGGAATGCGACAAAACCAAAAAATTATATCCATGAATTCAAGTCTCCATGGGGTGACTAATCGATAGGAAAAAAAGTAATTTTGGGGGTGAACTAACCCTTTAACATAAGTCCAACATATGTGTCCGCTACAGGTGAAACCTTCCTCATGTCACCAGTTGAGAAAGACTAGAAAATTGAATTAAAAATGCTCATGAAACCTGTTTTGTGTATGTCAGACTTTGGCGTTGATTTTAGCGTTAGATTGACTATGTAGATGACACAAACACTAGTGTAGACATGTTTGCAAAGAAAGGCTTGTTTTGCCGCTGCGACCGTGTGTTTCCACAAAGAAACCAGCACTCAAATACAGGCTTACTGTTGTCGCACGCACGCACACACACACACACACACACACACACACACACACACGCATCACATTTTGCACTGCAGTCCAAGGACAAATGCCTGATGTAGCGAGACAAAAAATGTGTCTTAGCCAAAGAGTTACACCTTTTCCACTCTGAGTTACAGACCTGTAAGACCTATAACGGGTCAATTTGTTCAATAACTATCAATCATTTTGCTTGGGAACCCCTGGAACCCCCTCAAGGGCCCCCGGGGGGTCCCCGGACCACACTTTGAAAACCAATGGTCCTTGATAGCCTCCTGTAATTTGTCTTATATGCTGCTAGTTGTCCCTATAGCAGTGTTTCCTAAACTGGGGGTCAGGACCCCAGATGATTAGCTTAATGTGCAACATTGTTTTCTCATTCAACAGTAAACAAACCAACATACAGTATAAGTGTGTACAGGGTATCTGCACATTTCTAAAGTTACAATTTAATGACTTTTAAGACCTTTTTAATAAGATATGGTCAAATATCTTGTAAGAGGGAAGCATTGTGAAAATAGACGATCTGCAAGCTCACAACGCCTCGCAGTGCGATGAGCCTCTGTTCTTAAGCTATGAAAAAGCTTGTACTGCCCTTGTACTGAGGCCCATGTCGGGCTTCCGTTTTATAAATTCCTCCATAGAAGGCGGGTATAAACCATGTCAAGTTTTATACATGACACATGCCTGTTCAAAGAGCTTCCTGTTATCAAAGGTACAAAAAAACAACTATATTGTCTTTAGGATGCTGCAGTGATGGTACCTATGTTTATTTTAAAAATCATATACCTTTATGTCTCTTTTATATAGCTGTTCTAGGGGCTTGAGTGTTACCTCTGCAAGACCAATTTGTGAAATAGTACTCGATGTGAGAGAAGATCATACATTGGATTGATGTCAGTGTCAGCTGACTGTACACCCTTTGACACCTGAAGAATGTCAAATATTGAGGGAAACCAAAGGGAACAAGTTTCACTCTTTCGTCATTTTGATGGAAGGAATCCAGTTAAGATGCATCAAAGAAAGAGATCAATGTAGATTATGACGTTCCTGTGAGTGTTTGTCCACACAATGACATGGTACATTGCAATGAAGTTAACAGAAACATTTACAGTTATAGCTGCTGTGCAGCTGGTCATTTAGAGGAGGAATAAGAAGGAGCAAGAGGAGAAAGATGAAAAATAGGAAGATGCGTAAGACATGAGAAATTAGTTACACACCTGTTATGGTCATTCACGGCTAGCTCTTTATGTGTTTCTGGTAATATTATTGTCTGCTCATTTTGTATGTCTGTGGCAAAAAAATAATTTTGACAAAAATATCCACCACAAGCCAGCATAGCGAACCCTGCCCTTATCTCAGAATGCAATTAGATTATTTCTATAGAATCATATTGTAAAAAAACTAAAAAGGATTAAAAAAAATGTGAGAGTTTGGATGGGTTTTAAATTGTGATCTGCTGCAACTGATTTTTTTCTTTTTTTTAAGATATTTTTTGGGGCTTTTATGCCTTTATTTGGACAGGACAGTAGGCTGACAGGAAATGGGGGGAGAGATGGGGGGAGACATACAGCAAAGGTCATCGGGAACGGGAGTCGAACTCGCGACACGCTGTCAAGCTGGATTACCAGCATATGTGGTATGCGCCTGGACCGTTAGGCCAGCGGACTGGCAACTGACTTCTAATGCTTTCTGTAATTGTAAGGTTATTTCTTTGCAGTTGGTGAAATGTACTCATCTGACCTAGATAATATTGTATAACATATAACAAGTTATTCTGATTTAAATATACTTGTCTGTCTGTCTGTCTGTCTGTCTCCTTCTCTGCAGTTGAAAGCTTTGTAATGCTTAATGAAGTATTCATTCCAAAGGACTGTAAGTCAGTTTCACTTCACTGGAGACTTGTTTTGAACAACATTAGTTAAATGTTTAAAAATAAGGAACATTTTCATTGCATACTTTCAATTTCAGTTAACAGTTTAATCAGAATTAAAATACATTTTAGTTTTCATACATAAGAAATGTAACTTGGATATAACAATACAAGAGTAGAATAAAAATATTATATTTAAATGAAAATCTGACAAAGATTAGATGTATGTAGTTCTAGACATCTGTGAGTCAGTATACAGGAAGAGGATATGAATATACTGTAGATTTACATTCACAAACATTTAGGCTGATCTAAGCCAAGGCAAACTATATTTTAGGTAACAAATCACAAGATACATAATATAAAAATTGAAATAATTTCTGATGTTGACACTCTTTCATTGCCACACTTATTTCAGACTGTGTCGTCCCAGTGCCACGAAAATGGTACATTTTTCCTCTGTTTGATTTTTAACATTGAAGTGAATGGAGCAGCAATTTTTTGGATAGCGTTATCTCCTAGTTGCTTTGAGATAAAATAAAAAAAACTAGACCAAAAAAATATATATATATATTTAAAAAAAAAGAAAAAATATTATTATTATTATTTTTTTATTTATTTTTTTATAATTTCCGTTTTTCCGTCATCATGATAGCCATAGTACCATCGGACGGGAATTCCCGTTTTTGGCAGTCAAAGAGTTCAAAGGATACCACTGGTGTTTCTTCACATACTGTATAGTTCCATAGATAGTAAAAAGAAAAGGAAAAATGGAAAGAATAACATAAATCAATGTCGCTGAACATTGATTTATGAAATCAAAAGCCTATACGTTTAAAACCGGGAAAGCATCTGTGCCATTTCAGATGTTGCTATGTATATAGCAACAGGATTTTTTATTTATGCATTGAATAAAAATAAAAAAAAGATTTTCTGAAAGCTTAGATTTTTTTTAATCGGCCTCAGGTCTAAATTAATTAAAACATATGTACATCATTATTTCAGAAACAAATCACAAAATCACAATTATCAAAACATTTTGAATTAAAATTATTTTTTTCAAAAGATTTCCATGAATAAATAAAACATCTAAGAAATTCCATAAATAAATAAAAAGTTCACGACGAGTCGCATCGCAATGCCTTGTGAGATTTTAGATCAGCTATTTTTCACTAGTTCTTGCCCTAGATCCCGCACAATGGCAGATATTTGGGTGCGATGCCGATCCTGATTTTGTATCCAGACCACTGATTACTGATGTTTTGACCAATGTTTTATCAAAGTGCAACCTTTTCTAATCAATTAAACTTTTTTTCCCAAATGTAATTAAAGTTTCAATTTGAGAACATTTAACTTATGAGCAAAATAATAAATAAATGAACTTTTTCTTACATACAAAATTAACACATGAGCTTGTACTGTAGGTCAGCAGTTTTTGAACATTTTTTTAAAGATTTGGAAAGTTTCTATAGCAACATGCCCAGATTAGGGACGGCGGGTTGAAAGTGATAAAAAATTGCGACACATCGGCTGTATAGTTGCTGATACCAATATTGTGCCAAAAAAAAAAGAAGTAAAATAATGGCCATATATCAGCCAATCTGTCTAGCATAGCCCTATGACTGCCTAGAGAGATATGTTCCAAACCGGCCCCTCAGGTCTTCAAATGCTGACCTGCTCGAGGTGCCTACAATGACATATAAAAAATACGGTGAAGCAGCATTCTGCTTTTACGGACCGACAGTGTGGAATAAACTCACATTACACCGAAGACAGGCAGCCTCTGTCGATAGCTTTAAAGCACAGCTCAAGACCTATTTCTTCACTCTTGCTTTTAGCTGATTCTTTGGTTGATTTTTAAGTCCTCACTGTATTGCCTATTTTTATTATTATTATTATTATTATTATTATTATTATTATTATTACCCTTATTAATACACATGGAGAGTCTAACATGTTTCTCCATTGAAAACTGTCACACAATTCGAAATAGAGCTTTGATTCTGCCTGTGCGAAGGCAAAATCAATTGGGAGGTCGGGGTTCGAGCTCCTGCCTGCCGGGTCATGCCAAAGACTATACAAAAAATGGGACCCAATGCTTGGCACTCAGGATCAAGGTTTGGATTGGAGGTAAGTACCTGCATCATATAACACATTGAGACCTGGAACGCATCTGTGTCACTTTAGATATCTTTGGCTATTCAAAAATAGCAGATATACAAGCTCATAGCGCGGCACTGAGTGCCGCGCTATGAGCTTGTAGATCTGCTATTTTTGAAAAATTGTGAAAAAATATTTTTTATATTTTTTTCAAAAAAACTGTTGATTTTTTTTAAAGAATCGGCTCAGGTCTTAATGGGATAATCATCATGTCCAGGGGGTGTACTTGTACATCAAGCTGCCTCACACAACAGAAACATGGGCTCCTGCTCTATGGGACACTATTCTGCCAATGCTTTTCAATGGTTTGTTGCCATTCACAAATTTCTGCAAAAAAAAACACTCTGTTCTCATTGAAAAGCATTGGCAGAATCCGCTGCATTGGCAGAGTCAAAGTTTGGTGTGACTGCACCCTTAAACTGTTCTTTCAAGAGTGAATTGCTTGGTTGTGTCTCTTTAAGGAGCTGTTATGTCTGAACCATTTCTTACACTGGTCACAGTAGTAGTAGTTGTCTGTATGCAGTATTTGGTGTGATCTGAGGCCTCCGTCAGTGCTGAACCATCTCCCACACTGCTCACACTGGTAGGTTTTCTCTCCCGAATGAAAACTCTGGTGGTGACATTTGAGATGATATTTTGCCCTGAACTTTTCTCCACACTCGTCACACTGGAAGGGCTTCTCTCCTGCATGCATTCTCTGGTGTTGTTTGAGAGTACCTCTACGGCTGAACTTTCTCCCACACTGGTCACAGTGGTAGGGTTTCTCTCCTGTGTGCATTCTCTGGTGTTGTTTGAGATGACCGCCATGGTTGAACCGTTTTCCACACTTCTCACACTGGAAGGGCTTCTCTCCTGCATGCATTCTCTGGTGTTGTTTGAGAGTACCTCTATGGCTGAACTTTCTCCCACACTGGTCACAGTGGTAGGGTTTCTCTCCTGTGTGCATTCTCTGGTGTTGTTTGAGATGACCGCCATGGTTGAACCGTTTTCCACACTTCTCACACTGGCAGGGCTTCTCTCCTGTGTGCATTCTCTGGTGACGGTTGAGATCACTTCTATAGCTGAACCGTTTCCCACACTGCTCACACTGGTATGGCTTCTCTCCTGTGTGCATTCTCTGGTGACGGTTGAGATGACTTCTATAGCTGAACCGTTTCCCACACTGCTCACAGTTGATATGTTTCTTCACTGGTGGTCGGGAGGGAGAGACATCTGGGATGGAGAATTATGGGAAGATAAAGAAACCATAAAAGGATTAAAATAACATGCAAGCTGTGTTGTATAGGCCGACAGTAGTTCTCATTTTAAAAGCACCTTGTACTACTGCTTTCTTCAAATTGATACATGATGCCTCGAGTCTGTTGCACCATTTAGCCAGTTAATACAGCATAGGAGGAATATAATGTTTATTTAATTTTCAGATAATTGAAAAAAGAACCTGCGTTCCATTGGATCCATTGTAGTTATTATGGCAAAATCTTTACTCGCATTTTAGTATAAGTAACAATACCACAATATAAAATGTAGTGATAGTGAAGTAGAAGGCCTGTATTCAAAATCTGACTTGGGTAAAAATACAAAAGTATTGGCATCAAACAATTAACAAAGAAAATCTATTCGGATTTTTCTATATTTGTCCTATAAAAAAAATTGCCGATCTACAAGCTCACAACGCATGTTTTGAGCTTGTACACTATTTTCGAATAGCCAAAGTATAAAGTAGGGTTTAATTGTATGTTTTGTAAAAAAAAATAAAAGTAACTTGTAAAATTGAAATACTTTTACCTTAGCAAAAGTACCCCAAGATTGCACTTCTGTACACCACTGTCTGCCAAGAAATGATGATCTTATAACTAGTACATGCTACTCAAACACACACAGACTACACCCCCCCCCCCCCCCCTCTCTCTCTCTCTCTCTCTCTCTCTCAATTACATGCACGCACGCACGGACGCACGGACGCACACACAGAGAAATAAGTATACTCCTCTACTCTGTCCAGTGTTAATATACGGTAACATTTCCTTATCTGGTGGCTGTACAGCTCAGCGATTCACAACCTTTTCTGGATCAAGGCCCACTTGGAAATCTGACCAGTGGTCAGATAACGTCATATACTTTAAGTTCCTATTTGTCGTTATCACAATAATACATATTTTTTCAAGGTTTTAACCCATTAAGACCTGGAACGCATCTGTGTCACTTTAAAGATTTCTTTGGCTATTCAAAAATAGCAGATATACAAGCTGCTATTTTTGAAAAATCTTGATTTTCTTTTTTTTTCAAAAAACTGTTAGGATTTAGAAAACATTTTTAAGAATCGCCTCAGGTCTTAAAGGGTTAAAGAAAAAATACCATGATTTTTTTCGTTAAGGTCAATGTTAATGATCAAAACAATCTTAGTGTTTTTGCCATGCATTTGGGGGTCCCCACTTGTAATATTTACTCATGGCCCACAGGGTTGGGAATCACTGTTGTACATAGCCTATAGAAGATGAAAGAAAACTTGTGACACAACCATCACATACCTGCTCTGTGTAACTTGACTTCAGGCTTCAGCATTGCTTCAAGCAGTGAGATCTGATGTTGTTGTTGTTGCTGTACCTCGCCCGACGCCATTGACAAGCCTTTGGAGCCGGAGAGCATCATCCGTCTTTTAAAACTCCTATAAAGTTCATCTTCAGCCCATTTGGCCAGTCGATATCTGAGGCACGGTTTCACCACTTGGGATGTGAATGTACTACGTAACATTTTTTATCGAGTTCAGTATGGTAACGACCTGACAAATTATACATACATCCACTCCACTTGGCTATAAACAACAAATAACCAAGACACACCCTGCACACCTAAGCTCCGGTCTGGCATGGTCACATGTAGCCACGTTGATTGGCAGAGAGTGGACAGATAGACAGTCTGACCAACCAACCAGCATTCAAATACAGGCTTGCTGTTGTCACACACCCACCCGCGCACGCGCGCACACACACACACACACACACACACACACACACACACACACACACACACACACACACACACACACACACACACACACACACACACACACACACACACACACACACACACACACACACACACACACACACACACACACACACACACACACACACACACACACACACACACACACACACACTGAACACAAGCATCACATTTTGCGCTGCAGTCCAAGGACAAATGCCTGATGTAGCGAGACAAAAAAATGTGTGTCATAGCCAAAGAGTTACACCATTTCCACTGTGACTTACAAACCTGTAAGGCAGTGGTTCTCAAACTTTTTCATGTCAAGGACCCCCAAATTGACACTTATTAGCCCGCGGACCCCCATTTGAAAAGATATGCCAGGGACCCCCATAAGAGAAGATTTTTTACGGCTCTAGCAGTGATTCTCAACCATTTTAATTTCAAGGACCCCCCAGTTTGACATACATTAGGCTACGGACCCCCATTTAATGGCATTTATTTCTCTGGGACCCCAATTTATATTGTAAAATCTATGTCAATTTAACTCAGAGAGTGTCCAAATGGAACCAAATGGACCCGTTAGGGTCCATTTGGTTCCATTTGTACACTCTCAGAGTTACAGACCCATAAGGGTCCATTTGGTTCCTATCCATCATTTAGCTGGGGACCCCCTGGAACTCCCTCAAGGACCCCTGGGGGTCCCCGGACCCCACTTTGAGAACCAATGCTGTAAGGTTCCCGTAAGACCTATAACGGGTCAATGTGTTCAATAACTATCAATCATTTTGCTTGGGACCCCCTGGAACCCCCTCAAGGGCCACACTTTGAAAACCAATTGTCTTTGATGCTGTAATTTGTCTATACGCTGATAGTTGTCCCTGTAGCAGTAGTTCCCAAACTTGGGGTCAGGACCCCCAGGGGGGGTCCCCAGATGATTAGCTTAATCCATTAAGACCTGAGGCGATTCTTTTTTTTTTTTTTATCCTAACAAATTTCAAGATTTTTCAAAAATAGCAGATCTACAAGCTTTGTATATCTGCTATTTTTGAATAGCCAAAGAAATCTAAAGTGACACACATGCATTCCAGGTCTTAACGGGTTAATGTGCAACATTGTTTTCTCACTCAACAGTGAACAAACCACCATGGAGGCCCATATCAGAAACGTCACAAAACTATCATTCTATCACCTGAGAAACATCGCCAGAGTTCAACCATTTCTTTCTCAGGCTGATACAGAAAAAAATAATGCACTGTTTTATTACTAGTAGGCTTGACTATTGCAATGCTCTCCTGTGACCTGTCTGGTCTCCCCCCTAAAAGCAGTCAATTCGGTTGCAGCTCGTTCAGAACGCAGCTGCACGTGTGCTGACAAGGTGCTGAGAGGTGCTAGAAGTGGAAATTCTTTAGAAGGGATTCTCAGTTTGGACTATTATAGATAACAAGATTCAAATGGTCACATCTTCTTCAAATATTCTCCAATTTCAATGAATGACATTTATATTCTTCTGTACTTTAACAATCTGTAAATAACTGAAACATGACAAATGCCTACTTGCGGCATATATCATTGTACTCAGTCACATATACTGATGATAGTGCTGTCAAATAAGTCTATGAAAGAATAAAATCTATAAAAAAGTTTAACCTGCAACACAATTTTATAAAGTATACAGTGGGGGGGGGGGTTCCCTGCTTCATCTCTCTCTCAGCTAGGGGGGTCCTTCCTTGGCCTGAAAAAACAAAACATTGAAGACCCCTGGACTATAGGGACAGACAGACCTGTAGTGTGGACTGGATTCCAGCCTTGACGTCCCGGTTGTGGTCCTCGGTCAGACAGCCCCGCTTGACGGCGCTGCTGAACGAGTACGTTCTGCCCCAGCTGGACGTGCGTCTGTGACCGTGACTCTCCAACATCTGTATGAAGTTTCAATGTCATTAATCCATTAAGACCAGGAACGCATCGGTGTCATTCTTTTTAGATTTCTTTGGCTATTCAAAAATAGCAGAACTACAAGCTTGTTGCGCGGCACCGAGTGCCGCGCAACAAGCTTGTAGATCTGCTATTTTTGGGGGGGAGGGGATCATGAAAATGTGTGCAAATCTTTGAATATATATGTTTTTCCAAGCAAACATGTGTAACTCAAATCTTTGCTTCTGGGGCATATTCTACAAATGTCTTCTAAATCCTAAGAGGTCTTTTTTGAAAAAAACGTATATATCAGTGGTTATCAATAGTTCTAAAACTTTTGACATATCAAGGACCCCCAAAATGATATGTATTTGTCCACGGAACCCATCCATCTCAAAATATTTTGTTCCAGGGACCCCCAGAAGCAAAGATTTGAGTTAAAAATGTTAAATTAAAACTTAAAAATGAGTTACAAATATGAATATATATATTAAAAGATTTGCACAAATAGCAGATCTACAAGCTCATGGGCTTGTGTGTGTGTGGTGTCACCTGTGCGTGCGTGCTGTCGGTCTCGGTGGTGTTCAGCAGTGGTTGACTTCCTCCTCCTCCCTCCACCTCCTCTTCCTCCTCCTGACTGCCCTCCTTGTCGGGCTCGGACATGAACGTGGGCTTGTCCTGCAGAATCCACTTCCTGTACACTTTGATCACCTTCCGGGTCGCTGAGGCCTCACAAGATGGCAGCAGGAAGGCCTGGGGGGGTGTGGGGGGGAGATGGTGAACAGGAGGCTTGGAATGGGAATGATGTGTTTGATTGTATGATTGTAGTGTCGTAGAATATTGTTGCTGTCGGGTAGAAACCTCCTAACCTGACACCATAGCCTTGCTTACAGACAAATTTTAACTATTTACTGATCCTAAATCTTGAGGGTGGCATGCAGGGTCTGCGTGTGTATATGTGTGTGTGTGTGTGTGTGTGTGTGTGTTCACAAGCAAAATAACCCCCTCCTGCAGTTCTAACAAACGGGCACCAGAGGTCGACACAGCACAAGTTTTGACATTGCAGTCTTCTGCTAGTCACAACAAATCACAGCTAATGACAACCACATTAAAAATGCAACGTGGTTCCACGGCCTCGAACCGGATTAAGACTTTAACCGGGAAAGTATCTGTGTCATTTTAGATTTTAGCGTTGGCTATTCAAAAATAGCTGATATACAAGGTCACAGCTTGTATATCTGTGACTTGAATATAAAAGGTAAGACTTATTAGAGCATTTACAGCCAATTTATCTCTATTATCTACAACATTGGTTCTCAAAGTGGGGTCCGGGGACCCCCAGGGGTACTTGAGGGGGTTCCAGGGGGTCCCCAGCTAAATGATGGACAGGGACCAAATGGACCCTTATGGGTCTGTAACTCTGAGAGTGTACAATTGGAACCAAATGGACCCGTTACTCTAAGAGTTAAATTAACATTGATTTTACAATAGGAATTGGGGTCCCAGAGACATACGTGCCATTAAATGGGGGTCCGTAGCCCTAATGCATGTCAAACTGGAGGTCCTTGAAATTAAAATGGTTGAGAATCACTGCTAGAGAGCTGTAAAAATCTTCTATTATGGGGGTCCCTGGCTTATCTTTTCAAATGGGGGTCCGTGGTCTAATAAGTGTCTATTTGGGGGTCCTTGGCACGAAAAAGTTTGAGAACCACTGATCTACAAGTACTATGTCTTGTGAAATGTGATGTATAACCATCATGCCATTATAAACTACTACAAGTTGCGCTGTTTCAGCTGGAAGTGAGAAATACAGCAGCCTAGAGGGCTGCTCCATTTACTGATCACTGATCACATGACCTCAACAATTATTCTCCAGTTCTAGGCAATATAGAAGCGGGGGGACTGTTTTCTTATTTCCACACAACAGCTTTAAGGTGCATTACTGGCATAGTTCAATGTTGAAAATGAGTGGTATTCCCCTTTAATGGGATAAAGACAATGCACTAAAATGTGCCATACCTGGTGGAAGACCTCGTTGACAAAGTTGACGTTGTCCCGGGTGGAGAGCAGGATGGTGTGGACCATCTCGTAGACGCAGCGGTGCTCCTCCTCGATGCTGCACAGGGACGAGTCGCTGGGCCGCCGGTCCGACAGCGTGCTGCTGTTAGAGTGGTTCTGACCGGGCTCTCCGGTCGGCCCGTTGGGCTCGCTGGCCTCCGACGAGCCCCCCTTCTCCTGACTGCTGCTGCCTGCAGTGACAGTCTGCACACACACACACACACACACACACACACACACACACACACACACACATTTATATGACTTTACTTGTTAGTAGAGCTGTCACGATTATGGCATTTTACGTGACGATTAATTGTCGCATTGTGGCAAGTGAAGAAAAAAAAAGAAGGAATAAAAAAAAGACTCAAGAACCACTGAGTATAGAAACATAAGTTTTTTCAAAAAACCCCAGAAGCCAAACCCTAAAATCCCTCAGAAGCAAAGATTTGAGTTACACATGTTTGCTTTAAAAAAACATATATTCAAGATTCACACAGATTTTCACAATTTAATAAACGAGCTTGTAGATCTGCTATTTTTGAATAATAAAATAATGGTTATTGCTATAAAAATCGAAAATGACACAGTACTGTATGCGTTCCCAGATTCATTGGGTTAATACATTTTGCTCCTTTTTATTGTTAACTCTGAGAGTGTAGAAATGGAAACCAAATGGACCTCTTTGTACACTCTCGGAGGTACACAGACACATAAGGGGTCCATTTGAACCCCTTGGTGGTCTCCCACCACTCCTATGCTGAGAACCAGTGATCTAACCCTTCTTCGCGGCCCTATAATAACTGAACAGTGTTGATTTCGTCGACTAAAACTATGACGAAAAATCGACTACCTTTTTTTCACTGACGAAAACTAGATAAAAACTAAATAAAAACAAAGCTACGGTGACTAAAACTATGACTAGATATACTGACAATTTCGTCAACAAATAAAAACTAGACTAAAACGTTTGGCAGTGACTAGTGGAGAAGAGATCCAGTAGAACTAAAAGACAAGTCGTTTTACGCTTGGTTGCGCGTACGAGGTGTTGCGCTCTGAAAATAGCTGATCTACAAGCTCACAACGCGTCGCAGCGCGACGCGTTGTGAGCTTGTAGATCGGCTATTTTCAACATGCAACCAAGTGTAAAATCAGCCATCACGACGCCATTAAGGCACCGCCGAAATACATTTTAGTCGACTAAAATATACTGTGATATTTAGTCGACTTAAACGACTAAACCAAAAGTAAAACATCTCAGGTGACTAAAATATGACTAAAACTAAAACAGAATTTTATTAAAAATCAACACTGTAACAGAAGCGCTCACCTGGATGAGTTTAGGGAGGACCTCGGTGCCGTTCTTTGCGCCGGGCGCCACGGAGGCGGCGCTGACGTACTTCTTCTCCAGGAAGAAGGTGACCAGCCAGGTGATGAAGGCCACGCGGGGGGCCAGGTACTGGTCCCGGGTGCAGAACGTGCTCTCGTTGTTCCTCGTCACGGGGACGTACAAGGGTTTGGGTCTGTGATGAGGAAGGTCTGAAGATAGAGAGGGAGAGATAGAGAGGGAGAGAGAGAGAGAGAGAGAGAGAATCAGAAGCAGTAGACAGAGTGTAAGTACTATGTACTGAAGTACCATACTTAACACATTGGCTGCCATGGACGCAGATCTGCGTTCATTTGCGCAAAAGCCCGCACGCTGCCATTGACGCAGATCTGCGTTCTTTCAAAAAAAAAAAAAAAATCAAAATAAAAGTTTTTTTTTTTTTTTTAATTAGACCCAAAGACCAAGGAGATATGATTTTCCGAAGATTTAGACTCCCATCCACTTCCTTGTAGCTTAAAAATTAAAAATTCTGTATCTCGGCTCCTAAGTACTTTTTTTTTCTCATTGAAAAAGTCTGGTAGTCTACTGTAGGAAAAAAAAAAAAAAGATGGCAGCCAATGTGTTAAGCACAATTCTGAGGTATTTTTACTTTACTGGAGTGTTTTCAATTTTCAATACTTTTACTTCTACTCAAAAACACTTTTTATTCCACTACAATTATTTGAAAACTTACTTTGAAGATTGTTTTATATTATTACAAAACATACATTAACCTTTCCATTTCAAGGTCTCCCTTCAACTCTGATGAACGGGTCCATTTGGTTCCATTTGTACACTGTTAAGTTACAGACTTGTAAAGGTCCATTTAGAACCCCCTCACACAACCCTGAGAGTCCCTGAACCCAACTTTGAGAACCACTGATATTGAGGCTTTACAGATTCTATTTACATTCTCCGTGCATGAACCGAGTGCTGCGATTGGTCAAAAAAGAATCACACCCTGTGTAAAGAGAGCGGTGCCTTTGATGAGCCCCGTATTTATGTTGTCATCAATGTTTGTTTATTGGACATACACCCGGACACACGGACACACAGACAAAGTCAGATATAGGAGTGGTTGGCACCACTCAAAAAGAGACCGTTTCCAGGGGAAGTACATACATACGACAGAAAGTTCCGCCCTACAGACGGTCTCTGCATTAGGTTGTCATAGTGTCAGAGTACCGTTGTACTGTACCTGTCTGTGTCCCTTTTATGCCCATATATGGAGATATCTGTAAAACCCATCGGCTACACGGATTGGTTCGGTTTTGCGAGACGTTTGTGACGTTGAACCAATATAAAGTAGCAGCGTGCACAATAGAACTCCATGACAAACGGATGAGGATTTATGTCCTCTTGAGGTTCTTAGGTTCTGTGACCACACAGATGTATTGACAGAAGATATCATCTGCATCCGGGGTGGCCTTTACACAAGAGAGCTCTGCAACGTGCTTAATGCCTTTGATGTCGAAACCCACAGATGGTTCAAGCCCAAAGAATTGTGGGACTGTTCCAGAGGCACATTGCTTGTTGGCTCAGCAGCTAAAACAAAACATATTTTACATTTGAGTCTAAATGACCCTTAAATCTGTATTGTGTGTACTGTGTTTAACATAATAATTCTATTCCCGGTTTTATGCAGGCAGGTATAATGTTGGGTTTTCTGTCAGGAAGACAGGCTGGACTAGACGACCCCCTACGTCTGAGACGAGCAGAATCAACCAGAAGGATTCTCAGCCTGGAACTGAACGCCGACAGAGACGTGGAAAGAATCCACGGCAGCGGCGTCAATACCATCGACATCGAAGCGACAGAAGGCAAATACATGTTATCCGGAGGAGCGGACGGCGCGATGGCCGTCTACGACCTGGAGAACCACGACGGGGAACCTCAGTACACCTGCAAGGCCGTCTGCACGGTGGGCAGGTCCAGCAGGTACGCCCACCGGTTCGGCGTGGAGACGGTCCAGTGGTATCCTCACGACACGGGCATGTTCGTCTCCAGCTCCTCCGACAAGACCATGAAGGTGTGGGACACGGAGACGCTGAAGCCCGCCGAGGTCTTCCAGTTCGAAGGAAAGGTCTTCTGTCATCACATGTCCCCCGTCGCTAGGAAACACAGCCTCGTCGCGGTCGGCACCGCCGACGACCCCAAAGTGCAACTGTGCGACCTGAAGTCGGGCTCGCGCGTTCACGTCCTTCAAGGCCACGGCGCCGAGGTCCTTTCCGTGCGCTGGTCGCCCCGGTGCGAGCACATCTTGGCCACCGCCAGCGCAGACGGCGGGGTGAGGGTGTGGGACGTGCGGCGGGCCAACGGCAGTCTGTTCACGCTAGACCGGCACAACGGGGACGAATCCAAAGCGGCCTCGGAGAAGGCGGCGGCGGCGACGGCGACGAACAAAGCCCACGGCGGCAGAGCGAACGGCCTGTGTTTCAGCGGCGACGGTCTGTTCCTCCTCTCCGCGGGGACGGACGACCGCGTGCGACTGTGGAACAGCGCCACGGGAGAGAACACGCTGGTGGATTACGGGAAAGTGTCCAACAAGAGTCGCAAAGGGCTGAAGTTCACGGTGTCCGGTGGCTGCGGCACAGAGTTTGTGTTTGTGCCGTGCGGGAGCTCGGTGGCGGTGTACGCCGTCCATACGGGGCAGCTGGTCACCACGCTGAGAGGGCACTACGGCAACGTCAACTGCTGCCAATTCCACCCCGACCACCAGGAGCTGTACAGCGGAGGTAAAGACTGTAACATATTGGCGTGGGTCCCGGTCCTCCGCGGCCCAGACACAGAGGTGAACCCTGCCTTTAAAGACTCATGGAGCAGTGACGAAGACTAAGGGTTGTTTTCTATATCGTGGCTGTCGGGGCAAAGACCTCTTATCTCTATATTCTAGCTTTCCGTGTTTTTTTTTCGTAAATTAACGCCCTACTTGATCATACTACAGCGTCACACAAGAGTATCAAAAGTAGCAGATCCACAAGCTCGAAACGCAGCTCGAAGTGACACGTTTTGAGCTTGTAGATCTGCTACTTTTGCTGTTTTTTGATTTTGTATTAATCTGTTATTAGTTGTCAATACACACGCATCCATGCCTTGGTTGTCCCACAGCTGTTATGTGTTCTGCCAAGTCCCGGAAAAGGCGTGCTGTGATTGGCCAGTGCAGTCACTTTGATTGCCAGTTGTGCCGAATGCTCACCCCGAAACATGATTTACGAGACTGTGGTAGCTCCTGTGGGACAACCAAGGCATGGATGCGTGTGTAATGACAACTAATAACAGATTCATGAAAAAGTAGCCATATGCTTATGGGCTCCACTCTATGCTATGGGGGCAGTTGGAGACCTTATGGGGAAACTGGACAACAGGGGCAATTCCTCAAATAGACCCCATGACCAGTTATTTAGGATCAATATAAATATGTTATTTTAGTCCGGACTTGTTCTTTAACCTTTTAGCCAAAAAATGTAAAGTTTAGTTTTAACAAAAGCATATCATTTACCTTACCTTTAAGACAGTGGCTCAGGAGGGTGCTATTGCTAAAGCTTTTGCTTTTACAGGCCTTTATAGCACTCGTTTTTGGAACATTTGGGGAAATACATATCAATTTGGGCGTCTTAGACACAAAAAACTTTGAGAACCACTGCTCTAAAGCCTGTGCAATAAGCATTAAGTAGGTTCAATCATTCTCTTTGGAGGACACAAAGTCGCATCTGGTTACCTGACCCGTTACATCTTTAGTCTTATGTCCAATACGAGCTAGCAGTTATTCACTATGGTCTGGAGCAGTCAGGACTCCCACACATCAGGTGGGAACTAACTAACCGTGACAAAAGAACACGCCGGGTCCAATATGAACCTTTCAATAGGCAGTCATACTGTATTTGAACAAATACACAGTTTGAATATCTAATATTCTAGAACTCGAGTTGAAAATGCACCCCCTAGCCATGATAATGTTACGACAACATTCCAGCAAAGCGAGCAAACACCAGCACATGTACATCTTTTACCTAATTAAACACCAACACACAAATTTGAAATATTTACTTATGTCCACATAATAAAGAAATACATCACATGGATGCAACTGGGACGCATCATCAGTGTTGTAGCCTGGGGTCATAGGGTGTTTCGGGTCTCGCAACATACAACATACACCCTCGCCCAGGTGACCCAGCCAGGGTTGATCAAGCCCCGACTTACGTCCCAGTAGCACCCACGGTCAGTCCTATAGGGAAAGACAGGGCTAATCAGTCCGCTTCTCCAGAACTACTCTGCCGGAACTCGGGGGAGGCTCTGGCACGTGGAGGGACTAGGCTCTGTGGGTGGCCTCCTGGCCGGGCTCCTCCTTCGTCTCACCAGGTCCAGGACCTGAGCGCTGTACCAGATCCTCTGCACCATCCCGATCCAAACATTTCCTTCTGGCGTGATGGTTCCTTGGGCCGATACCACTAGATTGGGCCGTCTAATGGTATTAGCTCCGCTTGCGGTACGCTGGAATGGAATAGTCCTCCTAAAGGCCTCACCGTGGGTTTGTTGGGCTTCTTCCTCACGGAAGACACAGCATGGGGCGCCAACCCATACTGCTCCCGGGATGCCGTCTACATTCCGGCTGTCAACAGTCTCTCCTGTGGTCACCAAACTATTCCTGGTTGTCACGTAGTCTATAAATTCCTATGAGCCACTATAAATAGAATAACTAATAAAGAAATACATCACATGGATGCATAAACAGAAGTACAAGAATGCCTTGTATAAAGGACATAAACACTGCCAGTGCAGTCAGACAATAGGAAAACAACCAATTACAAAGTTAGATAAAACACAGTTGACATGCTTGACAGACACAGTAGACAACATTCATGGATAAAGGAAACAACGCCTTCTCTCCACCAAGGTTATAATAGTTTTCATTTTAGTTTGTTTTGAATATTTGTATTCTAATTCAGTTAGTTTTAATTAGTTTTTAGAGCCCATTTGCTAGTTTGTATTCGTTTTTATTTTTTTAAATGCTAATAGTTTTAGTTAGTTTTCATTAGTTTTAGTGTTATTTTTTTTATATTTTGAGTTATTTGTCAGGGACAGGATTGAAAATGTAAGTATTGTGTTATAAAAACAAAAGATAGCCTTTAAAAATGTATTCAGTTACAGATGAACTGCCAACCATCCACGCACGCACACGCACACACACACACACACACACACACACACACACACAAACACACACACACGCACACACACACACACACACACACACACGCACACGCACACGCACACGCACACGCACACGCACACACACACAAACACACAGTCACAGTCCCTACCTAATAAAGGCTTGTAGAGGTTAGTGAGCTTGGTGAAGGAGGGGAAGAGGTGTGGAAGGTAGTACTTCTTGAAGAGACTGAAGAGGAACCTGAAGCCCGAGTCCTGGTTCTCCTTGTTCTTCCATTCTAAACTGGACGCCTGGAGGAGAGAACACACACACACACACACACACAGACAACATCAAGGTCACTCACCAAGCTGCTGGGGACAGTTCATGGATTAAATCAAAATAAAATCTCACAACTGAAAACAAAAACAAATGTATCTCCCCCTCAGGGGGTCTATCCTGGCAGCATTTAGTTTTTTATGCACCACATATCTGGAACAAACTCCCAGAAAACTGCAGGTCTGCTGCCACTCGTATTTCTTTTAAAACACAAATAAAAGACCTTTCCGTTCGCTGCCCGCTGCCTTTGATTGAGTTACTTTTCTTTTTCTTCTGCATTGTAACTGTTATGTTTTACTTATTTGTGTTTTATGCATCCTAATGTCATTGTGTAGTTGTGTTAACTTTGCTTGATGTTCTGTGTAAAGCACATTGAACACATCCTTGTTGTTGAAATGTGCTATACAAATAAAACTGCACCTTTACACCTAATTTCATCAAATCTTTGCCTATTACAAAATGCTCAGAATAGGAACACTAGCGTTCAAGTGATTAACTTCCTTCTCATTCTTTTTTTTACCTGGATGACCATGAACTTGAGCATGGTCTGGAGGATGTAGCAGGTCTGATCGTCGGCCACCTTCTCCCCCACCACGGCTGGGACCAGTGGGGTGATCTCTTCAGGGACCACCTTGGCTGCTCAGAGAAAGGTTGGGACACAAACACATAATTGTTGCTGTCGTGTCGACAATGATAGATGACGATAGAGAGGGCCACTATATATTTACACACTCACTCCAGGAGGCCACGATGCATATAGTGTCCGACAGAAACCTCTTATCGCTATATTTTAACTTTGTCCGTAATTAACGCCCTTCTTCGTCATTCTATGTCACACAAAAGTAGCAAAAATAGCAAGCTCAAAATGTGCGATGCATTTTGAGCTTGTAGATCTGCTATAGCAATTTTTTTTATTGGAATCCTGAAAAACTGTTAACTTTATGAACTTAATTACTTTGGACATAAAAAAGACAATAGAATTTTTATACTAGTCATTAAGCTACTAATATAGACTAGCCATATAGAAGTAAGTAATTAAAGCGGGTCATGTTTGCACGTTTGGAATTGTAACAGCCGAAATCAATAATATATCAGTATTCCGATAATAATCCGCGGGCCGCCAGTTGCCCATGTATGTATGAGAAATTCGAGACCTTGGCGATCAGCTATTTCTGAAATATTTTCAAAATTTGCCTACAACGACATGCCCTCGGTTGCCAGGTTGCGAGTGGTTAAAAAGCACATCGGCTGCATAATTGCAGGCACCGATGTAGTAAAAAAATATGTGATGTGTGTTTACCAGGGGGTCTCCAACAGGGGGTCCGGGACCCCTATGGGGTCCTCAGAGCTACGACAGGGGGGCCACCAAATCTTTGTGTGATATGATTTATTCCCCTAGCATCCCTTTTCTGAGGAGAACTTTAGCCAAAAATAGCAGATCTACAAGCTCTCAACGCCTCGCAGCGCGAGGCGTTGAGAGCTTGTAGATCTGCTATTTTTGGCAAAGAGGTGTTGGTGTAGGGGGAAAAAAAGAGCAGACCAAGTAAAGGAAAAAAACTTAATCTGAAACACAACTTTATACAATATAGAGGGGGTCCCTGCTACATCTCACTGTCAGTTAAGGGGTCCTTGGCCTGTAAAAACGTTGAAGACCCCTGGTGTAATACAGTATGTAAGTGTTAATGTGTGTCTCACCATCAGGAGGGTTGGAGAAGGGGTTGTAGATGATGGTGTCCAGTATGTATTACTGTATATGATGTGTGTAATACAGTATATAAGTGTTAATGTGTGTCTCACCATCAGGAGGGTTGGAGAAGGGGTTGTAGATGATGGTGTCCAGTATGTATTACTGTATATGATGTGTGTAATACAGTATAATAAGTGTTAATGTGCGTCTCACCATCAGGAGGGTTGGAGAAGGGGTTGTAGATGATGGTGTCCAGCGTGCACGGCCCTCTGGAGGAGGGCACGGCGGGGAAGCCTGGCACCAGGCAGGCGAAGATGAGGAACTGCTCCTCCGCACAGTTGTCCCTCAGCGCCTGTAGCCACAGCAGGAAGAGACGGATCCCCTCACAGCGGATCTGCACACAGATCACAAGGACAGAGGATTGACTGAATTAATATTCTTTTTTTTTTATTTTTTTATTTTTAACCCATTAAGACCTGGAACTGTGTCATTTTTAGATTTGAGCTAAAAAGCATTATTTTACACTTTGGGCTATTCAAAAATAGCAGATATACAAGCTCATAGCGCGGCACCGAGTGCCGCGCTATGAGCTTGTAGATCTGCTATTTTTGAAAAATCCTGAAAATGTGTGCAAATCTTTGAAAATATATATTTTTAAAGCGAACATTTTTAACTCAAATCTTTGCTTCTGGGGGTCCCTGGAACAAAATATTTTGATGGGGGTCTGCGGCCAAATACACATAATTTTGGGGGTCCATGACATGAAAAAGATTGAGCACCACTGATATAGAAACATACGTTTTTCAGAAAACTGTTGAGATTTAGGAGACATGTAGAATCGGCTTCAGGTCTCTTTAAGCAGTTTTGCATTGGGGGGCAAGCGGCCACTATGGCCTTGGGGGAACCAAGGCCAAGGGTTTGAGAACCTCTGGTGGAGACCAATTCCCCCAAATTATTGGCAAAACACTAAGATTTTAATCATACTTTAACAATTAATAATTAAAAAACTGTTTAATGTAAAAAATATAAAACATGTGATGGTATTTTTTTCTTGATAATTTCGATACTTTCCCCCCCAAAATAGTAGCAATATACAAGCTTGTGAGCTTGTACATCTGCTATTTTTGAATAGCCAACGTATAAAGTATGGTTAAAATGATTAGGTTAAAATGATTAAATAACTAAAAACAATTTAAACGTTGGCTCTAAGATTTGTGTTACAAAATTCTACATTTTCAATATACCGTATTTCAAAGATTTTCGAAAATAGCAGATGTACAAGCTCGCAACGCGGCACGAAGTGCCGCGTTGCGAGCTTGTACATCTGCTATTTTGGGAAATTCTGAATAATTAAGAATTTCTAAACACAAATATTCTCTTCTGGGGGGGTTCCCTGG
>NC_139957.1:37914015-37956158 GCF_963454915.1 Gymnoscopelus microlampas
TGTAGATCTGCTATTTTCGGTAGCCGGTCTAAATCAGGCATGAAGATGCCATCAAGGCCTGTCAACTAAAAGTAAAGTAACTAGACTAAAAGTAAAATAATTCAGATGACAAAATTATGACATAAAATGAAAATGGAATTTGATTCAAAAGACTAGTAATGACTAAAACTGCATCAAAATCTGCAGTCAAAATGAACACTGCCTTGAGCAGTGTGCTGATTTGGCGGACCACGGGTTGATGAAATGGCGAGCATATCGAGGGGGCTCCCGGGAGGGAGGGGGGGGTTAAGACCCCCTTCTTCTACTCAGAGTGACAAGACCCGAGGGGAGGGTCAGTCCCACAACGCACGATCTGAGCCGAATACGATTTTTTTTGCTGCGAAAACGGACGCCAAACACGACAGGATTATAATTGAGGTTATTTTGCTTCTTGCGAGGGTCTGTCCGCGTGCGTGGGACTGAAACCCACGGCAGCATAATTCAATTACTAATTTGCATTTCAAATGAAGTACTCATTTGCATTTTCATTTACCCCCCCCCCCCCCCCCTCCAAGAGTAATTATTTTCTCCTCAACGGTGGATAGCTTGAGCATGATAGCGGAGAGAGAGAATATGCTTTTCTTCACTTGATTTGACAAGTTTTTATTTTTGAAAAAATTGTGAAAAGCTTTGCAAATATTTGAACTACTAATATTAATGAATATGTATAGCATTAATGCTACAATCCAATACTTTATTTGAACCCATTTAGACCTGGAAAGCCTAAACTCTGTTATACCTTTCAATCTGGGAATCCTAACCCAAGTTTTTTCAGAAAACTTGGGTTAGGATTTAGAAGGCGTTTTTAAAATCGGTCTCAGGTCGAAATGGCTTTATGAATAAAATAATGGTTTGAACCAATCTGTATATAGTAGAGTTTTTTAATACAATATACTGTAGATCTGCATCTGTGGTTGAAGGTGGGCTACCTACTCTACCATTGAGAAACTTTATTATGTCAATAAAGTTATTTGAAGCAGACGAGCGCACCCGATTGGAACACAAGTCGCGCCACATGATTTATTGTGGTTCGGACATGGTTGCAATTACCTCTCTCCGTCAGGAGGGGGAGACTGCAGACAAAGAACGTACACATCGTCGATGTCGGTCAGAAACCTCTTATCTCCATATTCTAACTTTTTGTGTTTTTTTGGTGTAAATTATCGCCCTCCTTGATCATACAACAGCGTCACACAAAAGTATCAAAAGTAGCAGATCTACAAGCTCGAAACGCGGCGCGAAGCCACGCGTTTCGAGCTTGTAGATCTGCTACTTTTGATACTTTTGAATTTGAAACCTGAAAAGTAACAGTTATTTTGGACCTTCAATCAGTGGAGATTCATGTGGGTGGGGGGGTGTATACACATACCTATACTGTGGAACTGCCATCGACTGTAGATTTTCTCTGGTAGAAGTTGTAGAATTTTCTGTACAAAAGCAAAAGAAGAAATGAGAATTAAAGTAAAGAATAAAGAAACTGAGAAACCAAAGAACTGATGAAAAGGTAATACTATACAGCAGAGGTCTTCACTTCTCGATTTTCAGGCCAAGGACCCCCTAGCTGAGAGAGAGATGAAGCAGGGACCCACACTACATATTGTATAAAATTGTGTTTCAGAATAAACTTTTACTTGGTCCGCTCTTTTTTCCCTCTACACCTAAACCTCTTTGTCAAAAATATCAGATCTACAAGCTCACAACGCCTCGCAGCAAAAACATCCTATCACACAACGATTTGGCGGACCCCCTATAGTAGCTCTGAGGACCCCCCTATGGATCCCGGACCCCCTGTTGAAGACCACTATTATATACAGAGTCACGCAATGTCGGAGACACAATGACAGTGTTGGGAAAAACCAGGGGACCAGCGAAGCTTTAAGCCCTACAGTGTACTTCATCATAATGATGAATAATACAATAAAATATAATACAAGTGTCACAGCGTGTTACATTGTGAGATTGCGGATCGGGGCTATTTTAGCCATTTATTCTACCTATAATATCATGGCCCAAAAATAGCCTGGGACACCAGGGTGGAAAGTGGTTGAAGGGAGACTTTTCAAAATTTGAACCTAAATTCGGACGTGAGGAGATCTTACAGTATGAATGAATGAATTATTTTATTTAAGTGTCATGCCACCTCGTGGCCCATCCCTCCTGGATGACACCTTTTCAGACAGTTACAGTATTCAAAATAGTTTCATACACTGATTACCGGTATTGCTGATCATATACAACAAATACTGACCAAACTCATATCCCAGGCTTTCTCCAAGTAGTTTGCCAGTTTAAACAGTACAGTATGATAGTGTGTCAATTCTGGCAAAAAGTGTTCTGTGTTTCTATGCAAAGTATGGAATTGTCTGCACGGTGACGTGAAAAGATGCATCAACGTGTGTGTGCAATTCATAGATAGCATGTTATTTAGACAGATGCCAGGTTCATTTGTTGACCCGTCATCCTATAGTTTGTACAGATTATATATTTTTGTATATTATACCGTTTATATTACACTGTTTAGACTTAGGCCCAAGAAATATAACAAATATCGATGGCATACCAAGTCATTTGTCTAATCACAGCTTGGTCTGCATTATTTATCATCGTTCATATACCGTTCATAAGCTGTGTAGTTGGAATCTTTTACACTGTTTATGGTGCTAGTATCCTAAAGCTTTAATCGTCGTAAGATGGTATCGCACGCCAAAAAAAAACAGCCGATCTACAAGCTCACACAAGCGTGCCGTGTAGATGGTGCTGTTTTGGGCTACATAAATTAAACATGAGGCTTTATGTGAGGATGAGGAGGATGAAAACGGTTCTCATTCACGACACGATTGTGTGATTCAGAGAACATTGGCTATTTGGCTTTATCCGTCGAGCGAACCCGTTATTATAAACTTTTTTTTATACATGATAAGAGTACTAGCTGCTTGAGCAGCAGCACCCATCTGTGTCTGTCCTTCATCTTTTCCAAAAGTCGTGTCGTGCGTTCAGGAAATGGCCCCGCGGCTCTGAATCTACAGCCGCCGTACGCCACGTTCTGTTCTGTATGGCACCGCAGCAGCGCTGGGATTTTGAGATTGTTGTTGTTGCACCGCGGCTGTCAAAATCATCCTGAAGTCACATCAAAGCCGGCTAGCTGCAGTATGCAGCACCCAGCGTCGCTATGCGTCCGTCTGTCTGTCTGTCTGTCTGTCTGTCTGTCTGTCTGTCTGTCTGTCTGTCTGTCTGTCTGTCTGTTAACCCATTAAGGCCTGAGGTTCCGATTCTACAAATGCCTTCTAATTCCTATGAGTTTAAAAAAAAAGTATGTTTCTATGTCAGTGGTGCTCAAACCTTTTCATGTCAAGGACCCCCATCTCAAAATATTTTGTTCCAGGGACCCCCAGAAGCAAAGAACAGAGTTAGAAATGTTCGCTTTAAACAATACATATTCAAAGATTTGCACACATTTCCACGATTTTTCAAAAATAGCAGATCTACAAGCTCGTAGCGCGGCACTCGGTGCCGCGCTACGAGCTTGTATATCTGCTATTTTTGAATAGCCCAAAGTGTAAAATAATGCTTTTTTTTAGCTCAAATCTAAAAATGACACAGATGCGTTCCAGGCCTTAAAGGGCTAAAGCCTGAATTATACGGCATCATATCCGATCTACAATCTCACGGCGTGTCACACCGCGACGCGTCGTGTGAGCTTGTAGATCGGCTGTTTTCCCCGCTGCGAGACACCGGCTGCACGGCCGTATAGTATAAAGTATAAGTATAAACCCAGGCGTCGGTCGGTCGGTCGGTCGGTCGGTGCGGTTTTGAAAAGCCCTTGCGGACCACCTCTAAGGAGAAGTGTATTCTGCAGCATGTTCGGGCAGGGGTACTGTGGCTGGAAATCTAAGTGTGGATCATGTAAATGTGTTCCTCGGCGCCTCAGCAGTACGCTACAGTAATGCCCCTATCTCTATGCCTGGAGTACAGCTCCAGATTAAGAAGTAACTCCGCCAACCCTCCCTCCCTCCCTCCCTCCCCGTCTCTACGCCGCTCAGACTCCGCGGTAAATTCCCCCGTCGTCGCTGCATCATGCCGCGGACGTTCCGTCTCCACGGGGAGTCGTCTCTACCCTGAGCCCAGCCTCTCTTCTTCTCCCCCCCCCCCCCCGCCCTTCAACACTTCTCTCCTTCCCCTCGGTGTGCTATGGAAGGAGGAAGGAGAGAGACACGAAGGTGTTATTGCACACAAATACACGCACGCGCGCGCGCACGCACGCACGCGATAGAGGCTTATAGGCAGGCAGGCCCCCCTGCTGTGTTATACCACCTAGAATAATGTATCTATACGGCTACAGAGAGAGAGAGAGAGAGAGAGAGAGAGAGGTGGATACAGATAGACCAGTATAGATGTATTAACCCATTAAGGCCTGATTCTACAAAATGTCTTCTAAATCCCAAGTTTTTTGAAAAAAACCTATGTTTCTATATCAGTGGTTCTCTAACTTTTTCATGTCAAGGACCCCCAAAATGTATATGTATTTGGCCACGGACCCCCATATCAAAATATTTTTGTTCCAGGGACCCCCCAGAAGCAAAGATTTGAGTTACAAATGTTTGCTTTTTTTTTTATATAAAAATATATATTCAAAGATTTGCACAAATGTTCTCAATTTTTTTAGCGCGGCACTCGGTGCCGCGCTATGAGCTTGTATATCTGCTATTTTTTAATAGCCCAAAGTGTAAAATAATGCTTTTTTTTTAGCTCAAATCTAAAAAAAAATGACACAGATGCGTTCCAGGTCTTAATGGGTTAATCCTAGTTGGGATCAGTGGCGAGGTGCGGCGGCGGCTGTCGGCGGCGCCGCGGCTCATCACGTCTCTGGATCAGAGAGGAGTCACGCAGGACGGACACAGTCCTCCTCCTCCTCCTCCTGCCATAAGTGATGTCTGTCTTCTCCTCTATGCGTTACTGTGTCTGAGTGACAGGGATTTAGAACTCGGGAGGACAAGCTGGGGGGGGGGAGTGTTGGGGGGGGTGTAGGGGGAAGGGGGAGGGGGTGGTGGGGGGGTAGTGTTGACAGATCGGAGCCGTTGCCGCTGCACTCCAAACAGGAGATGAGTTGTGGACCACAGTGGCTCTCAGCATAACACACTGAGACCTGAGGAGGTTCGATGGCCGATTTGACAAGAACAAAATCCCTTCTAAATCAGTATAGTCCATGAGCCAGACAAGATTTCATTATCGAAAGAGTGGGCAAAACCATACCTATATTAAATTGTTCTTAGGGTCAATACGAGTAAATAAATATATGATAACCTCTCCACAGGAGTAGCTTTTTCATGGTTATCACACATTTTGTTATTTTCCCCATACGTAAATGACAGGTGAAAAAATAACAAAATTTAAAAAAGAGTTATCATAATGAAACTTCCTGAGTTGATTACTTACATGAAGACAATGATTTATCGTATTACAAGTTTTCTGAAATTGTATATTTAAATATGCAAATTAGGCATTACGAAAATATGCCCGAATTTGTATAACTTTCCAGAATCAACATTGGAACATTGGACAAAGCCAGAGTGAACGTTCTTATTTCATTTAGTTAAGATGTTGGAGTCAAAGGTTTTTAACGAGGGAATATTCAATATCTGGCTCAATTTTGGGGCTCTGGCTCATGGACTAGTAGTTCTCAAACGTTTTCGTGCAAAAGGAGGGACACCCCCAAAATGATACGTATGTATTTGGCAGCGACCCCCCCCCCCCCCATCTGAAAATGTTTTGTACCCAGAAGAGAAGATTTGTGTAAAAAAAAAGAATCTAAAATCAGGGGTCTTCAACGTGTTCAGCCCAAGGACCCTCTAGCTGAGAGGAAGATGAAGCAGGGACCGCCTCCTCTATATTGTATAAAATTGTGTTTCAGATTAAACTTTTTTCTGTTTACGTGGTCTACTCTTTTTCCCCTCTACACCAAACACCTCTTTGCCAAAAATAGCCGATCTACAAGCTCACAACGCCTCGCAGCGCGAGGCGTTGTGAGCTTGTAGATCGGCTATTTTTTGGCTAAAGTTCTCCTCAGAAAAGGGATGCTAGGATTCAAGTGGTTAAGGTAAAAAAAAAATCTTATCACACAAAGATTTGGCAGACCCACTGTAGTAACTCTGAGGACCCCCTAGGGGTCCCGGACCCCCTGTTGAAGACCCCTGTCTAATCTAAATGAAAAATTCAAACACTTTCAAGATTTTTCAAAAATGTAAAAAATATATTTTTTTAAGTTCTTCTGAAAAGAAGAGTTTTCTGAAAAACGTATGTTGCCACACATACACACATACACACACACACACACACACACACACACACACACACGCTTTCCCGGCGTGAATGGGATAATGTGGTGTGGTTTTACTCCCTCTTCTCCCAGACCACTAAGCCAGACACCATCATGCTCCCTCTGGCACAAGGAGAACGTGCCCTGCATGTGTGGATGGATGGAGAGAACCTCTCCTCCTCCGTCTCTCTCTATCTCCATCTCTCTCTCTCTCTCTCCCAGTGTCTCACTGGCTTGTTTCCTCTCTCTCTCTCGCTTGCTCACTCACACTCTGCAGTCAATTCCCTTCACATCTTTGGTCCGGTGAGGACTTAATCTTCACGGCTCTCTCTCTCTCTCACACACACCCTATCTCTCTTTTCCAGTGGTGTAAAGTAACTAAGTACATTTACTCAAGTACTGTACTTAAGTACAATTTTGAGGTACTTTTATTCACTGGAGTATTTCCTATTTTCAATACTTCTACTCCACTATATCTCAGAGGCAAATATTGTACTTTTTACTCCACTACAATTATTTGAAAACTTTAGTTACTAGTTACTCTTCAGATATAAATTATTATATCATAAAACATACATTAACCACTTTAGCCCTATTTCATACCTAGGCCATTTGAAAATAGGATGCGACGCGTTGTGAGCTTGTAGATCGGCTATTTTCAAACATTTTAGTACTTTAACTTTTGGTACTTTAAGTACATTTTGATACCAATACTTTTGTACTTTTACTCGAGTGCATTTTTAAATTCTGGACTTATACTTGTAACAGAGTATTTCTGTATTGCAGTATTGGTACTTTTACTTAACCCATTAAGACCTGGAACGCATCTGTGTCACTTAAGGTTTCTTTGGCTAATCTTGAAAAAAAAATTGGGACTTTTTTTTTCAAAAAACCTTCAATCTTCAAAATAAAAGATTTAGAAAACATTTTAAATGATCGTCTCAGGCCTTAAAGGGTTAAGTAAAGAATTTGAGTACTTTTTCCACCACTGCTCTTTTCCCGTTTGTATTTTCTCTGCCACCATGTTTTCTCTCTCTCTCTCTCTCTCTCTCTCTCCTCTGTGAGGGAGATGAGTGTTTTATCACGCCGCTGTACAGAGGCGGTTCCTCCTCTCTCTCTCTTGATAGTCACCGGGGGTCAAAGCTTCACACACCTGAGAGCGGAGAGAGAGAGAGAGAGAGAGCGGGCGGGCTTGCTTGACCTCCAAAATTGCAATCATGGAGTCTTATTGGGTCAATGATGAGGGGGTCTGTCTGATGAGCCTGGGAGACAAGTGGCGCATCAAACGCTTGCAACGCATTACCCATTAACACCACACACACACACACTACTGACCAATCCCCTAGGCTCTGTCTCATCTGTCCAGAGGGTAGCGGTTAACGTTAGCCTCATCCATCCCTCACTCACTGCCCGCTGGAATAATGATAGGCTGCTGAAAGGTCAGCGCCGCTCTAATTGAGTTGTGAATCGCCAGGTTGGCGAGGTGATGACATTTTCTCTGTGCCCCCCCCCCCCCCCCCCCCCCCGTGTCACTGAGGGCCAGCGGGCTGAACACACACACACACACACACACACACGGAGGGGAAGAACATGGTTGTTTTCGCTGAACAGAAGTGTGTGGTTAATTTATATACTTAGTAGTAGTAGGACGGTTTCTCTTGCTGATGATAAATTAACTTCAAGCTTCCCAACGTTATTTTTGAAGGGCGGTTCTTGTTGGAAAGCCACGCCATTGTGTGATGGAATATAAATGAAAGGCAAACGTATTTAACTAAATCTCTGCAAAATGCGGAATTTACAATTTAGGCATTTAGCAGGCAAGGTAAACACGAGCTAATCTAGGATCATAGCTAAACCAAGAACCTATCATCAGTCTAAAGTCATTAAACCATACAAAGATGCAAAGATGACCGGGGCGCCGATGGCCTGGTGGTTGAGGAGCATACCACGTGTGAGCTCTGGTGTAGCCCGTCGGCGAGTCACGGGTTTGATTCCCGAGCTCGACAGCCTTTGCTGCGCGTCACTCTTTGTCTCTCTCTCCCTGTTTCCTGTCACACTTCACTGTGCTATCAAATAAAAGTCAGAAAAGCCACAAAAATATATATATTTTTTAAAAACACTCAAGGTATTTGTTCAATGCTATAGTCTGAATTAATATGCATTTTTAATATAAGATTGTATTACTTTTTTATTTGTCTGTGCTTAATGTGATGATGTATGTAAAACAAAAAATAAAACAATTAAATCCTCAAACACCTGGTTGTCTTATGCAGGTTTTATTAACCAAAATGCCCATCACTATGAATAGACTGAATTATGAAGAAATCGTTCTCCTCTGTGACCACAAGGTGGCAGCAGTAGAGCACAATGAAACTCACTCTTGTGTTTGTCATTATGCTCCACACATTCTCCATTCTTCATGTGAAACACAAACTGACAGGAGTTTGTTTCAAACATCTTGAATTTACTTTCATGAGGGCTCATTCTGGACACGCTCCAGTCTGTTACTGAAGTAGGAACTAAACAAAAAGAGTGCTCATGGATCTGAAAATAATCCCTAAATACGCCTCATGTTTCGAACTCCTTAGCATTTCAGTTTGCCATAAGACTGCTATTTTTGGGAAGATTTGAAAAATCTTGAAAAACATGAGAATATTTTCATTTTCATCATTTAGAAAATATTCAACACAGATCCTCTCTTCTGGGGGTCCCTGGCACAATCAATCAACATCATTTCAGATGTGGGGGGGGGGGGTGCAAATTCGGGGGTCCTAGACATGAAAAACTTGAGAACATAAGAGACACTGTCCTAGGCTAGAACAGTGGTTCTCAAAGTTGAGTCCAGGGACCCTGACATTCATTAGGCTCCGGACCCCCATTTAATGGCATTTCTATCTCTGGGACCCCAATTTATATTGTAAAATCAATGTTAAACTCTGAGAGTGTACAAATGGAAATAAATGGACGCTAACGGATTTGGTTCCATTTGTACACTCTCAGAGGTACAGACCCATAAGGGTCCATTTGGTTCCTAACCATCTATCATTTAGCTGGGGACCCCCTGGAACCCCCTCAAGGACCCCAGGGGGTCCCCGGACGCCACTTTGAGAACCAATGCTTTTAGACCACCCAGCCACCAGCATACAGGTTGACATTCTATTATTCATGACCTGACGTGGACCGTTTACACACACACACATCTGTAATTCAGATCCGATGCAAGTTAACTCCACGATAAACAGAAGTCTACTGCACTGTATACCATTGGTTCTCTAAGTGGGGTCCTTGGGGGGGGGATTGCAGGGGTCCCCAGCAAAAGTAGTTAATATAGCACTACAATCAACCCCCCCACCCCCGCGTTGCAGGACAAACACACGGGACACAAACTCCGTTTTTTGGATCCATTCTCTTCTGGACATGATCTGACAATAGCCTATGCCTCCTACAGACTACGGTACTTAACAGGTTACACTTGGACCATTACTATGCAGGAGACGGCAGCTTTAGCTTTGTAAAAGGTGCGAATGGGGGCAGCCAATGTATCACTGCGGTAACCTATCTATTGTTGTCGGTGCAGAATATTTTTTTTCTGGGGAATCTTGCCCTGCAGTTTGAGCAGCTAGACAGGGCAGGCCGCCGGGTCTTTACTGACCGGGCCATGGCCTCAGTGGCCCTCATGACGCTACGCCTCTGCCTTGACATGAAAAAGTTTGAGAACCACTGCTGTATACCACCTGGGAAACCGGGTGGGGGGGGGGGGGATTTCCAGTGAGGATGACAGAGAGGTCTGGAACCGCAGAACGCTGAGTCAGGACGACAGGGTGACAGACAGTCGAGGTTACGGCCGGGTCACATCCTGGAAAGAGATGGGGGGGAACGGGGGCGGGCGGGGAGGGGGGGGGGGGGTCTAGGGAAGAGGACGGGGGGGTCGAGCAGAGACGTGACCTGTCACACAACCTCTGTGGCGACCGACGGGGACAGGAGTTAACTCACAGAGTTTTGAAGGCAAGCTCCGTGGTAAACACACAGAACGTCGTAAAGGTCACCTGACTAACTGGAGCTGCATGGGGACTTCTTGTCATGTGACTCTGGGACTGGGACTTGTTATCATGTGACTGAGGTTGTTTTTTTTTTTTTTTTTCTTTCAGTCAACTCTTGGTAGAGAGACTCCTCTCGTTCACCTATACTCTACTCCAGCTCAGGCTCCTATTTATATTATTCAAGTCAATAACAATAAATTTATAGATTCAACAAATGTATGTATGTACAGTATTATACATGTACAGTATGTACATGCACAGTACTCCAGAGCAGTGGTTCTCAAACCTTTTTCATGTCAAGGACCCCCAAAATGATATGTATTTGGACGCGGGCATCTCAATCATATTTTGTTCCAGGGACCGCCAGAAGCAAAGATTTGAGTTACAAATGTTCGCTTTAAAAATATATATATTCAAAGATTTGCACACATTTTCAAGATTTTTCAAAAATAGCAGATCTACAAGCTCATAGCGCGGCACTCGGTGCCGCGCTATGAGCTTGTAGATCTGCTATTTTTTAATAGCCAAAGTATAAAATATGGTTAAAATGATTTTGACGCTATATTAACTCATTTTCCTGGGGACCCCCTGGTATCCCCCCAAGGACCCCTGGGGGTCCCCGGACCCCACTTTGAGAACCAATGCTCCAGAGGACCCATGATTCAAGTGTAGTGTAGAGGGTGAAGTCGATCGGACCCTCAGTTCTCCAGAATCAGCCCCGCTACGAGTCTGAACAGACATGCGTTCCAAATGGAAGCCACGCACCGAACCCACCAGGCCCTGCACTAAAAACAATGATGGGTCAAAGAAGACCTACAAGCTGAAACTATTATAGTCAGGGGATATAAGCAGAATATTTTCCAATCTTGGAATAAATTCCTTACCAAAAAAAATCTTCACCAATGTGTTTGTAAAGGTGTCTAGTAACACATCTCACAAAGACTGAAATTCAGTATCCCTAGGAGAATTTTTGACAGCTCCTTAAAGTTGGGGTACCCACCATAACCTTGGTTAAAAAAAAATCCCCCCAAAAAAAATCCAAATTTAATTCTGTTTTAAGTAGCATGTGAGGGGTCAAACTAGGGTGTTTTTATGATTCTGAATCCATTGCAATCATTTGTTTTGCACCAAAACCACTCCTTGGGCTAAAAACGGCCATAGCCATGTATACTTTTTGTGTAAAAAGCCCATTGAGATTGGGCCGTTTTTAGCCCAAGGAGTGGTTTTGGTGCAAAACAAATGATTGCAATGGATTCAGAATCATAAAAACACCCTAGTTTGACACCTCACATGCTACTTAAAACAGAATAAAATTTTGATTTATTTTTAACCAAGGTTATGGTGGGTACCCCAACTTTAAGGAGCTGTCAAAAATTCTCCTAGGGATACTGAATTTCAGTCTTTGTGAGATGTGTTACTAGACACCTTTGCAAACACATTGGTGAAGATTTTTTTTGGTAAGGAATTTATTCCAATACTTTTTTAATATCCCCTGACTATTAGTACTTTTGCAAGTTGTGGCTGCATGGCTGGTCCAGGGCCAGACAGCACCAACAACTGCTGTCTGGCCCTGCAGGACACAGATAAGATGATCATGCAAATGTCCTCTCTTTGTTCCACAGGTCTGTTTCCTGGTGAAATGAAGCCATGACTTGAGTGAATGTCAGGTTATAAACGCACTAGAAATAACTGACACACTAACTAACTGTAACACATTGTGACTTTCATTGAGTTTTTAGCTGCCTGAGAGAGGCCACGATTTGCTTTGCCACAAAGAATTGATCTACAAACTGACGCAATGCGTTGTTATAGCTTGTAGATTTCAGTTCTTTGAGGCAAACGACACCGTTGTAAAGAAGGTTTAAGCCAAGGGAACCAGTGAAACAACCATTTCTTTCCCCCTGCGATCGATCACACAACCTGCAGACGACGAAAAAGTACTAATGTTTTACTTAAGTAAAAGTACCAATACTGCAATGCAGAAATACTCTGTTACAAGTAAAAGTCCGGAATTCAAAACGTACAATCAAAACGTACTTAAAATACCAAAAGTAAAAGTACTCATTATGCAGAAGGTCCCAGTTAAAAAAAAATCCTTTGAAAATAGCAGATCTACAAGCTCACAGCACGTTGCTTTGCAACAGGTTGTGAGCTTGTAGATCGGCTATTTTCAAAATTGCCAAAGTTTAAATACATAGGGCTGAAGTGGTTTTGTGATAATAATCAAAATCTACTAAGTAACTAGTAACTTGAGTTTTCAAATAATTGTAGTGGAGTAAAGAAGTACAATATTTGCCTCTGATATGCAGTGGAGCAGAAGTAAAAGTATTGGAAATACTCCAGTAAAGTACCTCAAAATTGTGCTAAGTACGGTACTTGAGTACATGTACTTAGTTACTTTCCACCACTGCACCAGTGCGACTGTTACAGGTCAGGTTTGCTCAGAGAGCAATGGATGAACTCAATTCAGGGACGGTGACAATACTCTCTCACACACACACGCGCACACACACACACACACACACACAGGAATAGCGCACGGATGAAGCGTCTGAAGGATGCAGAATGGGAGAACAAAGACTTTGTGCGTGTCTCAGCCTCCTTCTGGAATGTAGCACAGAGACGTGCACATCAGTGCCAGTGCTGCTGCAGCAAAAGCATCACAAGGATCTATGCTACACCATTGGTCCTCAAAGTGGGCTCTTCCTGGGACCCCCAGGGATGCTTTGGGGGGGGGGGGGGGGGGGGGGTACCAGGGGGTCCCCAGCTAAATGAGCTAATAAATTAGCATCGCAATCATTTTAGCCACTTTAACCATTATGTTATACTTTGGCTATTCAAAAACAGCAGATCTACAAGCTCATAGCGCGGCACCGAGTGCCGCGCTATGAGCTTGTATATCTGCTATTTTTGAAAAATCATGAACATTTGCGCAAATCTTTGAACGTATATATATTGTTAAACCAACATTTTTAACACAAATATCTTTGCTTCCGGGGGGGTCCCTGGAACAAAATGTTTTTGAGATGGGGGCGGTCCACAGCCAAATAAATATCATTTTGGGGGGTCCTTGACACGAAAAAGTTTGAGAACCACCGTGCTACACTAACAGTACAGCAGGTGTCTGTGGTGACTGTGTGGAACCAGACACAAAGAGATACTGGGAGAGACGATGGAGGATGGATGCTGGTGGCAGCCAGGCTGTGTGTGGGGGGGGGTTGGGAGGGAGGGAGCACCACTACTACAGCATGGATGTGTGTTATTATAGTGGTGGAGGAGGCCGGGGGGGGGTACTCTATCTATTCTACCAGGTCTCAGGAGGGAGGGGAGTTCCCCCACCACAGTGTGACCCATAAAAAGGAGGTCACATCCCCCAGTAATTCCATCCCAGTGATGGAGATGCTGGACAGATCCTATGCTGGTGGAGAATCACTCACACACACACACACACACACACACACACACACACACACACACACACACACACACACACACACACACACACACACACACACACACACACACACACACACACACACACACACACACACACACACACACACACACACACACACAGAGCGGGATGAGGAGACAGACGGCTGCAGCCTTCTAGGGAATTCTTACAGGATGAGGGGGGGGGGGGTCTTTAATAAAAGCCTGTCATGCAGCATTAAAAGTGTGTCACAGAACATGGAGGTGCTAAAATGAATCTAGTACACCAGTGTTTCCCAAACAGGGGGTACCCAGGTGATTAGCTTAATGTACAACATTGTTTTCTCACTCAACAGTAAACAAACCAACATACAGTATAAGTGTATATAGAGTATCTGAACCGGCAAAAATGTGTCAAATGTCACATGAGAAAGAGGCAAACATTGTGAAAATAGCCGATCTACAAGCTTGTAGTTCGGCTATTTTCACAATGTTTATCTGTGGAACAGAGTCAAACTAAATAATAAGTAATGCCTTCAATTGAAAGTCAGGGCAGAGGGTCCCCAGTTCAAATATGATTATTTTGGGGGGGGTCGCGGCCTGAAATTCTCATACACACACACACACACACACACACACACACACACACACACAAAACTACACACGGTGCGGTAAATGTCTTAAAAGCGCTTTTTATTTTTTGGTTTGTTGATTGCCGTGACTAAACTAATTATACGTAGTCAGACTGTCTGCAAATGGTGGTGGACTGAAGATCACATGACAAAACCACCAGCTGTTTGTAACATGGACCACAAGTTTAAACCCTCTATACTTAGTTGACCGGCGTGCCTCACCACGGCTCTCTTTATATAAAAAATAAAAACATAAAATATAAAAAATGCCGAATGTTCAACTATTCCAGAATAGGAATACTAGGGTTCATGTGTGTGGTTAAACCATTAAAACCAGGAAAGAATTTTAGATTTTAGTTATAAATATATACATATAGCAACATACGTTTTTCAGAACTTTTTAGAACAGTTGTTTAGTACAGTGGTTCTCAAAAAATAGCAGATGTACAAGCTCACAGCGCGTCACTTGGTGCTGCGCTGCGAGCTTGTACATCAGCTATTTTTAAAAATCTTGAAAAGTGTTTGAAGAATTTTGGATGAATTTGAATACATTTTTTTTTAAACAAAAATCTTCTCTTCTGGGGGTCCTTGTGACCAAACATTTTCAGATTTTACTTGTAACAGAGTATTTTAGTGGTATTGTGGTATTACTACTTTTAAGTCAAATATCAGAGTACTTCTTCTACCACAGCCTACGTGTGGATATTAAATTCACCAGCACACACGTGATCCAACATGTCTGATCTCATAAGTAAAAGAAAAAAAAGACAATCCGTACAATGTTCGCAGAGCGGAGGATCAAAGCGGTATATCCTGTATCTGTCCAGGACACGCCACTCAAACACAGCTTATCTCCTGGCTGGAAAAAAGGACACGCGGCGCTGCAGACGCGGGGCTAAAAGGGGACATGTGAAGGGTTAAGCTGCTTTCAATATTAGTTCTTCTTTTTTTTTCAAGGATAACCCCATAAATATGGAGGAGATGAGTGAATCCAGACTGCATTTACAGGTCAGACATATGGGTGGACTGAGGATGAACGGACGGACAGACAGACAGACAGACTGACAGACTGCAACTGGACCTAGACAAGTCTTCTAGCTCATTGGTTCTCAAAGTGGGGTCCGGGGACCCCCAGGGGTACTTGAGGGGGTTCCAGGGGGTCCCCAGCAAAATGTGTAAATATAGCATCAGAATAATTATGACCTTTTATACTTTTGGCTATTCAAAAATTGCAGATCTACAAGCTCATAGCACGGCACCGAGTGCCGTGCTATGAGCTTGTAGATCTGCTATTTTTTTTTAAATCTTGAAAATTTGTGCAAATCTTTGAATATATGTTTTTTAAAGCAAACATTTGTAACTCTAATATTTGCTTCTGGGGGGTCCCTGGAACAAAATATTTTTAGATGGGGGTCCGCGGCCAAATACATATAATTTTGGGGGTCCTTGACATGAAAAAGTTTGAGAACCACTGTTCTAGCTCAGTGGTTCTCAACCTTTTCAGGCCACAACCCCCCCAAATAATCATATTTGAACTGGGGTTGAGCCATTTCATTTAGTTTGACTCAGTTCCACAGATAAATACTGTGAAAATAGCTGATCTACAAGCTCTGAACGCCTCGCGACGCGAGGTGTTGTGTGCTTGTAGATTGGCTATTTTCACAATTGTTGCCTCTGTCTTATATTATTTGACAAATTGGCCAATGTTTGACCAGTATTTATAGTATAGTTTGTTGATTACCTTTGATGTTGGAATGTTTTTTTATCAGGTATTAAAAAGGTCTTAAATTGACACTTCACTGTCATCCCCCCTGGGGGTCCCGACCCACAGGTTGAGAACCATTGTTCTAGCTTGCCAAAATAAATTACCCCCCACTGTTTTTCTGTAAATATACTTTTACTGCTCCTAGTATCGATGATTTCTTGTATAGCATTGGACCCTCAGGGCTTTTTGTGTTATCCTTTTAGCATTATTGTATAACTGGTACCTCTGTACTTTTAGAAAACGGCTAATAAAGTATTCAATCAATCAATGGATGGATGGATGAAAGGTTGCATGAGAAACCACTCTAGCCATTGGCTGGTCCTTCCTTTTCTCAGTTCAGAACTGGGAAAGACTGCTTTCAGCATTGGTACACCTGATTCTTGGAACCTCTTGCAACAAGAGCTTAAGCCGATTCTACAAATGTCTTCTAAATCCCAACAGTTTTCTGAAAAACGTATGTTTCTATATCACTGGTGCTCAATCTTTTTCATATCAAGGACCCCCAAAATGATATGTATTTGGCCGCGGACCCCCATCAAAATATCTTGTTCCAGGGACCCCCCAAAAGCAAAGATTTTAGTTAAAAATGTTCGCTTTAAAAAAATATATATTCAAAGATTTGCACACATTTTCACGATTTTTCAAAAATAGCAGATCTACAAGCTCGTAGCGCGGCACTCGGTGCCGCGCTACGAGCTTGTATATCTGCTATTTTTGAATAGCCCAAAGTGTAAAATAATGCTTATTTAGCTCAAATCATAAAGTGACACAGATGCGTTCCAGGTCTTAAATGGGTTAAACTGAATGCCCTAGCATCTATTGGCCATTTTAGGAATTTACATAATAACTGTGCATTACCTATATGCAACCGTTTTAACTGTTTCTTGTCAACATGAAACTGTTTATAACTGTTTGTTGTCAACATTATCGTTTTTCTTTGTTGTTCTTATGTTATTTATATGTGTGTAATCTCGGCAGTGTGGGAGCTCAGAAAGGCTTGTGATTTCATAGCAAAGTGGGATTGAGGAAGTTGCAGAGAAAAACAGCTTTATTCACCTGTGTGGACAGACAGGGAAACACTGACGTCACACCAACTAAAACATGAATCACCACCATAACTAGTGTTTTCACACAAACATTTACCACCCTGAAGATTAAAAATTAATCCTCCCAGCAGTTAAGAGCGCACACACACAATAATCACCTTTAACCTGGCATCCCTATGTTGGGCATATTGTGAGAAATAGTAGTGAATTTTTAAAAAGTAAAAGAAAAATAGCGCGATCAGCTATTTTCGCTGTTCATTGATCATTGTACGACTAAGTATTTATCTTTAAGTGTTTATTAACAAAGAGACCATGCAAACATCAGGTACAAAAACTGTGCTCTGTACTGAAGCAGTGTCACTCATTATGTGTGCACACATAGACTGCTGCTCATTGTGCTCAATGCTCCATCCAAACACACACACACTAGGGCTTTCACCAACTAGTCGACTAGTATAACCACTAGTCGACCTTGTTGGTACTAGTCGAATAGTTGCGGGGAAAAAAATGTTTAAATGCCACAGTAATGGCCCATTACTATTATTATCCTCCTCCTGCCTTTATTTTTGTCAAGAATATGCCCATACCCTATTATTGGGCAATAACCCCCTTTTGAGGATCCTTGGAGTGCTGCTGTGCGCGCACACACACACACACACACACACACACACACACACACACACACACACACACACACACACACACACACACACACACACACACACACACACACACACGCACACACGCACACACGCACACACGCACACACGCACACACTTTAACCTGTCATCCCTATGTTGGGCATATTTTGAAAAATAGTAGTGAGTAAAAAAGGCTCTAGGTGGTGCTGTGGCAGAAAACGGTGGCGCGGAGCTGTCAGACATAGGATAGGCTCCTGTCCTCTGAATTACTTTCTGTTTAAAAGAGACTGAGGTTCCACGCGCTACGTCCAACCAGGGAAACTCCCCCCTGTCCCCCCTGTCAGGTGACAAGAAGGTCAGTTGGCTCTCATGCATTGAAGGAGGCATGAGCTCGGCCCTAGCCTCCCTAGGCTGGTGGGGGGAGTGTAGTGCCCAGGATCACTTAGCAAATTGGCACCGGGTGAAAAAAGGGTTACAAAATCGCGGAACAAAAAAAAAAAAAAAAAAAAAGAGACTGAGGTGCCCTTTTTTTAAATGGGGGGTGGGGGGGGCAGCAAAAATATTGCCTAGGGCGCCAAATTGCCTAGAGCCGGCCCTGCACACACACACACACACACACACACACACACACACAGTACAATGCAACAACCAAACAAACACACACACACACACACACACTCTGTACAATGCACCTGTCACCAACGAAAAAACACACACAAACACAATGCCCCTCCAAACACAAAACATAAACAGCTGTAACTGGATCAGATGAGAACCCAGCCTGGGCTGCAGGCTGCGTTGGAGACACTCTCTCTCACACACACACACACACACACACACACACTCTTAGGAATGTAGCATAATAAAGCTGATAATAGTACTGAAACAGGGCACAGGGGAGTCTGGCCTCACTCATACTGTAATAATATATCCATGGGGGTGTCAGGGCTGACAGTCTACGACGGGCCGTCATCCACACCTAGGGATCGTCTTCCTGTGGATGACCCTGTGTTGAGGTGAGGAGCGGACCCCCCCCCCTCACATTCACCCTGAATCTGGGTAATTTTTGGGCCGGTGTAACCGCCCCCTATAAGTGAGGTTTGGACACTGACCAATCCTGCACCGTGATTGGCCAATAGTCTACAACGCAGTCTACAACGCTAACCCTTCCACAGTCAATGCAAATCTATACTTTTGCAAAGTCAGCCAATCACATTACAGCTAGTGTCATCACCACTAGCTGTAATGTGATTGGCTGACTTTGCAAATTCAGGACTGTGATTGGCTAGCAAAACACATGACACATGTGCAGCCCTATGAATAGCAGTATGGACTTAAAAAAAACACTTCTATGTGAATCACTTCCATCACTGTGATGACCACTGTGACCACACCGCCCACTTCACACTGGGTGTGATTTTTTGTATTTCTTTGGCTATTAAAAAATAGCAGATCTACAAGCTCATAGCGCGGTACCGAGTGCCGCGCTACGAGCTTGTAGATCTGCTATTTTTGAAAAATCTTTAAAAATTTGAGCAAATCTTTGAATATATATATATTTTTTAAAGCGAACATTTGTAACTCAAATCTTTGCTTTCGGGGGGGATTCTACAAATGTCTTCTAAATCCTAACAGTTTTTGTCAGTGGTTCTCAAGCTTTTTCATGTCAAAGACCACCCAAAATTATATGCATTTGGCCGCGGACCCCCATCTCAAAATATGTTGATCCAGGGACCCCCACAGAAGCAAAGATTTCAGTTAACATTTTTGCTTTAAAGGTTCAGAGATAAAAAAAGAAAAAAACTGTTGTCAAACACCGCCCCTCCAGCAGTTTGTTTCCCCGACCACCAAGGGGTGACGCAGGGGGGACTTCTAAACGGGCCATGCCCAAAATAGGTTGCTTTATTCGGATACAATGCGTGCCACTGCCCGCCCCTGCCGGTTCTCTGAATTTTTATTCTTAAATAGGCTCTTTCATGATAAATTGACCACATATATGAAGTTAAACAACTAAATTCTATCCAAACGCTATCTTAAAAGTAAATTCTGTGCCTCAAAAAAGAAGTTTGAGAGCGTTTTAAAACCGAAAGTAAACAGTTCAGACGGACGCGCACGGACGCGCACATGCGTGCGTTAATTTACGTCCCGGATACCCGGATGTCAAAACATAAATAGTAGGGAAAATACGGATTTCAGAAAGAGGACTGTGTTTCAATGCAGGAAAACACCCCAGCATCATTATATAGTGGCTGATAGAGGGGAAAAAATGCAAAATATATATATATAAATATTTTTTTAATGTAAGCTTAATGTTGCCTAGAATCCCTTTAAAAACATATATATATATTCAAAGATTTTCACACATTTTCAAGATTTTTTCAAAAATAGCAGATCTACAAGCTCTGGCTGCAGGAAGAGGGACAAACGTACACAAACGTGGTCCTGCATGGCGGCTCCACCCTGAGCAAATGTAACTGGAGAGCCTGTCTGTTTGTACTGGAAACTGAGCCGCTCCGCTCTGACAAGTCAGGTGGGAAAACAAGGTGGGAGGACTTTAACCTCCAGGAGACTATACACCAGGAGCAGGAGGAGGAGGAGGCGCAACCATGCGTGACACACACACACACACACACACACACACACACACACACACACACACACACACACACACACACACACACACACACACACACACACACACACACACACACACACACACACACACACACACACACACCTGCTTTACATATCCACCTCAACACACAACTGGGATGTAAAAAAAAGAGCAGTGATGGGAAAAGTACTCCCATTTTTTTAAGTAAAAGTATCAATACTGCAATGTAGAAGACAGTACTCAGTAATTAAGTAAAAGTCCGGAATTCAAAATTTACTTGAGTAGAAGTAAAAAAGTATTGGTATAAAAATGTACTTAAAAGTACCAAAAGTAGAAAGTACTCATTATGCAGGATGTCCCATTTCACAAGTTGGCCGAATTGTATATAGTGGTTGAAGTAGTTAATGTATGTTATGTAAAAGTACAATATTTGCCTTGAGATGTAGTGGAGTAGAAGTAAAAGTATAGAAAATTGGAAATACTCCAGTAAAGTAAAAAATAACTCAAAATTGTACTTAAGTACAGTACATGTACAGTACTTAGTTACTTTCCACCACTGACACACACATCTCTCCTGCTTTACATATCCACCTCAACACACACACCGGGGATGTGTAAAAAGAGGAAATGACATCATCACCTCTCTACCAGGCTGGAAAACAATCCACAATGTTTATCCTCTCGTACGGCAAGCCGCCCAACCTAAAAAAACTACCCCCTCCCCCTCTGCTTCTATACGCATTGTGAGTTTGTAGATCAGCTATTTTTGCGCCACACTGTCATATGATGCAGTATAAAATAGGGCAGTGGTTCTCAACCAGTGTTCCGGGTACCACCAGTGGTCCTTCAGGGGACTCCCGGGGTCGTACCGCTCTGCGAGCTTGTATATCTGTTATTTTTGAACATTTTTGAAACAAGGTTTCTGACCCACAGAGACAGTGTGAAGAGGAAGATGAAGGTACTTACTTCAAAAATAAAGAGGATGGAGTCCAGCTCCTCCCTCTGAGATTTGTTCCCTGGAAGGACAGAAGGACAGCATTATGGTACACTCTCACCAGTTAAAACCTGAAGCCGATTCTACATGTCTCCTAAATCTCAACAGTATTCTGAAAAACGTATGTTTCTAAATCAGTGGTGCTTAATCTTTTTCATGTCAAGGACCCCCAAAATTATATATATTTGGCCGCGGACCCCCATCAAAATATTTTGTTCCAGGGACCCCCCAGAAGCAAAGATTTGAGTTAAAAACGTTCGCTTTAAAAATATTTATATTAAAAGATTTGAACACATTTTCACGATTTTTCAAAAATAGCAGATCTACAAGCTCATAGCGTGGCACTCGGTGCCGCGCTATGAGCTTGTATATCTGCTATTTTTGAATAGCCCAAAGTGCAAAATAATGCTTTTTAGCTCAAATCTAAAAATGACACAGTTCTAGGTCTTAATGGGTTTAAGGTACACTCTCACCAGTTAAATGAACACTCCTGATTTGACAGTGTAATACTGGGAAATACTGGGAGACTCTGTAATGAAATTGGGGCTGGGCAAATAAATCGATATTAATGTCATGATATGACACGGTCTGGGATTTTGGAGATTGTGTTGTTTTTCCTGGTTTTAAAGGGTAGGGTAAGTGATATTATTTTGGTTAAAAGGTTAAAGCACTATATTCTGATAGTAATCATTGCTATAGAGTGTTCGTTCAGTAACACAGGTCTCCCTGCTTTCAATAAACAGAAAATACATGTTCAGGTAGGTGACAACATTTCAGTCAATCAGAAGAACCCATTTGTGAGCTTCCAGTTCCAATTCTGTCTGCTCATTTCTTTGTGTCATCACTTCCAATTTCACTTGTTTAATCTGTATCCTGACTGAATTCTCTATCCTGATTGGAGAAAAAAATGGTATCCTGACCTGAAAATGCATTTTCTGTTTATTAAAAGAGCTGGAGAGACATGGAGACTCCTGTTATTGAACAAACACTCTATAGCAATGAGTACTATCAGAATATAGAGCTATTTAACACTTATTTTAACCAAGGAAAATCACTTACCCTAACCTTTAACCACTTACAGTAAACCCTCTAGTCTTAGTCAAATGATTGTGAGACGATTATGCAAAAAATAATTGCGAGTTGGAGTTGGATTGGAGTTAGGCGAAAAAGAAAAAAAAATCGCCCTCACTTCTGTCATCAGAATTGAGTGACATGTTGTATTGTGGGAGAACAGAGAGAGAAAGAGAGGGCGAGTTAATTATTGAGAGTGTGAGTTATTAATATAGCACTCATTAATACAGAGCCCCTGCATTGCTTCTAATTGGCCTCACAACAGGTGGAGCTGGGTGGGGGTTGGTTGGTGGTGTTGGGTGGGGGTTGGTTGGGTGGGTGGGTGTTGTTATTGCTTCAGTAGCCTGAAGCATTTTGGAGCAAGTGTCCCAGCGAACGCCAGGGAGAACTTTCACAAAACATGGGAGGGAGGGAGATCTCTGATTTGGGGTTTGGGGAGAGCACAGTTATAAAAGCCCATTCTACAAATGCCTTCTGAATCAGTAGTTCTCAAACTTTTTCATGTCAGGGACCCCCAGAAGAGAATAGCTGACGTACAAGCTTGCAGCTCGGCACAAAGTGACATGCTGTGCTTGTTCCGTTTAACATTATTATCGTATCTTTAATACCACAATCCACATCATACTGTATAAATAACGTTGACTACTCCGTGGAGCACAGACAGGCAGACGTTTTGTTGAGGTGTCGATGCATGGAAAAGAAACGTCAAGGTTTGTAATTTGTGATTAATTCATCTCCGCCAGAGCTTGGAGAATATCCGTATTTTGGCCAGGGTTGGATGCTGTTTGAGAGCATGTCTTAGAGATGTGCGGATCGCGGTTTTAGCCGCGGTTGCCGCAGTTAACCGCGGTTTGGGTGGATTCGGGTCAATCAAATATAATTATTAATTAATATCGGATAAACCGCGGGTGAAATATTGCGGTAAATAAATTAATGACATCTAATATATCTATCCATAAAATAGCTAAATCTCTGCGTGCTTGTGTCTGTGTGAGTGTGTAGAGCAGCCTCTGTGCAATGCGATCACAAAATGCATTGATTTAGCCTATGGAATGTCCGTGCGGCGTGCGTCTTTTTTTTTTTTTTTAAACCGGTGCTGCGCTGACAGCAGAGCAGTGCGCTCTGTATGTTGGATGCCGCATGTATGCTGGATGCCTGTATGTTGGATGCCGCACAGAGTCTGTCTGTTCAGCGCAGCAGACCAGTGCGCTCTGTATGTTCAGCGCAGCACCGGTTTAAAAAAAAGAAAAAAGACGCACCGATATTCCATAGGCTAAATCAATGTATTTTGTGATCGCATCGCACAACTAATACTAAAACTAACGGGGAATACCAGAAAATAATAATATTTTGACATACGGGAAAAACGGTTGGTGCGGATGCGGATATTTAAATTGGATAATATAATTATTGTGGTTGGATAACGGGCGGATAATTAATTTGTACATGCGGATTCGGGTGACGTGAGAGGCCATCCGCGCATCTCTAGTATGTCTGCTCTCTATCTCTTTCTGCATATCACTACATGTTTGCAACTAAGTTCTACTTGAGGAGGAGGATGATGATCAGTACTAGCAGTGTTAGCATTCTATTAACACATATACAAATATTTTCCCTGTCGTGCCACTAGTTTGCCCACCGTTCATAAAGTGACAGTGATACGCAAAAAAAAAAAAAACACTTTGTCCCGAGATTCATTTTAGTCCCAAATACATATTTTAATGTCCCCTGGATGGCGGGAATGGTGTTGGTCACGAGCCGCGCTGTAATTCCATATGGATCATAATCATGGTTCAATATATTGCAGCAGTCCACTTCCTATTAAATGAAACCAGGTGATCCTACTGTATAAATGCAAATTACTCCCCACAGTGAGCGTGCGTGTGTGCGTGTGGCGCGCGTGTGGAGGTGGAAGTCGTTGGATAATGAAGTGCCTAACCTCTGGGGACTTTCTCTTTCTCTCTGGCTTCCCAAATCACTAACAGTTTTTTTTGGTCGTGGGCTCAAATGGTTTTCCTGTGGGCTGTAATCTGAGTTCACGTTGGGTTCATGTTCATTGGCCTGCAGAGAGGCTACGATGAGAGGGTAGGTGCTACTGTAGGTGTAAATGTACAGTACCACGCTTCAGCTTTTTCTGATTACTGGGACATGCTGTTAGCGTACACAGGCCCTGATTTCACTTTAGACCCCAAGGCCGATTCTACAAATGCCTTCTAAAATCAGTAGTTCTCACACTTTCAAGATTTTGTCACAAATGTTCAAAAATAGCAGATGTACAAGCTCGCAGCGTGGCACGAAGTGACGCGGTGTGAGCTTGTATATCTGCTATTTTTGAAAATGTGTGACAAAATCTAAAATGACACGGATGCTTTTAATGGGTTGAAAAATTAAAAATCAATATGCTCACCTTTTTGTTTTAAGTTACTTTCCAGTGTAATGAAATTTTCATAGAAGATAAAATAAATCTGAGAGCAGTTGCTCTCGAAGAACGCCTTCAGTTCACTCTTCTCAATGATATCTGTAATGCAAAAACACAAAAGAAACAACAAATCAGTCAAATCAAGGTTGAAAGCAAATACACGTAAAGTAAAGCGGGACATCCTCATTGGGACACAATACAAACAAAGTCATTTAGAACATTGGTTCTCAAAGTGGGGTCCGGGGACCCCCAGGGGTACTTGAGGGGGTTCCAGGGGGACCCCAGCTAAATGATGGACAGGAACCAAATGGGCCCTTATGGGTCTGTAACTCTGAGAGTGTACAAACATTTGTACACTCTCAGAGTTACATTAACATAGATTTTACAATATAAATTGTGGTCCCAGAGGTACAAATGCCATTAATTGGGGGTCCGTAGCCCAAATGCATGTCAAACTGGGGGTCCTTGAAATTAAAATGTTTGAGAATCACTGCTAGAGAGACGTAAAAACCTTCTCTTATTGGGGTCCCTGGCTTATCTTTTCAAATGGGGGTCCGCGGGCTAATAAGTGTCAATTTGGCGGTCCTTGACATGAAAAGGTTTGAGAACCACTGATTTAGAACAGCTTAGTTGAATCACAGTGCATCGCATCGTGACTCCTGCATTGGCATACAGGTATTGTATCGTGACTCTTGTACTGGGATACGTATTATATCGTGACTCCCCGTATCGGAATAATATGCATCGTACCGTGACTCCTCATAATGGTGCTCTAACATGCCATGGAGACATAGAAAGACATTAACCCATTAAGACCTGGAACTGTGTCATTTTTAGATTTGAGCTAAAAGCATTATTTTACACTTTGGGCTATTCAAAAATAGCAGATATAAAAGCTCATAGCGTGGCACCGAGTGCCGCGCTACGAGCTTGTAGATCTGCTATTTTTGAAAAATCGTGAAAAAGTGTGCAAACCTTTGAATATATATATTTTTAAAGCGAATATTTTTAACTCAAATCTTTGCTTCTGGGGGGTCCCTGGAACAAAATACATTGATGGGGGTCCGAGGCCAAATACATATAATTTTGGGGGTCCTTGACATGAAAAAGATTGAGCACCACTGATATAGAAACATAGTTTTTGAGAATACTGTTGAGATTTAGGAGACATGTAGAATCGGCTTCAGGTCTCAATGGGTTAAAACTATTATTGAGGCCACTTTCCTCTCATTATTTATAGGATTGCTGCTCCATCACTTTTAAAGCCTCAACACTGTCTACCTGGATAATGATGGCACTCACCACACTGTGCACTTTATGACTCAGGTTTGTCCTCTCTGACTGAGAGGCAGGATAAACACTGGTACTCGTTTTTATTTAAAGCAATTGCTGGAATGCGCCTGCTTATATTTGTTCCATGCTGGAACAGAACGATAGCACTTATCGGACCGGCTCCAGTGATTTTTTTAAACGCTTAAGGTGCTCATACAGAGCTGGGCAAGGCAGCTTTCTCTGTCAGGGGCCCAACTTCCTGGAATGAGCTTCAACAGTCTTTAAAAATCATCTCCTTGCCATCATTTGGACAATTCAGAGCAATGGTCCTTAATACTTTTAACCGTGATTGCAGCTGTTTTAGTTAAGTAATTGTGTTTTAGTTGACTGTTTTATGTACCGTTTAAGTTGTGTTATTTTGTAACTGTACTCTGATTCACATTCCTTGTCAATCTGTAATGAATTTTGATTGTGTCTATTATTGTAACCTCTCAGTGGCGTGCACAGACATTTTGAGGGGCAGGTGCTCAAGTAAATTATACTTTTTTTTGTTTACTTGGTCTGCTCTTTTTTCCCTCTACACCTATACCTCTTTGCCAAAAATAGCCGATCTACAAGCTCACAACGCCTCGCGCTGCGAGGCGTTGTGAGCTTGTAGATCGGCTATTTTTGGCTAAAGTTCTCCTCAGAAAAGGGATGCTAGGTTTCGAGTGGTTATGGTAAAAAGAAAAATCATATCACATAAAGATTTGGCGGACCCCCTGTAGTAACTCTGAGGACCCCCTGTTGAAGACCCCTGCTGTAAACTGAAAAAAAAAACAACCTTTTTCCCCTTTTTTTCAAAAGGGCACTTCTGGTCAAGAGGGCAAAGGGCAGGTGCTCTAGCACCACCTAGAGTCTATCCGTGCACATCCCTGTAACCTCTGCTACATTGAAAATGAGGGCTTGCCCCTCAACTGTACTCCCGAGTCTAAATAAAGGTGATGATGATTAAACATGGAACATCTTCTTTTTATCTTTTCATTATTTTTTTTACCCCCTCTTTCTCCCCTAATGAAATCGTCATGTCAATGAATTCCTCCCCACACACATTTCTATGTTGTCACTGCTGTCGTAGCCTACTGAATCACCTGCCGGTGAGGAGCCCCCACCGAGAGGACGTAGAGCCTCAAACTCTCAGAGGTCTGTCGACTCGGCAGGTCGGCCAACAGAAGCTCCTGTATCTCACTACCTGCAGATGATGTGCTCTGGTGGCAGCGATGTGAACACTGCTGTCAGGAAGGCATGGTATTAGCATCCTGTTGCATAAAGTCACCAAACGGAAACGCTGGCCTGCTGTGTCACAAGAGGAGCCTCCGGGCAGAAGGTCGAGTCAGCAGAGAGGCGATTAACCCATTAAGACCTGAGGCCATTCTTTAAAAAAAATCAAAATCCTAACAGTTTTTGGAAAAAAATCTAAAAAAATAAATTTTCACGATTTTTCAAAAATAGAAGATCTACAAGCTCATAGCGCGGCACTCAGTGCCGCGCTATGAGCTTGTATATCTGCTATTTTTGAATAGCCAAAGACATCTAAAGTGACACAGATGCGTTCCAGGTATCAATGGGTTAAACTCTTACAAGCTTCTCTGGTAGTCACACTATGTATGGTATATACACAGGGGTGCACATAACTGGTGCGCAGGTGCGCATGCGCACCCAAAAATAAATAATGCGCGGCACATCAGACGAAGGCGAGGCGCTTTTGCGTACCGACAGCTGGGACAGGAATTTCCAAGCTTTTTTTTTTTTTTTTAGCAAAACTAGACAATAAAAGCCTGGAGATCGAGGCTAGGGATTTACTTCCTGAAGCCACACTCACACAATCACGCTAAAGCACGCGTCGGCCCCATGTACAGCCATTAGGCGCAGGGGGAGGGGACGCCATGCTGCACGTGATTGTGTGATTGTTGCCTCGCATCGCCTCGCATCGTCTCGCATTGCCTCGCTGCGTGCACGCAGCCAGCAGCGGCTGTTAGATGCACTCGTCACCGATGATGAACGCACCGTAATGGTGCAAAATATGCCGTGAACGTCCCAATCTGGCGGATAAAAGCAGCGCAGCACAGGGCACCAACCATGGGGGGTTCACCAAACGCCGTGAGAAAACAAAAACGGCGACATTTGGTAGCAGAGCGTCCTTTTTTTCTAGTGCAGCACCCCCCCCCCCCCCCCACCCCGTTGACAAAACTGTCAACGGTGGGCACCGTGCTGAACCCCCCCCCCCCCCCCGCCCCTCGTTGACAAAACGGGACAGGACCGTTTATTATGGGGGCGGCCATAGCTGAATGGTTAGTGAGCCTGCCTAGGGAGCCAGAGGCCCTGGTTGCCCCAGGTTCGATTCCAGACCAGGTCAGCATATGTGTCGATGAAATGAAATTTGTCCCTGAGCAAGACTCTTAACCCCTAATTGCTCACAGGTTCTCATTGGAAACAAGACCGCAAGGACTTTCATGAACGATCTGTTAAAAGGAATTATCCTTATTTGGTGCACACCAAGTCACATCTCCAGGTGCTCTTCTGAGTACTAGACCTAAAAAGTTATGTGCACCCCTGGGTATACAACAGTGGTTACTCAACCAGTGGTCTGGGGACCACCAGTGGTCCTTGAGGGGGTTGCAGGTGGTCCCCAGCTAAATGATGGAGAGTTGGTAACCAAATGGACCCTTATAGATATTTAACTCTTGAGAGTGTAAAATGAAACCAAATGGACCCTTAACTCTCTCAGTGCCAATGAAATAAAAAAAATATGTTCATACTGTGCCAGCAATTATTATTATTTTTTTCAAAGTAAAGAAAAAGTGCTTAGGAAGTGAGATACAGCCTTTTTCATATTTTGTTATAAGTTAAACAAAGAGTGGATGGAGCTGCAAATCTTCAGATAATGATGTATTTTTTTTAAACTTGGGATTTCTCGTTTTGGCACTCGGGGCATTCAGAAAAAACTCGGGATATCTCGTTGTGTGGCACTGAGAGAGTTAAAGATCTTTAACTCTTGAGAGCGTAAAATGAAACCAAATGGACCCTTATGGGTCCATTTGGTTTCATTTTACGCTCTCAAGAGTTGAATTATTGTTAAACATCTGCATTACTTAATTTACAAGAAGTACACAATTAGAGAATGTAGAAGAATTGTTATTTTGATCAACGTTCGCCTGTTATCTCTCCTATGATGGTACCAACATCAATTGTGGACAAAAGCTTATCCAACGCCAACAAAACATCCTACGTTTTGGGTTCTGAGAGGCTAAATCTCATCCAACGGTGGTCCAGTGGCTCAAAAAATATCGTATAAAATGTGAGTACTTCTTCCATCACTGCCTGAATGCACCCCACCATGACAGACAGAAGTCACGCAACGTCACTTTCATTGATTGAAAATGAAATGTGGGTCACAGCTGACATGATGCGGTAATGTTGAAGGCAGAGAGTTCACAAACCAACGTGGTCACAGAGTTGGTGATTTGCTCTCCAAGCCATCTAAAAAAAAAAGGCATTTGGAAATATTTCAGATTTCAGGTCTACACTAGGCCATTGGTTCTCAAAGTGGGGTCCGGGGACCCCCAGGGGTCCTTGAGGGAGTTCCAGGGGGTCCCCAGCTAAATGATAGATTAGGCACCAAATGAACCCTTATGGGTCTGTAACTCAGAGAGTGTACAAATGGAACCAAATGGACCTGTTAGGGTCCATTTGGTTCCATTTGTACACTCTCTGAGTTAAATTGACATAGATTTTACAATATAAAATGCGGTCCAAGTGATAGAAATGCCATTAAATGGGGGTCTGTAGCCCTAATGCATGTCAAACTGGGGGTCCTTGAAATTAAAATGCTTGAGAATCACTGCTAGAGCCGTAAAAAAACTTCTTTTATGGGGGTCCCTGTTATATCTTCTGAAATGGGGGTCCGCGGGCTAATAAGTGTCAAGTTGGGGGTCCTTGACATGAAAAAGTTTGAGAACCGCTGCACTAGGCTACACTAGGCCCCCTCATTTTTTTTCTCCCCTCTACACCAAATCTCTTCATTGAAAATAGCAAGTCTTCAAGCTGAGCTGTTCCCCTATTTTCACCAAATGTTTGTGTATTATAATATGCCAAGAATAGGGACACTGGGGCATTGGTTCTCAACGGGTGGGGTTCCAGGGGGTCCCCAGCAAAAGTAGTCAACATATCCATGTATATGTTGGCTATTCAAAAACAGCAGATCTACAAGCTTCTTTTTTTTTTTTTTTACATAAATCTTCTCTTCTGGGGGTCCCTGGCTCAAAATATTTTCAGATGGGGGTCCGCGGCCAAGTACATATCAATTCGGGGGTCCTTGACATGAAAAAGTTTGAGAACCACTGCATAAGGGTTCATGTGGTTAAATTAAATCACCATTATTGGATAACTTCATATTATTAAGCCATTTAGACCTGGAACGCATCTGTGTCACTTTAGGTTTCATTGGCTATTAAAAAATAGCAGATACACAAGCTCATAGCGCGGCACCGAGTGCCGCGCTATGAACTTGTAGATCTGCTATTTTTGAAAAATCGTGAAAATATTTTTTTTATATTTTTTTCCGAAAAACTGTTAGGATTTAGAAAATGTTTAGAAGCGGCCTCAGGTCTTAATGGGTTAATTATGCCCCGGCCCCCCCTAACCACAAATTCACAGGCCTGGCTGAAACCCTGCCGAGTCCCAAAACTCTGCATTCGTTCCCAGTTACCAACGGTTGGTAACGAGATAGTCCTGGTCTGAATGGAAACACATTACAGGGAGGGGTGGGGGTGGGGGGTAGGGGTGGTCCTGGCACATCAACTGAGCAATTAAGGCTCACCTTCTGTTGTGATTGTGCCTGCCCCACATGTCACACTGGAACACTCCCAAAGTAAGACAGCCAGGCTCATGGGGACACGCTGGCATTTTGTAGATCGGCGCGCCACAAAGGGTTGGCAAAGTTATCTTCATAATAGCTCCAAGAGATGAGAAAAGACTTTCTCCTTAATCCATTAAGACCGGGAACGCATCTGTGTCATTTTTTTTTATGTCTTTGGATATTTAAAAATAGCAGATATACAAGCTCATAGCACGGCACTCTGGGAACATGTTGTGCATATTTCAATATTTTTTTTTTTTTCAAGCGAACATCGTTAACTCAAATCTCTGCTTCTTGGGGGGGTCCCTGGAACAAAACATTTTCAGATGGGGGTCCGCAGCCAAATACATATATTTTTGGGTGGTCCTTGACATGAAAAAGTTTGACCACCACTGATATATAGCAACATGTTTTTTTCAGAAGATTGTTAGGATTTAGAAGACATTTGTAGAATCCCCAGAAGCAAAGATTTGAGTTAACAAATGTTCGCTTTAAAAAAATATATCTTCAGAGATTTGCACACATTTTCACGTTTTAAAAAAAATAGCAGATGTACAAGCTCATAGCGCGGCACTCGGTGCCGCGCTATGAGCTTGTATATCTGCTATTTTTGAATAGCCCAAAGAAATCTAAAAATGTCACAGACGCGTTCCCGGTCTTAATGATTTAACAGGGATATCTAGACCTCTTGCTTAATGGATTCAGGACACAGTGAAGGAAAATGACCAAGCCTCCCGAGAAAAAACTGTAAAGCCAGTTGGCTCTTGGGCTACAGGGCAGACAAAACTGCATCTGTTCCCAGAGCTTATCTGATTTCAGCTCTGGCCCCTTTGGAACACTGAATAAGGGATGACGATACCTCCGTCAGTAAGAGTAGAGCCCAACCAATACATCTGTTGTGTCGGTATATCTATGTCGTTATTTGACTTTTTGGACCAAATCAGTATTGGCGATGATGCAGCTCATGCGTCCAGATTTTGTACGGATTAAGTGGTTTAATAAATTGTGTAATTGTATTTAAAATGTTATAATTATACTTAGTAAACTAGACCCAAGTTGGCTCTATTCTTGGTGTGCTCTTTTTCCCTCTACACCAAATCTCTTTGCCAAAACATTTGCGAAGAAAATAGGATTGGCTATATTTGGCCCCAGAATATGGATGCTGAGGTTTAAGTAAAATGTTCTTTTCATATATCGAAGTTTAATATACTTTATAAAAAACATTTATGTATCATATGTTGTCTCATATGTTGTCTTAATTTTCATTTATTTGTTTGCTGAATCTTCTCAAAACAGAAACTTTGATCACAATGATTTTTTTCTTTTTTTTCTTCAAATTTGATTCAAAAATTTACTTTTTTGACTTCTTGAAAATATGGGTCAAAACATTGGTAATCGTGTTCTAGGGGGCTCTCCAAAATTGGGATCAGTCGAGCTCTACTGATGTGTTGTCCAGGTCAACGGTACCAGGATGGCATCACAGACCCAGCAGAATAACCAAACGGGCTTAGCAGAAAAAAATCCTTAATGCTGAAAGCCTCTTGTGATTTAGACAGTGGAGGATGTTTACTTAACCCATTGAGACCTGGAACTGTGTCATTTTTAGATTGAGCTAAAAAGCATTATTTTACACCTTTGGCTATTCAAAAATAGCAGATCTACAAGCTCACAGCGCGGCACCGAGTGCCGCGCTATGAGCTTGTAGATCTGCTATTTTTGAAAAATCTTGAAAATGTGTGCAAATCTTTGAATATATATATATCTAAAGCAAACATTTTTAACTCAAATCTTTGCTTCTGGGGGGTCCCTGAACTAAATATTTTGATGAGGGTCCGCGGCCAAATACATATCATTTTGGGGGTCCTTGACATGAAAAATATTGAGCACCACTGATATAGAAACATACGTTTTTCAGAATACTGTTGAGATTTAGGAGACATGTAGAATCAGCTGAAATGTAGGCTAATCATGTCAGAGCTGACAGGAGTTCCGCATGGAAAAACACACAGAACAGTGAAAATGTAAAGCAGCTCCAGCCCAGGGGAAAGACACTGCTACTATTTATAGGATATCAAAGTCGGATGGTAAACACTGTCCATCCAACACAGACTAGATGTTTTGGAAATGACTGTCAGGACTGCCATTGATTTATCTGCACACCAGGGTAGTAACAAACAATTCTTTTCTTAGCAATTATTATATTGATTACATTTTTGATTAACTAAATAATCTGTAAGCGTGTTTTATTTTTATATCAGTGAATCAACGTGAACATTTTGAATAGATATTCTTCGATAATCGATAATGCACTTAAGCCCTATTTTATACGTTGTTGTATAACGGTATCATGCCATTCTACTAGTTCACAAGCTTGTGAGCTTATAGATCAGTTCTTATCACTATTTTGTTTTCAAATCGATTACTTTACTTGATAGTTACAGCCCTAGTTTTCAGCACTACTTGTTTTAGGCATAAAAAGGCACCAGCGGTGGATTTAGAAGGTTTACAGATATGTGCCATTATCCCATATCACACATGAACAAACAGTGTTTACATGTAAAGAAGATAGGCCATCTTTCAACAGATAGGGTTACAGTTGTGTGAATATAATAGGCCTACTGCTTCAAGCTGCAAAACAAAACAGTTGATGATGAGCATGAATGATAAGTCTCTTTTAGAGCAATCCTCTTACAATGATAGTCAGGGGAAACCTTCTCTATACAATAGCCTCTTCATGATACTCGCTCTACACTATCCCGGATGCTGTCCAATAACAATAACCAATATACAACATTTTAACTCTGTTGCTTTTCTCTGTGCCACCTGCTCATAATAGATTATTATTACATTAGAGCACTGCTTCCCAAACAGTGGGTCAGGACCACCAATGTTTATGAGTCGCGAGTAAATAAACATTATTTCAAAATATAAAAAACTAGAAAATGTGCTCCTCGGAGCACAGGTCTCCACCAGTACTGTTCCTGATTAATCCTGTCTTACCTTATTTATAGGTCTCTATTTCATCATGCGTCTCGCTAGCCAATCAAAGCACACCCTTTCAACATATTGTCACGTGTCACGTGAAGCTTGACCAATGTTAGCTTGGTGGACACACGGAAGGACGAGAACGAAAACATAGTCTCCTGGCGGAGACAAAAAGGTTTAAAGAAAAAAATCACAACTTTACGTCAATTAAAAACAATTCCAACATATTTCAAAAGTATTTCATGAATAAAAGAAAACTATAAAATAAAAGCCCCCCCCCCCCCCCCCCCAAAAAAAAAGAAAAATGAAGAAGAGGTGAAAATCGTTCGGGTCCCGGGCACACTAATTTCTCTTTTGGGTCTTGAGCTAAAAAGTTTGTGAAAACACTGCATTAGAGCATTGATCCAGAGGGAGCTCTACAGACTTTATAGTTGTACCATGCAGATTCAAAAGCTGTTAAGGAAAGGACTCCGTTTTTGGAATAGGTACCGGCACGCCTCAAGTCAATTGCATGGATTAAAGATAAATTAAATCTCACGACTGAAAATGTCCCTATGTGCGATTTGTGAAACAGTGTGAAAGGATCCCCCACACACAAGACGAACACAGCATGTAAAATTAGGATGCTTTAGTAATATTGTTCCTGCTGTTCTACATACTGCCGACCATGTGAAGAAATCAGATTCAGGCTTTAGCCTTTGCTTTTATATGAAATATCCGAGACGATTAAGATATCATGGAAGATGCTTCTGAACATATTGCTAGTTTGACCACTTCAAATGCCCTAATCTTAAAATAACCGAAAATAGCCTTTCTACAAGCTCTCAATGCGTCGCAGACGCATTGAGAGCTTGTAGATCGGCTATTTTTGCTGCGCAACATGCTTCCATAGAAGACATGCTGGCTTCCATGGAATCCAAATGACTGAAATCAGTCTTGGCGACTGAGAACTTTAATCCATGCAATTGCCTCGATTGTTAACTTTAAGTCCTCCATAAAGAGCTGGCTGAACACAGTAGCAGCTGGACCTAGACATCAATTAGTTGAGGTTTCAACTAAATTTCCCCAAAAAATTGTAAATTCAACATACTGTACATTAACACTCAAAGTGGAAATATCGAAATAAGCATATTTTGTTTGCGTTTCATCTTTTTGACAGATATGTACAAATAACGTGTTCATGTATAGGCATTTCATTGTCAATAAAAACAATTGATAAAAACGTGGATGGATGTGCAATGCAGCCTTCACAGCCAGTCCCTCTCATAACCAGCCTGAGAATTATTGCACGCACACTGGCCTGTCTGCCACTGAATATTGGATTCTTGGGTGTGAGTGGTGTGTGTGCAATTGTGTGTGTGTGTTTGTACAAGCATGTGTGATCCTACTCCAAGTTCTTACATTGTGCATTAGTGTAGCACTGAGTAATGTCTCTCTCCCTCTCTCTCTCTCTTATCTTTTAACTTGTTGCACAGCCTCGATCTCCCAGAGGAGACAACACTTCATTAAACCCTCTTCCTTCACACACACACACACACACACACACACTCTTCCTCTTGATGAACACCAATGCTGAGCTAATCACATCTGTGCAATTCACACCTCTGCTCAATGACACTTGAGGACAGACAATGTAATACACTTGACCGCATACGCACACACACACACAGACACAGACACACACACACACACACACACACACACACACACACACACACACACACACACACACACACACACACACACACACACACACACACACACACACACACACACACACACACACACACACACACACACACACACACACACACACACACACACACACATGCAAGCAGCAAGCCTTGATGTCTTTGTGCAAAATAGTACAAAAGAATATACAAATCAGCTATTAAACAGCCAATAATTACCGGTAGAGACTCATTTTCACATGAACAGTATTTAATCTCACACACTGGAAGGACACATTGGTCATCTAGTAAACATCAATAGCAGCCATGAAAATGATCTACAAACAAAACTAGAAAGCATAGCGTGCTTTTATGATTATTACCATTTGTACTGTCTGCCTCCCTCTCTCTTTCATCAGCACTCAAAACTCTTGTAAAATGGAATAAACCGAGTGTGTATCCAAACAAATGTGTTTTTTGACCACCAGTGCTAGGGACCAGTGTTGAGGGCCAAGACTAGGGGCCAGTGCTGAGGGCCAAGGCTAGGGGCCAGTGCTGAGGGCCAAGACTAGGGGCCAGTGCTGAGGGCCAAGACTAGGGGCCAGTGCTGAGGGCCAAGGCTAGGGGCCAGTGCTGAGGGCCAAGACTAGGGGCCAGTGCTGAGGGCCAAGGCTAGGGGCCAGTGCTGAGGGCCAAGGCTAAGGCCCAGTGTTGAGGGCCAAGGCTAGGGCCCAGTGTTGAGGGCCAAGGCTAGGGGACAGTGTTGAGGGCAAAGGCTAGGGGCCAGCGCTGAGGGCCAAGACTAGGGGCCAGTGCTGAGGGCCAAGACTAGGGGCCAGTGCTGAGGACCAAGACTAGGGGCCAGCGCTGAAGGCCAGTGCTGAGGGCCAAGACTAGGGGCCAGTGCTGGGGGCCAGTGCTGAGGGCCAGTGCTGAGGGCCAAGACTAGGGGCCAGTGCTGAGGGCCAAGGCTAGGGGCCAGTGCTGAGGGCCAAGGCTAGCGGCCAGTGCTGAGGGCCAAGGCTAGCGGCCAGTGCTGAGGGCTAAGGCTAGGGGCCAGTGCTGAGGGCCAAGGCTAGGCGGCACTGCTGAGGACCAGTGCTGACGGCCAGTGCTGAGGGCCAAGGCTAGGGGCCAGTGCTGAGGGCCAAGGCTAGGGGCCAGTGTTGAGGGCCAGTGTTGAGGGCCAGTATTTAGGGCCAGTGTTGAGGGGCCAGTGTTGAGGGCCAGTGCTGAGGGCCAGTGCTGAGGGCCAAGGCTAAGGGCCAGTGCTAGGAGCCAGTGCTGAGGGCCAGTGCTAGGGGCCAGTGCTGAGGGCCAAGACTAGGGGCCAGTGCTGAGGGCCAAGACTAGGGGCCAGTGTGCTCTACTACTAGCCCAGTGTTAGGGCTCTTATCTGAGACAGTCACACGGGTCCAGATTTCAACACGGCTCTATTGTGACAGAGGGCTTCCTGCCTGTTAGCGACGCACGTCAACAGCCTCAGGAAAAGATGTCCACTGATCAGCACAATCACTGGTCTCTATGGGACGGACAGGAAGGGAGAGGAGGAGAGGAGAGGAGAGGAGGTCGTCAGCACATCTTCGTGGAGAAAGGCAGCCCAAAGGGATTTTGCTTGTACATCCAAACAGGACTGCAGACTAGAGTCACAACATCACTGCAGGAATGCAGACCAGATTCACATCACTGCAGGACTGCAGACTAGTCTAGAGTCACATCACTGCAGGACTGCAGACTAGTCTAGAGTCACATCACTGCAGGACTGCAGACTAGTCTAGATTCACATCACTGCAGGACTGCAGACTAGTCTAGAGTCACGTCACTGCAGGACTGCAGACTAGTCTAGATTCACATCACTGCAGGACTGCAGACTAGTCTAGAGTCACATCACTGCAGGACTGCAGACTAGTCTAGAGTCACATCACTGCAGGACTGCAGACTAGTCTAGAGTCACATCACTGCAGGACTGCAGACTAGTCTAGAGTCACATCACTGCAGGACTGCAGACTAGTCTAGAGTCACGTCACTGCAGGACTGCAGACTAGTCTAGAGTCACATCACTGCAGGACTGCAGACTAGTCTAGATTCACATCACTGCAGGACTGCAGACTAGTCTAGAGTCACATCACTGCAGGACTGCAGACTAGTCTAGAGTCACATCACTGCAGGACTGCAGACTAGTCTAGAGTCACATCACTGCAGGACTGCAGACTAGTCTAGAGTCACATCACTGCAGGACTGCAGACTAGTCTTCTAGAGCAGTGGTTCTCAAACTTCTTCATGTCAAGGACCCCCAAATTGACACTTATTAGCCCCATTTGAAAAGATGTGCCAAGGACCCCCATAAGAGAAGATGTTATTACGGCTCTAGCAGTGAATTTCAACCATTTTCATTTCAAGGACCCCCAGTTTGACATGCATTTTAGGCTACGGACCCCCATTTAATGCCATTTCTTTCTCTGGGACCCCAATTTATATTGTAAAATCAATGTTAATTTAACTCTGAGAGTGTACAAATGGAACCAAATGGACCCTAACGGGTCCATTTGGTTCCATTTGTACACTCTCAGAGTTACAGACCCATAAGGCTCCATTTGGTTCCTAACAATCTATCATTTAGCTGGGGACCCCCTGAAACTCCCCCAAGGACCCCTGGGGGTCCCCGGACCCCACTTTGAGAACCAACGGTCTAGAGTCACATCACTGCAGGACTGCAGATCTGAGCCATGTGGTTGCAGGGCTGCAGACCCAATCCATGACCATGTTGCTGCAATACAGCGTATTACTTTGATAGTTCTAAATAGGGACACACACATAGTGGCACCAAAACAATGCATCATAGTCAACACAGGTGTGTAGACAACAGGCTTGGTGTTTCTTTTATATCTTTAGACCATGTTCCAACTGAAGTCTGTTTCCTTTGCATCCTTTGCCAAAAGGAAAACAATGCATCCCCGGCCTCATGTTTCAAAAATATCACATTTCTCAGACAAACAGTCAACAAGTGTGCCATCCAAACACTGTACTGATTCAAGGCAATCACATTGTCACATTATACTGTGACTGTACCCATAGTTATTGTGGACTGGCGATCAGATGTCAAACTGTTTTGAGCTTGCAGATCGGCTATTTTCGGCGAATATATTTATGGGGGGGGGGGGGGGGAGAGGGCCTTGAAGCCCAAAGTTCCCACGCAAGTACAGAGCCACTAAGTACTGTATTGAGCGTTGGTTCTCAAAGTGGGGTCAGGGGTCCTTGGGGGGGTTCAAGGGGGTCCCCAGCAAGAGTAGTTAATGTAGCACAATCATTTTGTGATGCTACACGGGTAGTACACGCCCACGCGCTGTGGGCTTGTAGGTCTGCTATTTTTGAAAATATTAGAAAAAATATATATTGAAACTGTTTGGATTTTTTTTTTTATATTGCGGGGGGGGGGGGGTCCACGGGCAAATGCATATTCATCATTTGGGGGTCCTTGGCACGAAAATGTGAGAACTACTGGTGTAGAGGGATCACGTGGTTAACTGATTGTGTATTCAGAAAGCATTTCTTTGTGTGCGTGTGCTTGCGTATTAAATTGCTGTATGTCTGACATGCAGTGTGTCAGAGATCCATCAGAGAGAGCCTGTCATCCTGCTCTCTGTTCAGAGACAAGCTGCTCTCTCCATCCCCCGCCCCCCACCCCCCCAGCCGGCCAGTGGAGCGAGAGAGAGAGGAGGCATCAGCTAAAAAAAAATAGAAATTCATAAATAAAACATCCAAGAAGAATAGCAAGTAAGACAAGTGAAGAATCCCAGGAGGAGGTGAAGGCTAAAACACAAACATCGGAGGAGGAGCAGGCCGGGAAGTTGTTGCACTGAGGGGTTCAGAAACCTCTAGTTCTGTCAGAGGAGGTGTTGTGTTAGTGGCTTTAGTTAGTACTACGCTTGTTCAGATAGGTGATTTCTTTGCCTATTCAACAAAAGCAGATCTACAAGCTCATAGGTCAATACATATCATTTTGAGGGTCCTTGACATGAAAAAGTTTGAGAACCACTGATATTATAGCAATATGTTTTTATTTCAAAAAACAGTTAGGATTTAGAAGACATTTGTAGAATCCTCCAGAAGCAAAGATTTGAGTTACAAATGTTTGCTTTAAAAACATGTATATACAAAGATTTGCACAAATGTTCAAGATCTTTCAACAAAAAAAAAATTAGCAGATCTACAAGCTCGTAGTGCGGCACGCGGTGCCATGCTATGAGCTTGTAGATCTGCTATTTTTGAATAGCCAAGGAAATATTAAAAAAATTTCACGGAAGCGTTCCCAGTCTTAATGGGTTAAAAGTGATATTTTTTGGTTGTTGAAAGGTTAAAGCACTATATTCTGATAGTAATCATTGCTATAGACTCTATAGCAATGATTACTATCTCTATAGTATAGAATGTTTGTTCAGTAACAGGAGTCTCCCTATGTCTCTCCAGCTCTTTAATAAACAGAAACTACATTTTCAGGTACAAGTGACAGCCAATAAGAGATTTTTATGGGGCCAGGCTTCCAGCATGGACCCATATTGTTATTCGCATTATTCCATTTCTTCTTCTTCTTCTTCTTCTTCTTCTGCCGTTTTTGCCAGTTCTGGCTGAACCGTGCAGTCGCTTTTTATGAAACTCGGCCATATGGTAGATGGTCATGAAAAACGATCAAAAAATAAATCTCACAATCTTTCGTCAAAAGGTGGCGCTATAGCACTCAGTTGAAAATGACAACTTTGAACAGGTACAACTCATGCCCTGTTTCACCTACAGCCATGAAACTTCGATGCACACATGCGTCTCCTCATGCTGAACAACTTTCACACTCTGACTTTTGACCTCTGACCTTTAGATCTCCCACCATTTTGAATTATATGAAAAACAGTTAAAACCTATCTCCTCCTGGGATTTTTGAGTAATTTGCACGAAACTTTTTACACATGAACTTTGGACCTATACCAAAAAACGTTTGCAAAATATCTTCCATAAGTGAAAAAATGAAGCTTTAATGAGCCAATGAATATTGCAGTTTTATGACAATTATTCATCTGCCCCTAACACATACATGCAGACTTACCATTCTTTGAAACTTTGCAGAAATGTAAAGGGCCATTCCAAATATCACTGAAACCAATCTTACTCCAATTGGTCAAACGGGGGCGCTATAGCAATTTTTTGAAAATTGAAACTTTAAACCGGCAAAAGGCATGCCTCGTTTGGCCGACAGCCATTAGACCTGCTTACACATGTGCCTTGACTAATGAGGAACACATCTATCACGTTGACCAGTAAGCACCGCCCTTAGATTGTCCGCAATCTTGAGCAGTTTGAAAAACACTTAAACCCAGGATTTTTCAGCTATTTGCGTGAAACTGTATGATCTGTGTGATCTCCTTTTTCACAGGTTCTTGTCTGTTGGTGGCTTCTCGCTTAAATGTGTGCCCCACAACCTGAAGGTCACCAGTTCAAGCCTCACTTGGTGCAGACTTCATCTGAGTTGCATTTCACACAACATGACTATCAATGAATACATCTGCAATTGTTAAAGATAACATGAAATACTTAATTGAGTGTTTTTTACATACAGCTGATCTACAATCTCACAACTTTTCAGATAGCAATGAGAGTATGTTTTTTCAATGTATAACATACTTCATTGTGAAAATAGCCAATGTACAATCTGACAACTTTTAATGGTTTGTGAGCTTGTAGATCGGCTACTTTCACTAATTTTGGTTCTGAGGAGATGTACAATTTCTTCATTGGTAAATGGTTTGTGAACGAGTGATCTTAGTGTTAGTGAAACAGGGGCTTGGGTCATGACAGAAGGCAAGAGTTTGTGATCCTCAACAGACAATATCAGCCTGGACAAAGATATAGCACTATAGGTAGTGTTGCAGCTACCTAAGAGTGCTTCATGACCGTAAGGTTGCCGGTTCAAGCCTCACTTGATGCAGACTCATTTAAGTTGAAATGCAAAAAACATGACTCAATCTATTCCGTTTCCATGGCGCTCTCTCTCTCTCTCTTCAATCTATTCCATTTCCATGTCTTTCTCTTCAATCTATTCCGTTTCCATGTCTCTCTCTCTGTCTCTTCAATCTATTCCATTTCTCTCTCTCTCTCTCTCTCTCTCTCTCTCTCTCTCTCTCTCTCTCTCTCTCTCTCTCTCTCTCTCTCTCTCTCTCTCTCTCTCTCTCTCTCTCTCTCTTCTCTCTCTCTCTCTCTCTCTCTCTCTCTCTCTCTCTCTCTCTCTCTCTCTCCTCTCTCTCTCTCTCTCTCTCTCTCTCTCTCT